>NC_091289.1:57353102-57705602 GCF_032444005.1 Ranitomeya imitator
GTGTTAGTGAGCACTTCTCTAATCTGTGTTAGTGAGCACTTCTCCTAATCTGTGTTAGTGAGCACTTCTCCTAATCTGTGTTAGTGAGCACTTCTCCTAATCTGTGTTACTGAGCACTTCTCCTAATCTGTGTTAGTGAGCACTTCTCCTAATCTGTGTTAGTGAGCACTTCTCCTAATCTGTGTTAGTCTTCTCCTAATCTGTGTAAGTGAGCACTTCTCCTAATCTGTTAGTGAGCACTTCTCCTAATCTGTGTTAGTGAGCACTTCTCCTAATCTGTGTTAGTGAGCACTTCTCCTAATCTGTGTTAGTGAGCACTTCTCCTAATCTGTGTTAGTGAGTACTTCTCCTAATCTGTGTTAGTGAGCACTTCTCCTAATCTGTGTTAGTGAGCACTTCTCCTAATCTGTGTTAGTGAGCACTTCTCCTAATCTGTGTTAGTGAGCACTTCTCCTAATCTGTGTTAGTGAGCACTTCTCCTAATCTGTGTTAGTGAGCACTTCTCCTAATCTGTTAGTGAGCACTTCTCCTAATCTGTTAGTGAGCACTTCTCCTAATCTGTGTTAGTGAGCACTTCTCCTAATCTGTGTTAGTGAGCACTTCTCCTAATCTGTGTTAGTGAGCACTTCTCCTAATCTGTGTTAGTGAGCACTTCTCCTAATGTTATTGAGCACTTCTCCTAATCTGTGTTAGTGAGCACTTCCTCTAAAATGGGTTAGTGAAAACTTCTCCTAATCTGTGTTAGTGAGCACTTCTCCTAATCTGTGTTAGTGAGCACTTCTCCTAATCTGTGTTAGTGAGCACTTCTCCTAATCTGTGTTAGTGAGCACTTCTCCTAATCTGTGTTAGTGAGCACTTCTCCTAATCTGTGTTAGTGAGCACTTCTCCTAATCTGTGTTAGTGAGCATTTCCTCTAATCTGTGTTAGTGAGCACTTCTCCTAATCTGTGTTAGTGAGCACTTCTTCTAATCTGTGTTAGTGAACACTTCTCCTAATCTGTGTTAGTGAGCACTTCTCCTAATCTGTGTTGGTGAGCACTTCTCCTAATCTGTGTTAGTGAGCACTTCTCCTAATCTGTGTTGGTGAGCACTTCTCCTAATCTGTGTTAGTGAGCACTTCCTCTAATCTGTGCTAGTGAGCACTTCTCCTAATCTGTGTTAGTGAGCACTTCTCCTAATCTGTGTTAGTGAGCACTTCTCCTAATCTGTTAGTGAGCACTTCTCCTAATCTGTGTTAGTGAGCACTTCTCCTAATCTGTGTTAGTGAGCACTTCTTCTAATCTGTTAGTGAGCACTTCTCCTAATCTGTGTTAGTGAGCACTTCCTCTAATCTGTGTTAGTGAGCACTTCCTCTAATCTGTGTTAGTGAGCACTTCTCCTAATCTGTGTTAGTGAGCACTTCCTCTAATCTGGGTTAGTGAGCACTTCTCCTAATCTGGGTTAGTGAGCACTTCTCCTAATCTGTTAGTGAGCACTTCTCCTAATCTGTGTTAGTGAGCACTTCCTCTAATCTGGGTTAGTGAGCACTTCTAATCTGTGTTAGTGAGCACTTCTCCTAATCTGTGTTAGTGAGCACTTCTCCCAATCTGTGTTAGTGAGCACTTCTCCTAATCTGTGTTAGTGAGCACTTCTCCTAATCTGTGTTAGTGAGCACTTCTCCTAATCTGTGTTAGTGAGCACTTCTCCTAATCTGTGTTAGTGAGCACTTCTCCTAATCTGTGTTAGTGAGCACTTCTCCTAATCTGTGTTAGTGAGCACTTCTCCTAATCTGTGTTAGTGAGCACTTCTCCTAATCTGTGTTTGTGGTATAGAAAAATAGGAGACAAAAAAACGCAAATAGGGTCTTATCCCCAGGATTGTTTCTAATTAATTGTGAGAGAACTGCTCACCTGGTGGTACACAGTACAGGCGTGTAGTTTGTCAGCTGCTGCAGATCCACAGGTCGGCGCTGCGACCTCTCAGAACCGTTATGATAGATGAAATGTGGATTACATCCACGCTGCTGCGACAAATAATAGATCCAGATATACTTGTAAGGTGTTCGGGTGGTTTATTCAACGCGTTTCGAAGCTCATGGCTTCTTCTTCAGGAAGTTTCCACACAAAGATATGACACGTGGTACTGTTGCCCCGCTTATATACATTCAGAATTCAAATAACGGCGTCAAGCAGTCTTCATAATGACTAAATTCTAGTCGCTTCAGTGCTGAGCTGACTACATCAGAGTTGGTAAAATGAGGTTCTCAAACAATCACCTCCGATCTAGTCACTACAATTCTGCTATTGGATTTTAACTGGTCTGAAGGAGGCCCTTTCCGGTGATATAATTCCCTCAAAAAATCACTACCATTCTAGCTAGAAGCAGAACTCCAAAGGGTTATATAATGGTAGCGTCTAGAATGGTACTAATTTTTTGAGGGAATTATATCACCGGAAAGGGCCTCATTCAGACCAGTTAAAATCCAATAGCAGAATTGTAGTGACTAGATCGGAGGTGATTGTTTGAGAACCTCATTTTACCAACTCTGATGTAGTCAGCTCAGCACTGAAGCAACTAGAATTTAGTCATTATGAAGACTGCTTGGCGCCGTTATTTGAATTCTGAATGTATATAAGCGGGGCAACAGTACCACGTATCATATCTTTGTGTGGAAACTTCCTGAAGAAGAAGCCATGAGCTTCGAAACGCGTTGAATAAACCACCCGAACACCTTACAAGTATATCTGGATCTATTATTTGTCGCAGCAGCGCGGATGTAATCCACATTTCATCTATTATAATGAATCTGTGTTAGTGAGCACTTCTCCTAATCTGTGTTAGTGAGCACTTCTCCTAATCTGTGTTAGTGAGCACTTCTCCTAATCTGTGTTAGTGAGCACTTCTCCTAATCTGTGTTAGTGAGCACTTCTCCTAATCTGTTAGTGAGCACTTCTCCTAATCTGTGTTAGTGAGCATTTCCTCTAATCTGTGTTAGTGAGCACTTCTCCTAATCTGTGTTAGTGAGCACTTCTTCTAATCTGTGTTAGTGAGCACTTCTCCTAATCTGTGTTAGTGAGCACTTCTCCTAATCTGTGTTAGTGAGCACTTCTCCTAATCTGTGTTAGTGAGCACTTCTCCTAATCTGTGTTAGTGAGCACTTCTCCTAATCTGTGTTGGTGAGCACTTCTCCTAATCTGTGTTAGTGAGCACTTCTCCTAATCTGTGTTAGTGAGCACTTCTCCTAATCTGTTAGTGAGCACTTCTCCTAATCTGTGTTAGTGAGCACTTCTCCTAATCTGTGTTAGTGAGCACTTCTCCTAATCTGTGTTAGTGAGCACTTCTCCTAATCTGTGTTAGTGAGCACTTCTCCTAATCTGTGTTAGTGAGTACTTCTCCTAATCTGTGTTAGTGAGCACTTCTCCTAATCTGTGTTAGTGAGCACTTCTCCTAATCTGTGTTAGTGAGCACTTCTCCTAATCTGTGTTAGTGAGCACTTCTCCTAATCTGTGTTAGTGAGCACTTCTCCTAATCTGTGTTAGTGAGCATTTCTCCTAATCTGTTAGTGAGCACTTCTCCTAATCTGTGTTAGTGAGCACTTCCTCTAATCTGTGTTAGTGAGCATTTCTCCTAATCTGTGTTAGTGAGCACTTCTCCTAATCTGTGTTAGTGAGCCCTTCTCCTAATCTGTGTTAGTGAGCACTTCTCCTAATCTGTGTTAGTGAGCACTTCTCCTAATCTGTGTTAGTTTGCACTTCTTCTAATCTGTGTTAGTGAGCACTTCTCCTAATGTTAGTGAGCACTTCTCCTAATCTGTGTTAGTGAGCACTTCCTCTAATCTGGGTTAGTGAGCACTTCTCCTAATCTGTGTTAGTGAGCACTTCTCCTAATCTGTGTTAGTGAGCACTTCTCCTAATCTGTGTTAGTGAGCACTTCTCCTAATCTGTGTTAGTGAGCACTTCTCCTAATCTGTGTTAGTGAGCACTTCTCCTAATCTGTGTTAGTGAGCATTTCCTCTAATCTGTGTTAGTGAGCACTTCTCCTAATCTGTGTTAGTGAGCACTTCTTCTAATCTGTGTTAGTGAACACTTCTCCTAATCTGTGTTAGTGAGCACTTCTCCTAATCTGTGTTAGTGGGCACTTCTCCTAATCTGTGTTAGTGAGCACTTCTCCTAATCTGTGTTGGTGAGCACTTCTCCTAATCTGTGTTAGTGAGCACTTCCTCTAATCTGTGTTAGTGAGCACTTCTCCTAATCTGTGTTAGTAAGCACTTCTCCTAATCTGTGTTAGTGAGCACTTCTCCTAATCTGTTAGTGAGCACTTCTCCTAATCTGTGTTAGTGAGCACTTCTCCTAATCTGTGTTAGTGAGCACTTCTCCTAATCTGTGTTAGTGAGCACTTATCCTAATCTGTTAGTGAGCACTTCTCCTAATCTGTGTTAGTGAGCACTTTTAATCTGTGTTAGTGAGCACTTCTCCTAATCTGTGTTAGTGAGCACTTCTCCTAATCTGTGTTAGTGAGCACTTCTCCTAATCTGTTAGTGAGCACTTCTCCTAATCTGTGTTAGTGAGCACTTCCTCTAATCTGTGTTAGTGAGCACTTCTCCTAATCTGTTAGTGAGCACTTCTCCTAATCTGTGTTAGTGAGCACTTCTTTTAATCTGTGTTAGTGAGCACTTCTCCTAATCTGTGTTAGTGAGCACTTCTCCTAATCTGTGTTAGTGAGCACTTCTCCTAATCTGTGTTAGTGAGCACTTCTCCTAATCTGTGTTAGTGAGCACTTCTCCTAATCTGTGTTAGTGAGCACTTCTCCTAATCTGTGTTAGTGAGCACTTCTCCTAATCTGTTAGTGAGCACTTCTCCTAATCTGTGTTAGTGAGCACTTCCTCTAATCTGTGTTAGTGAGCACTTCTCCTAATCTGTGTTAGTGAGCACTTCTCCTAATCTGTTAGTGAGCACTTCTCCTAATCTGTGTTAGTGAGCACTTCCTCTAATCTGTGTTAGTGAGCACTTCTCCTAATCTGTGTTAGTGAGCACTTCTCCTAATCTGTGTTAGTGAGCACTTCTCCTAATCTGTGTTAGTGAGCTCTTCTTCTAATCTGTGTTAGTGAGCACTTCTCCTAATCTGTGCTAGTGAGCACTTCTCCTAATCTGTGTTAGTGAGCACTTCTCCTAATCTGTGTTAGTGAGCACTTCCTCTAATCTGTGTTAGTGAGCACTTCTCCTAATCTGTGTTAGTGAGCACTTCTCCTAATCTGTGTTAGTGAGCACTTCTCCTAATCTGTGTTAGTGAGCACTTCTCCTAATCTGTGTTAGTGAGCACTTCTCCTAATCTGTGTTAGTGAGCACTTCTCCTAATCTGTGTTAGTGAGCACTTCTCCTAATCTGTGTTAGTGAGCACTTCTCCTAATCTGTTAGTGAGCACTTCTCCTAATCTGTGTTAGTGAGCACTTCCTCTAATCTGTGTTAGTGAGCACTTCTCCTAATCTGTTAGTGAGCACTTCTCCTAATCTGTGTTAGTGAGCACTTCTTCTAATCTGTGTTAGTGAGAACTTCTCCTAATCTGTGTTAGTGAGCACTTCTCCTAATCTGTGTTAGTGAGCACTTCTTCTAATCTGTGTTAGTGAGCACTTCTCCTAATCTGTGTTAGTGAGCACTTCTCCTAATCTGTGTTAGTGAGCACTTCTCCTAATCTGTGTTAGTGAGCACTTCTCCTAATCTGTTAGTGAGCACTTCTCCTAATCTGTGTTCGTGAGCACTTCCTCTAATCTGTGTTAGTGAGCACTTCTCCTAATCTGTTAGTGAGCACTTCTCCTAATCTGTGTTAGTTAGCACTTCTTCTATTCTGTGTTAGTGAGCACTTCTCCTAATCTGTGTTAGTGAGCACTTCTCCTAATCTGTGTTAGTGAGCACTTCTCCTAATCTGTGTTAGTGAGCACTTCTCCTAATCTGTGTTAGTGAGCACTTCTCCTAATCTGTGTTAGTGAGCACTTCTCCTAATCTGTGTTAGTGAGCACTTCTCCTAATCTGTGTTAGTGAGCACTTCTCCTAATCTGTTAGTGAGCACTTCTCCTAATCTGTGTAATGAGCACTTCTCCTAATCTGTGTTAGTGAGCACTTCTCCTAATCTATGTTAGTGAGCACTTCTCCTAATCTGTGTTAGTGAGCACTTCTCCTAATCTGTGTTAGTGAGCACTTCTCCTAATCTGTGTTAGTGAGCACTTCTCCTAATCTGTGTTAGTGAGCACTTCTCCTAATCTGTGTTAGTGAGCACTTCTCCT
This sequence comes from Ranitomeya imitator, assembly GCF_032444005.1. Taxonomy (NCBI): domain Eukaryota; kingdom Metazoa; phylum Chordata; class Amphibia; order Anura; family Dendrobatidae; genus Ranitomeya; species Ranitomeya imitator. The sequence continues at coordinate 57,359,358 of NC_091289.1, forward strand.
AATCTGTGTTAGTGAGCACTTCTCCTAATCTGTGTTAGTGAGCACTTCCTCTAATCTGTGTTAGTGAGCACTTCTCCTAATCTGTGTTAGTGAGCACTTCTCCTAATCTGTGTTAGTGAGCACTTCTCCTAATCTGTGTTAGTGAGCACTTCTCCTAATCTGTGTTAGTGAGCACTTCTCCTAATCTGTGTTAGTGAGCACTTCTCCTAATCTGTGTTAGTGAGCACTTCTCCTAATCTGTGTTAGTGAGCACTTCTCCTAATGTTAGTGAGCACTTCTCCTAATCTGTGTTAGTGAGCACTTCCTCTAATCTGGGTTAGTGAGCACTTCTCCTAATCTGTGTTAGTGAGCACTTCTCCTAATCTGTGTTAGTGAGCACTTCTCCTAATCTGTGTTAGTGAGCACTTCTCCTAATCTGTGTTAGTGAGCACTTCTCCTAATCTGTGTTAGTGAGCACTTCTCCTAATCTGTGTTAGTGAGCACTTCTCCTAATCTGTGTTAGTGAGCATTTCCTCTAATCTGTGTTAGTGAGCACTTCTCCTAATCTGTGTTAGTGAGCACTTCTCCTAATCTGTTAGTGAGCACTTCTCCTAATCTGTGTTAGTGAGCACTTCCTCTAATCTGTGTTAGTGAGCACTTCTCCTAATCTGTGTTAGTGAGCACTTCTCCTAATCTGTGTTAGTGAGCACTTCTCCTAATCTGTGTTAGTGAGCACTTCTCCTAATCTGTTAGTGAGCACTTCCTCTAATCTGTGTTAGTGAGCACTTCTCCTAATCTGTGTTAGTGAGCACTTCTCCTAATCTGTGTTAGTGAGCACTTCTCCTAATCTGTGTTAGTGAGCACTTCTCCTAATCTGTGTTAGTGAGCACTTCTCCTAATCTGTTAGTGAGCACTTCTCCTAATCTGTGTTAGTGAGCACTTCCTCTAATCTGTGTTAGTGAGCACTTCTCCTAATCTGTGTTAGTGAGCACTTCTCCTAATCTGTTAGTGAGTACTTCTCCTAATCTGTGTTAGTGAGCACTTCTCCTAATCTGTTAGTGAGCACTTCTCCTAATCTGTGTTAGTGAGCACTTCCTCTAATCTGTGTTAGTGAGCACTTCTCCTAATCTGTGTTAGTGAGCACCTCTCCTAATCTGTTAGTGAGTACTTCTCCTAATCTGTGTTAGTGAGCACTTCTCCTAATCTGTGTTAGTGAGCACTTCTCCTAATCTGTGTTAGTGAGCACTTCTCCTAATCTGTGTTAGTGAGCATTTCCTCTAATCTGTGTTAGTGAGCACTTCTCCTAATCTGTGTTAGTGAGCACTTCTCCTAATCTGTTAGTGAGCACTTCTCCTAATCTGTGTTAGTGAGCACTTCCTCTAATCTGTGTTAGTGAGCACTTCTCCTAATCTGTGTTAGTGAGCACTTCTCCTAATCTGTGTTAGTGAGCACTTCTCCTAATCTGTGTTAGTGAGCACTTCTCCTAATCTGTGTTAGTGAGCACTTCTCCTAATCTGTTAGTGAGCACTTCCTCTAATCTGTGTTAGTGAGCACTTCTCCTAATCTGTGTTAGTGAGCACTTCTCCTAATCTGTGTTAGTGAGCACTTCTCCTAATCTGTGTTAGTGAGCACTTCTCCTAATCTGTGTTAGTGAGCACTTCTCCTAATCTGTTAGTGAGCACTTCTCCTAATCTGTGTTAGTGAGCACTTCCTCTAATCTGTGTTAGTGAGCACTTCTCCTAATCTGTGTTAGTGAGCACTTCTCCTAATCTGTTAGTGAGTACTTCTCCTAATCTGTGTTAGTGAGCACTTCTCCTAATCTGTTAGTGAGCACTTCTCCTAATCTGTGTTAGTGAGCACTTCCTCTAATCTGTGTTAGTGAGCACTTCTCCTAATCTGTGTTAGTGAGCACTTCTCCTAATCTGTTAGTGAGTACTTCTCCTAATCTGTGTTAGTGAGCACTTCTCCTAATCTGTGTTAGTGAGCACTTCTCCTAATCTGTGTTAGTGAGCACTTCTCCTAATCTGTGTTAGTGAGCACTTCTCCTAATCTGTGTTAGTGAGCACTTCTCCTAATCTGTGTTAGTGAGCACTTCTCCTAATCTGTGTTAGTGAGCACTTCTCCTAATCTGTGTTAGTGAGCACTTCTCCTAATCTGTGTTAGTGAGCACTTCTCCTAATCTGTGTTAGTGAGCACTTCTCCTAATCTGTGTTAGTGAGCACTTCTCCTAATCTGTTAGTGAGCACTTCTCCTAATCTGTGTTAGTGAGCACTTCCTCTAATCTGTGTTAGTGAGCACTTCTCCTAATCTGTGTTAGTGAGCACTTCTCCTAATCTGTTAGTGAGCACTTCTCCTAATCTGTGTTAGTGAGCACTTCCTCTAATCTGTGTTAGTGAGCACTTCTCCTAATCTGTGTTAGTGAGCACTTCTCCTAATCTGTGTTAGTGAGCACTTCTCCTAATCTGTGTTAGTGAGCTCTTCTTCTAATCTGTGTTAGTGAGCACTTCTCCTAATCTGTGCTAGTGAGCACTTCTCCTAATCTGTGTTAGTGAGCACTTCTCCTAATCTGTGTTAGTGAGCACTTCCTCTAATCTGTGTTAGTGAGCATTTCTCCTAATCTGTGTTAGTGAGCACTTCTCCTAATCTGTGTTAGTGAGCACTTCTCCTAATCTGTGTTAGTGAGCACTTCTCCTAATCTGTGTTAGTGAGCACTTCTCCTAATCTGTGTTAGTGAGCACTTCTCCTAATCTGTGTTAGTGAGCACTTCTCCTAATCTGTGTTAGTGAGCACTTCTCCTAATCTGTTAGTGAGCACTTCTCCTAATCTGTGTTAGTGAGCACTTCCTCTAATCTGTGTTAGTGAGCACTTCTCCTAATCTGTTAGTGAGCACTTCTCCTAATCTGTGTTAGTGAGCACTTCTTCTAATCTGTGTTAGTGAGCACTTCTCCTAATCTGTGTTAGTGAGCACTTCTCCTAATCTGTGTTAGTGAGCACTTCTTCTAATCTGTGTTAGTGAGCACTTCTCCTAATCTGTGTTAGTGAGCACTTCTCCTAATCTGTGTTAGTGAGCACTTCTCCTAATCTGTGTTAGTGAGCACTTCTCCTAATCTGTTAGTGAGCACTTCTCCTAATCTGTGTTAGTGAGCACTTCCTCTAATCTGTGTTAGTGAGCACTTCTCCTAATCTGTTAGTGAGCACTTCTCCTAATCTGTGTTAGTTAGCACTTCTTCTATTCTGTGTTAGTGAGCACTTCTCCTAATCTGTGTTAGTGAGCACTTCTCCTAATCTGTGTTAGTGAGCACTTCTCCTAATCTGTGTTAGTGAGCACTTCTCCTAATCTGTGTTAGTGAGCACTTCTCCTCATCTGTGTTAGTGAGCACTTCTCCTAATCTGTGTTAGTGAGCACTTCTCCTAATCTGTGTTAGTGAGCACTTCTCCTAATCTGTTAGTGAGCACTTCTCCTAATCTGTGTAATGAGCACTTCTCCTAATCTGTGTTAGTGAGCACTTCTCCTAATCTATGTTAGTGAGCACTTCTCCTAATCTGTGTTAGTGAGCACTTCTCCTAATCTGTGTTAGTGAGCACTTCTCCTAATCTGTGTTAGTGAGCACTTCTCCTAATCTGTGTTAGTGAGCACTTCTCCTAATCTGTGTTAGTGAGCACTTCTCCTAATCTGTGTTAGTGAGCACTTCTCCTAATCTGTGTTAGTGAGCACTTCCTCTAATCTGTGTTAGTGAGCACTTCTCCTAATCTGTGTTAGTGAGCACTTCTCCTAATCTGTGTTAGTGAGCACTTCTCCTAATCTGTGTTAGTGAGCACTTCTCCTAATCTGTGTTAGTGAGCACTTCTCCTAATCTGTGTTAGTGAGCACTTCTCCTAATCTGTGTTAGTGAGCACTTCTCCTAATCTGTGTTAGTGAGCACTTCTCCTAATGTTAGTGAGCACTTCTCCTAATCTGTGTTAGTGAGCACTTCCTCTAATCTGGGTTAGTGAGCACTTCTCCTAATCTGTGTTAGTGAGCACTTCTCCTAATCTGTGTTAGTGAGCACTTCTCCTAATCTGTGTTAGTGAGCACTTCTCCTAATCTGTGTTAGTGAGCACTTCTCCTAATCTGTGTTAGTGAGCACTTCTCCTAATCTGTGTTAGTGAGCACTTCTCCTAATCTGTGTTAGTGAGCATTTCCTCTAATCTGTGTTAGTGAGCACTTCTCCTAATCTGTGTTAGTGAGCACTTCTCCTAATCTGTTAGTGAGCACTTCTCCTAATCTGTGTTAGTGAGCACTTCCTCTAATCTGTGTTAGTGAGCACTTCTCCTAATCTGTGTTAGTGAGCACTTCTCCTAAACTGTGTTAGTGAGCACTTCTCCTAATCTGTGTTAGTGAGCACTTCTCCTAATCTGTTAGTGAGCACTTCCTCTAATCTGTGTTAGTGAGCACTTCTCCTAATCTGTGTTAGTGAGCACTTCTCCTAATCTGTGTTAGTGAGCACTTCTCCTAATCTGTGTTAGTGAGCACTTCTCCTAATCTGTGTTAGTGAGCACTTCTCCTAATCTGTTAGTGAGCACTTCTCCTAATCTGTGTTAGTGAGCACTTCCTCTAATCTGTGTTAGTGAGCACTTCTCCTAATCTGTGTTAGTGAGCACTTCTCCTAATCTGTTAGTGAGTACTTCTCCTAATCTGTGTTAGTGAGCACTTCTCCTAATCTGTTAGTGAGCACTTCTCCTAATCTGTGTTAGTGAGCACTTCCTCTAATCTGTGTTAGTGAGCACTTCTCCTAATCTGTGTTAGTGAGCACTTCTCCTAATCTGTTAGTGAGTACTTCTCCTAATCTGTGTTAGTGAGCACTTCTCCTAATCTGTGTTAGTGAGCACTTCTCCTAATCTGTGTTAGTGAGCACTTCTCCTAATCTGTGTTAGTGAGCATTTCCTCTAATCTGTGTTAGTGAGCACTTCTCCTAATCTGTGTTAGTGAGCACTTCTCCTAATCTGTTAGTGAGCACTTCTCCTAATCTGTGTTAGTGAGCACTTCCTCTAATCTGTGTTAGTGAGCACTTCTCCTAATCTGTGTTAGTGAGCACTTCTCCTAATCTGTGTTAGTGAGCACTTCTCCTAATCTGTGTTAGTGAGCACTTGTCCTAATCTGTGTTAGTGAGCACTTCTCCTAATCTGTTAGTGAGCACTTCCTCTAATCTGTGTTAGTGAGCACTTCTCCTAATCTGTGTTAGTGAGCACTTCTCCTAATCTGTGTTAGTGAGCACTTCTCCTAATCTGTGTTAGTGAGCACTTCTCCTAATCTGTGTTAGTGAGCACTTCTCCTAATCTGTTAGTGAGCACTTCTCCTAATCTGTGTTAGTGAGCACTTCCTCTAATCTGTGTTAGTGAGCACTTCTCCTAATCTGTGTTAGTGAGCACTTCTCCTAATCTGTTAGTGAGTACTTCTCCTAATCTGTGTTAGTGAGCACTTCTCCTAATCTGTTAGTGAGCACTTCTCCTAATCTGTGTTAGTGAGCACTTCCTCTAATCTGTGTTAGTGAGCACTTCTCCTAATCTGTGTTAGTGAGCACTTCTCCTAATCTGTTAGTGAGCACTTCTCCTAATCTGTGTTAGTGAGCACTTCTCCTAATCTGTGTTAGTGAGCACTTCTCCTAATCTGTGTTAGTGAGCACTTCTCCTAATCTGTGTTAGTGAGCACTTCTTCTAATCTGTGTTAGTGAGCACTTCTCCTAATCTGTGTTAGTGAGCACTTCTCCTAATCTGTGTTAGTGAGCACTTCTCCTAATCTGTGTTAGTGAGCACTTCTCCTAATCTGTTAGTGAGCACTTCTCCTAATCTGTGTTAGTGAGCACTTCCTCTAATCTGTGTTAGTGAGCACTTCTCCTAATCTGTTAGTGAGCACTTCTCCTAATCTGTGTTAGTGAGCACTTCTTCTAATCTGTGTTAGTGAGCACTTCTCCTAATCTGTGTTAGTGAGCACTTCTCCTAATCTGTGTTAGTGAGCACTTCTCCTAATCTGTGTTACTGAGCACTTCTCCTAATCTGTGTTAGTGAGCACTTCTCCTAATCTGTGTTAGTGAGCACTTCTCCTAATCTGTGTTAGTGAGCACTTCTCCTAATCTGTGTAAGTGAGCACTTCTCCTAATCTGTTAGTGAGCACTTCTCCTAATCTGTGTTAGTGAGCACTTCTCCTAATCTGTGTTAGTGAGCACTTCTCCTAATCTGTGTTAGTGAGCACTTCTCCTAATCTGTGTTAGTGAGTACTTCTCCTAATCTGTGTTAGTGAGCACTTCTCCTAATCTGTGTTAGTGAGCACTTCTCCTAATCTGTGTTAGTGAGCACTTCTCCTAATCTGTGTTAGTGAGCACTTCTCCTAATCTGTGTTAGTGAGCACTTCTCCTAATCTGTGTTAGTGAGCACTTCTCCTAATCTGTTAGTGAGCACTTCTCCTAATCTGTTAGTGAGCACTTCTCCTAATCTGTGTTAGTGAGCACTTCTCCTAATCTGTGTTAGTGAGCACTTCTCCTAATCTGTGTTAGTGAGCACTTCTCCTAATCTGTGTTAGTGAGCACTTCTCCTAATGTTAGTGAGCACTTCTCCTAATCTGTGTTAGTGAGCACTTCCTCTAAAATGGGTTAGTGAAAACTTCTCCTAATCTGTGTTAGTGAGCACTTCTCCTAATCTGTGTTAGTGAGCACTTCTCCTAATCTGTGTTAGTGAGCACTTCTCCTAATCTGTGTTAGTGAGCACTTCTCCTAATCTGTGTTAGTGAGCACTTCTCCTAATCTGTGTTAGTGAGCACTTCTCCTAATCTGTGTTAGTGAGCATTTCCTCTAATCTGTGTTAGTGAGCACTTCTCCTAATCTGTGTTAGTGAGCACTTCTTCTAATCTGTGTTAGTGAACACTTCTCCTAATCTGTGTTAGTGAGCACTTCTCCTAATCTGTGTTGGTGAGCACTTCTCCTAATCTGTGTTAGTGAGCACTTCTCCTAATCTGTGTTGGTGAGCACTTCTCCTAATCTGTGTTAGTGAGCACTTCCTCTAATCTGTGTTAGTGAGCACTTCTCCTAATCTGTGTTAGTGAGCACTTCTCCTAATCTGTGTTAGTGAGCACTTCTCCTAATCTGTGTTAGTGAGCACTTCTCCTAATCTGTGTTAGTGAGCACTTCTCCTAATCTGTGTTAGTGAGCACTTCTTCTAATCTGTTAGTGAGCACTTCTCCTAATCTGTGTTAGTGATCACTTCCTCTAATCTGTGTTAGTGAGCACTTCCTCTAATCTGTGTTAGTGAGCACTTCTCCTAATCTGTGTTAGTGAGCACTTCCTCTAATCTGGGTTAGTGAGCACTTCTCCTAATCTGGGTTAGTGAGCACTTCTCCTAATCTGTTAGTGAGCACTTCTCCTAATCTGTGTTAGTGAGCACTTCCTCTAATCTGGGTTAGTGAGCACTTCTAATCTGTGTTAGTGAGCACTTCTCCTAATCTGTGTTAGTGAGCACTTCTCCCAATCTGTGTTAGTGAGCACTTCTCCTAATCTGTGTTAGTGAGCACTTCTCCTAATCTGTGTTAGTGAGCACTTCTCCTAATCTGTGTTAGTGAGCACTTCTCCTAATCTGTGTTAGTGAGCACTTCTCCTAATCTGTGTTAGTGAGCACTTCTCCTAATCTGTGTTAGTGAGCACTTCTCCTAATCTGTGTTAGTGAGCACTTCTCCTAATCTGTGTTTGTGGTATAGAAAAATAGGAGACAAAAAAACGCAAATAGGGTCTTATCCCCAGGATTGTTTCTAATTAATTGTGAGAGAACTGCTCAACTGGTGGTACACAGTACAGGCGTGTAGTTTGTCAGCTGCTGCAGATCCACAGGTCGGCGCTGCGACCTCTCAGAACCGTTATGATAGATGAAATGTGGATTACATCCACGCTGCTGCGACAAATAATAGATCCAGATATACTTGTAAGGTGTTCGGGTGGTTTATTCAACGCGTTTCGAAGCTCATGGCTTCTTCTTCAGGAAGTTTCCACACAAAGATATGACACGTGGTACTGTTGCCCCGCTTATATACATTCAGAATTCAAATAACGGCGTCAAGCAGTCTTCATAATGACTAAATTCTAGTCGCTTCAGTGCTGAGCTGACTACATCAGAGTTGGTAAAATGAGGTTCTCAAACAATCACCTCCGATCTAGTCACTACAATTCTGCTATTGGATTTTAACTGGTCTGAAGGAGGCCCTTTCCGGTGATATAATTCCCTCAAAAAATCACTACCATTCTAGCTAGAAGCAGAACTCCAAAGGGTTATATAATGGTAGCGTCTAGAATGGTACTAATTTTTTGAGGGAATTATATCACCGGAAAGGGCCTCATTCAGACCAGTTAAAATCCAATAGCAGAATTGTAGTGACTAGATCGGAGGTGATTGTTTGAGAACCTCATTTTACCAACTCTGATGTAGTCAGCTCAGCACTGAAGCAACTAGAATTTAGTCATTATGAAGACTGCTTGGCGCCGTTATTTGAATTCTGAATGTATATAAGCGGGGCAACAGTACCACGTATCATATCTTTGTGTGGAAACTTCCTGAAGAAGAAGCCATGAGCTTCGAAACGCGTTGAATAAACCACCCGAACACCTTACAAGTATATCTGGATCTATTATTTGTCGCAGCAGCGCGGATGTAATCCACATTTCATCTATTATAATGAATCTGTGTTAGTGAGCACTTCTCCTAATCTGTGTTAGTGAGCACTTCTCCTAATCTGTGTTAGTGAGCACTTCTCCTAATCTGTGTTAGTGAGCACTTCTCCTAATCTGTGTTAGTGAGCACTTCTCCTAATCTGTGTTAGTGAGCACTTCTCCTAATCTGTGTTAGTGAGCATTTCCTCTAATCTGTGTTAGTGAGCACTTCTCCTAATCTGTGTTAGTGAGCACTTCTTCTAATCTGTGTTAGTGAGCACTTCTCCTAATCTGTGTTAGTGAGCACTTCTCCTAATCTGTGTTAGTGAGCACTTCTCCTAATCTGTGTTAGTGAGCACTTCTCCTAATCTGTGTTGGTGAGCACTTCTCCTAATCTGTGTTAGTGAGCACTTCTCCTAATCTGTGTTAGTGAGCACTTCTCCTAATCTGTTAGTGAGCACTTCTCCTAATCTGTGTTAGTGAGCACTTCTCCTAATCTGTGTTAGTGAGCACTTCTCCTAATCTGTGTTAGTGAGCACTTCTCCTAATCTGTGTTAGTGAGCACTTCTCCTAATCTGTGTTAGTGAGCACTTCTCCTAATCTGTGTTAGTGAGTACTTCTCCTAATCTGTGTTAGTGAGCACTTCTCCTAATCTGTGTTAGTGAGCACTTCTCCTAATCTGTGTTAGTGAGCACTTCTCCTAATCTGTGTTAGTGAGCACTTCTCCTAATCTGTGTTAGTGAGCACTTCTCCTAATCTGTGTTAGTGAGCATTTCTCCTAATCTGTTAGTGAGCACTTCTCCTAATCTGTGTTAGTGAGCACTTCCTCTAATCTGTGTTAGTGAGCATTTCTCCTAATCTGTGTTAGTGAGCACTTCTCCTAATCTGTGTTAGTGAGCACTTCTCCTAATCTGTGTTAGTGAGCACTTCTCCTAATCTGTGTTAGTGAGCACTTCTCCTAATCTGTGTTAGTGAGCACTTCTTCTAATCTGTGTTAGTGAGCACTTCTCCTAATGTTAGTGAGCACTTCTCCTAATCTGTGTTAGTGAGCACTTCCTCTAATCTGGGTTAGTGAGCACTTCTCCTAATCTGTGTTAGTGAGCACTTCTCCTAATCTGTGTTAGTGAGCACTTCTCCTAATCTGTGTTAGTGAGCACTTCTCCTAATCTGTGTTAGTGAGCACTTCTCCTAATCTGTGTTAGTGAGCACTTCTCCTAATCTGTGTTAGTGAGCATTTCCTCTAATCTGTGTTAGTGAGCACTTCTCCTAATCTGTGTTAGTGAGCACTTCTTCTAATCTGTGTTAGTGAACACTTCTCCTAATCTGTGTTAGTGAGCACTTCTCCTAATCTGTGTTAGTGGGCACTTCTCCTAATCTGTGTTAGTGAGCACTTCTCCTAATCTGTGTTGGTGAGCACTTCTCCTAATCTGTGTTAGTGAGCACTTCCTCTAATCTGTGTTAGTGAGCACTTCTCCTAATCTGTGTTAGTGAGCACTTCTCCTAATCTGTGTTAGTGAGCACTTCTCCTAATCTGTTAGTGAGCACTTCTCCTAATCTGTGTTAGTGAGCACTTCTCCTAATCTGTGTTAGTGAGCACTTCTCCTAATCTGTGTTAGTGAGCACTTATCCTAATCTGTTAGTGAGCACTTCTCCTAATCTGTGTTAGTGAGCACTTCCTCTAATCTGTGTTAGTGAGCACTTCTCCTAATCTGTGTTAGTGAGCACTTCTCCTAATCTGTGTTAGTGAGCACTTCTCCTAATCTGTGTTAGTGAGCACTTCCTCTAATCTGGGTTAGTGAGCACTTCTCCTAATCTGTTAGTGAGCATTTCTCCTAATCTGTGTTAGTGGGCACTTCCTCTAATCTGGGTTAGTGAGCACTTCTAATCTGTGTTAGTGAGCACTTCTCCTAATCTGTGTTAGTGAGCACTTCTCCCAATCTGTGTTAGTGAGCACTTCTCCTAATCTGTGTTAGTGAGCACTTCTCCTAATCTGTGTTAGTGAGCACTTCCCCTAATCTGTGTTAGTGAGCACTTCTCCTAATCTGTGTTAGTGAGCACTTCTCCTAATCTGTGTTAGTGAGCACTTCTCCTAATCTGTGTTAGTGAGCACTTCTCCTAATCTGTGTTAGTGAGCACTTCTCCTAATCTGTGTTAGTGAGCACTTCCTCTAATCTGTGTTAGTGAGCACTTCTCCTAATCTGTGTTAGTGAGCACTTCTCCTAATCTGTGTTTGTGGTATAGAAAAATAGGAGACAAAAAAACGCAAATAGGGTCTTATCCCCAGGATTGTTTCTAATTAATTGTGAGAGAACTGCTCACCTGGTGGTACACAGTACAGGCGTGTAGTTTGTCAGCTGCTGCAGATCCACAGGTCGGCGCTGCGACCTCTCAGAACCGTTATGATAGATGAAATGTGGATTACATCCGCGCTGCTGCGACAAATAATAGATCCAGATATACTTGTAAGGTGTTCGGGTGGTTTATTCAACGCGTTTCGAAGCTCATGGCTTCTTCTTCAGGAAGTTTCCACACAAAGATATGACACGTGGTACTGTTGCCCCGCTTATATACATTCAGAATTCAAATAACGGCGTCAAGCAGTCTTCATAATGACTAAATTCTAGTCGCTTCAGTGCTGAGCTGACTACATCAGAGTTGGTAAAATGAGGTTCTCAAACAATCACCTCCGATCTAGTCACTACAATTCTGCTATTGGATTTTAACTGGTCTGAAGGAGGCCCTTTCCGGTGATATAATTCCCTCAAAAAATCACTACCATTCTAGCTAGAAGCAGAACTCCAAAGGGTTATATAATGGTAGCGTCTAGAATGGTACTGATTTTTTGAGGGAATTATATCACCGGAAAGGGCCTCATTCAGACCAGTTAAAATCCAATAGCAGAATTGTAGTGACTAGATCGGAGGTGATTGTTTGAGAACCTCATTTTACCAACTCTGATGTAGTCAGCTCAGCACTGAAGCAACTAGAATTTAGTCATTATGAAGACTGCTTGGCGCCGTTATTTGAATTCTGAATGTATATAAGCGGGGCAACAGTACCACGTATCATATCTTTGTGTGGAAACTTCCTGAAGAAGAAGCCATGAGCTTCGAAACGCGTGGAATAAACCACCCGAACACCTTACAAGTATATCTGGATCTATTATTTGTCGCAGCAGCGCGGATGTAATCCACATTTCATCTATTATAATGAATCTGTGTTAGTGAGCACTTCTCCTAATCTGTGTTAGTGAGCACTTCTCCTAATCTGTGTTAGTGAGCACTTCTCCTAATCTGTGTTAGTGAGCACTTCTCCTAATCTGTGTTAGTGAGCACTTCTCCTAATCTGTGTTAGTGAGCACTTCTCCTAATCTGTGTTAGTGAGCATTTCCTCTAATCTGTGTTAGTGAGCACTTCTCCTAATCTGTGTTAGTGAGCACTTCTTCTAATCTGTGTTAGTGAGCACTTCTCCCAATCTGTGTTAGTGAGCACTTCTCCTAATCTGTGTTAGTGAGCACTTCTCCTAATCTGTGTTAGTGAGCACTTCCCCTAATCTGTGTTAGTGAGCACTTCTCCTAATCTGTGTTAGTGAGCACTTCTCCTAATCTGTGTTAGTGAGCACTTCTCCTAATCTGTGTTAGTGAGCACTTCTCCTAATCTGTGTTAGTGAGCACTTCTCCTAATCTGTGTTAGTGAGCACTTCCTCTAATCTGTGTTAGTGAGCACTTCTCCTAATCTGTGTTAGTGAGCACTTCTCCTAATCTGTGTTTGTGGTATAGAAAAATAGGAGACAAAAAAACGCAAATAGGGTCTTATCCCCAGGATTGTTTCTAATTAATTGTGAGAGAACTGCTCACCTGGTGGTACACAGTACAGGCGTGTAGTTTGTCAGCTGCTGCAGATCCACAGGTCGGCGCTGCGACCTCTCAGAACCGTTATGATAGATGAAATGTGGATTACATCCGCGCTGCTGCGACAAATAATAGATCCAGATATACTTGTAAGGTGTTCGGGTGGTTTATTCAACGCGTTTCGAAGCTCATGGCTTCTTCTTCAGGAAGTTTCCACACAAAGATATGACACGTGGTACTGTTGCCCCGCTTATATACATTCAGAATTCAAATAACGGCGTCAAGCAGTCTTCATAATGACTAAATTCTAGTCGCTTCAGTGCTGAGCTGACTACATCAGAGTTGGTAAAATGAGGTTCTCAAACAATCACCTCCGATCTAGTCACTACAATTCTGCTATTGGATTTAAACTGGTCTGAAGGTGATATAATTCCCTCAAAAAATCACTACCATTCTAGCTAGAAGCAGAACTCCAAAGGGTTATATAATGGTAGCGTCTAGAATGGTACTGATTTTTTGAGGGAATTATATCACCGGAAAGGGCCTCATTCAGACCAGTTAAAATCCAATAGCAGAATTGTAGTGACTAGATCGGAGGTGATTGTTTGAGAACCTCATTTTACCAACTCTGATGTAGTCAGCTCAGCACTGAAGCAACTAGAATTTAGTCATTATGAAGACTGCTTGGCGCCGTTATTTGAATTCTGAATGTATATAAGCGGGGCAACAGTACCACGTATCATATCTTTGTGTGGAAACTTCCTGAAGAAGAAGCCATGAGCTTCGAAACGCGTTGAATAAACCACCCGAACACCTTACAAGTATATCTGGATCTATTATTTGTCGCAGCAGCGCGGATGTAATCCACATTTCATCTATTATAATGAATCTGTGTTAGTGAGCACTTCTCCTAATCTGTGTTAGTGAGCACTTCTCCTAATCTGTGTTAGTGAGCACTTCTCCTAATCTGTGTTAGTGAGCACTTCTCCTAATCTGTGTTAGTGAGCACTTCTCCTAATCTGTGTTAGTGAGCACTTCTCCTAATCTGTGTTAGTGAGCATTTCCTCTAATCTGTGTTAGTGAGCACTTCTCCTAATCTGTGTTAGTGAGCACTTCTTCTAATCTGTGTTAGTGAACACTTCTCCTAATCTGTGTTAGTGAGCACTTCTCCTAATCTGTGTTAGTGAGCACTTCTCCTAATCTGTGTTAGTGAGCACTTCTCCTAATCTGTGTTGGTGAGCACTTCTCCTAATCTGTGTTAGTGAGCACTTCTCCTAATCTGTGTTAGTGAGCACTTCTCCTAATCTGTGTTAGTGAGCACTTCTCCTAATCTGTTAGTGAGCACTTCTCCTAATCTGTGTTAGTGAGCACTTCTCCTAATCTGTGTTAGTGAGCACTTCTCCTAATCTGTGTTAGTGAGCACTTCTCCTAATCTGTGTTAGTGAGCACTTCTCCTAATCTGTGTTAGTGAGCACTTCTCCTAATCTGTGTTAGTGAGCACTTCTCCTAATCTGTGTTAGTGAGCACTTCTCCTAATCTGTGTTAGTGAGCACTTCTCCTAATCTGTGTTAGTGAGCACTTCTCCTAATCTGTGTTAGTGAGCACTTCTCCTAATCTGTGTTAGTGAGCATTTCCTCTAATCTGTGTTTGTGAGCACTTCTCCTAATCTGTGTTAGTGAGCACTTCTTCTAATCTGTGTTAGTGAACACTTCTCCTAATCTGTGTTAGTGAGCACTTCTCCTAATCTGTGTTAGTGAGCACTTCTCCTAATCTGTGTTAGTGAGCACTTCTCCTAATCTGTGTTGGTGAGCACTTCTCCTAATCTGTGTTAGTGAGCACTTCTCCTAATCTGTGTTAGTGAGCACTTCTCCTAATCTGTGTTAGTGAGCACTTCTCCTAATCTGTTAGTGAGCACTTCTCCTAATCTGTGTTAGTGAGCACTTCTCCTAATCTGTGTTAGTGAGCACTTCTCCTAATCTGTGTTAGTGAGCACTTCTCCTAATCTGTGTTAGTGAGCACTTCTCCTAATCTGTGTTAGTGAGCACTTCTCCTAATCTGTGTTAGTGAGCACTTCTCCTAATCTGTGTTAGTGAGCACTTCTCCTAATCTGTGTTAGTGAGCATTTCTCCTAATCTGTTAGTGAGCACTTCTCCTAATCTGTGTTAGTGAGCACTTCCTCTAATCTGTGTTAGTGAGCACTTCCTCTAATCTGTGTTAGTGAGCACTTCTCCTAATCTGTGTTAGTGAGCACTTCTCCTAATCTGTGTTAGTGAGCACTTCTCCTAATCTGTGTTAGTGAGCACTTCTCCTAATCTGTGTTAGTGAGCACTTCTCCTAATCTGTGTTAGTGAGCACTTCTCCTAATCTGTGTTAGTGAGCACTTCCCCTAATCTGTGTTAGTGAGCACTTCTCCTAATCTGTGTTAGTGAGCACTTCTCCTAATCTGTGTTAGTGAGCACTTCTCCTAATCTGTGTTAGTGAGCACTTCTCCTAATCTGTGTTAGTGAGCACTTCTCCTAATCTGTGTTAGTGAGCACTTCCTCTAATCTGTGTTAGTGAGCACTTCTCCTAATCTGTGTTAGTGAGCACTTCTCCTAATCTGTGTTTGTGGTATAGAAAAATAGGAGACAAAAAAACGCAAATAGGGTCTTATCCCCAGGATTGTTTCTAATTAATTGTGAGAGAACTGCTCACCTGGTGGTACACAGTACAGGCGTGTAGTTTGTCAGCTGCTGCAGATCCACAGGTCGGCGCTGCGACCTCTCAGAACCGTTATGATAGATGAAATGTGGATTACATCCGCGCTGCTGCGACAAATAATAGATCCAGATATACTTGTAAGGTGTTCGGGTGGTTTATTCAACGCGTTTCGAAGCTCATGGCTTCTTCTTCAGGAAGTTTCCACACAAAGATATGACACGTGGTACTGTTGCCCCGCTTATATACATTCAGAATTCAAATAACGGCGTCAAGCAGTCTTCATAATGACTAAATTCTAGTCGCTTCAGTGCTGAGCTGACTACATCAGAGTTGGTAAAATGAGGTTCTCAAACAATCACCTCCGATCTAGTCACTACAATTCTGCTATTGGATTTTAACTGGTCTGAAGGAGGCCCTTTCCGGTGATATAATTCCCTCAAAAAATCACTACCATTCTAGCTAGAAGCAGAACTCCAAAGGGTTATATAATGGTAGCGTCTAGAATGGTACTGATTTTTTGAGGGAATTATATCACCGGAAAGGGCCTCATTCAGACCAGTTAAAATCCAATAGCAGAATTGTAGTGACTAGATCGGAGGTGATTGTTTGAGAACCTCATTTTACCAACTCTGATGTAGTCAGCTCAGCACTGAAGCAACTAGAATTTAGTCATTATGAAGACTGCTTGGCGCCGTTATTTGAATTCTGAATGTATATAAGCGGGGCAACAGTACCACGTATCATATCTTTGTGTGGAAACTTCCTGAAGAAGAAGCCATGAGCTTCGAAACGCGTGGAATAAACCACCCGAACACCTTACAAGTATATCTGAATCTATTATTTGTCGCAGCAGCGCGGATGTAATCCACATTTCATCTATTATAATGAATCTGTGTTAGTGAGCACTTCTCCTAATCTGTGTTAGTGAGCACTTCTCCTAATCTGTGTTAGTGAGCACTTCTCCTAATCTGTGTTAGTGAGCACTTCTCCTAATCTGTGTTAGTGAGCACTTCTCCTAATCTGTGTTAGTGAGCACTTCTCCTAATCTGTGTTAGTGAGCATTTCCTCTAATCTGTGTTAGTGAGCACTTCTCCTAATCTGTGTTAGTGAGCACTTCTTCTAATCTGTGTTAGTGAGCACTTCTCCCAATCTGTGTTAGTGAGCACTTCTCCTAATCTGTGTTAGTGAGCACTTCTCCTAATCTGTGTTAGTGAGCACTTCCCCTAATCTGTGTTAGTGAGCACTTCTCCTAATCTGTGTTAGTGAGCACTTCTCCTAATCTGTGTTAGTGAGCACTTCTCCTAATCTGTGTTAGTGAGCACTTCTCCTAATCTGTGTTAGTGAGCACTTCTCCTAATCTGTGTTAGTGAGCACTTCCTCTAATCTGTGTTAGTGAGCACTTCTCCTAATCTGTGTTAGTGAGCACTTCTCCTAATCTGTGTTTGTGGTATAGAAAAATAGGAGACAAAAAAACGCAAATAGGGTCTTATCCCCAGGATTGTTTCTAATTAATTGTGAGAGAACTGCTCACCTGGTGGTACACAGTACAGGCGTGTAGTTTGTCAGCTGCTGCAGATCCATAGGTCGGCGCTGCGACCTCTCAGAACCGTTATGATAGATGAAATGTGGATTACATCCGCGCTGCTGCGACAAATAATAGATCCAGATATACTTGTAAGGTGTTCGGGTGGTTTATTCAACGCGTTTCGAAGCTCATGGCTTCTTCTTCAGGAAGTTTCCACACAAAGATATGACACGTGGTACTGTTGCCCCGCTTATATACATTCAGAATTCAAATAACGGCGTCAAGCAGTCTTCATAATGACTAAATTCTAGTCGCTTCAGTGCTGAGCTGACTACATCAGAGTTGGTAAAATGAGGTTCTCAAACAATCACCTCCGATCTAGTCACTACAATTCTGCTATTGGATTTAAACTGGTCTGAAGGTGATATAATTCCCTCAAAAAATCACTACCATTCTAGCTAGAAGCAGAACTCCAAAGGGTTATATAATGGTAGCGTCTAGAATGGTACTGATTTTTTGAGGGAATTATATCACCGGAAAGGGCCTCATTCAGACCAGTTAAAATCCAATAGCAGAATTGTAGTGACTAGATCGGAGGTGATTGTTTGAGAACCTCATTTTACCAACTCTGATGTAGTCAGCTCAGCACTGAAGCAACTAGAATTTAGTCATTATGAAGACTGCTTGGCGCCGTTATTTGAATTCTGAATGTATATAAGCGGGGCAACAGTACCACGTATCATATCTTTGTGTGGAAACTTCCTGAAGAAGAAGCCATGAGCTTCGAAACGCATTGAATAAACCACCCGAACACCTTACAAGTATATCTGGATCTATTATTTGTCGCAGCAGCGCGGATGTAATCCACATTTCATCTATTATAATGAATCTGTGTTAGTGAGCACTTCTCCTAATCTGTGTTAGTGAGCACTTCTCCTAATCTGTGTTAGTGAGCACTTCTCCTAATCTGTGTTAGTGAGCACTTCTCCTAATCTGTGTTAGTGAGCACTTCTCCTAATCTGTGTTAGTGAGCACTTCTCCTAATCTGTGTTAGTGAGCATTTCCTCTAATCTGTGTTAGTGAGCACTTCTCCTAATCTGTGTTAGTGAGCACTTCTTCTAATCTGTGTTAGTGAACACTTCTCCTAATCTGTGTTAGTGAGCACTTCTCCTAATCTGTGTTAGTGAGCACTTCTCCTAATCTGTGTTAGTGAGCACTTCTCCTAATCTGTGTTGGTGAGCACTTCTCCTAATCTGTGTTAGTGAGCACTTCTCCTAATCTGTGTTAGTGAGCACTTCTCCTAATCTGTGTTAGTGAGCACTTCTCCTAATCTGTTAGTGAGCACTTCTCCTAATCTGTGTTAGTGAGCACTTCTCCTAATCTGTGTTAGTGAGCACTTCTCCTAATCTGTGTTAGTGAGCACTTCTCCTAATCTGTGTTAGTGAGCACTTCTCCTAATCTGTGTTAGTGAGCACTTCTCCTAATCTGTGTTAGTGAGCACTTCTCCTAATCTGTGTTAGTGAGCACTTCTCCTAATCTGTGTTAGTGAGCATTTCTCCTAATCTGTTAGTGAGCACTTCTCCTAATCTGTGTTAGTGAGCACTTCCTCTAATCTGTGTTAGTGAGCATTTCTCCTAATCTGTGTTAGTGAGCACTTCTCCTAATCTGTGTTAGTGAGCACTTCTCCTAATCTGTGTTAGTGAGCACTTCTCCTAATCTGTGTTAGTGAGCACTTCTCCTAATCTGTGTTAGTGAGCACTTCTCCTAATCTGTGTTAGTGAGCACTTCTCCTAATCTGTGTTAGTGAGCACTTCTCCTAATCTGTGTTAGTGAGCACTTCTCCTAATGTTAGTGAGCACTTCTCCTAATCTGTGTTAGTGAGCACTTCCTCTAATCTGGGTTAGTGAGCACTTCTCCTAATCTGTGTTAGTGAGCACTTCTCCTAATCTGTGTTAGTGAGCACTTCTCCTAATCTGTGTTAGTGAGCACTTCTCCTAATCTGTGTTAGTGAGCATTTCCTCTAATCTGTGTTAGTGAGCACTTCTCCTAATCTGTGTTAGTGAGCACTTCTTCTAATCTGTGTTAGTGAACACTTCTCCTAATCTGTGTTAGTGAGCACTTCTCCTAATCTGTGTTAGTGAGCACTTCTCCTAATCTGTGTTAGTGAGCACTTCTCCTAATCTGTGTTGGTGAGCACTTCTCCTAATCTGTGTTAGTGAGCACTTCCTCTAATCTGTGTTAGTGAGCACTTCTCCTAATCTGTGTTAGTGAGCACTTCTCCTAATCTGTGTTAGTGAGCACTTCTCCTAATCTGTTAGTGAGCACTTCTCCTAATCTGTGTTAGTGAGCACTTCTCCTAATCTGTGTTAGTGAGCACTTCTCCTAATCTGTGTTAGTGAGCACTTCTCCTAATCTGTTAGTGAGCACTTCTCCTAATCTGTGTTAGTGAGCACTTCTCCTAATCTGTGTTAGTGAGCACTTCTCCTAATCTGTGTTAGTGAGCACTTCTCCTAATCTGTGTTAGTGAGCACTTCTCCTAATGTTAGTGAGCACTTCTCCTAATCTGTGTTAGTGAGCACTTCTCCTAATCTGTGTTAGTGAGCACTTCTCCTAATCTGTGTTAGTGAGCACTTCTCCTAATCTGTGTTAGTGAGCACTTCTCCTAATCTGTGTTAGTGAGCACTTCTCCTAATCTGTGTTAGTGAGCATTTCCTCTAATCTGTGTTAGTGAGCACTTCTCCTAATCTGTGTTAGTGAGCACTTCTTCTAATCTGTGTTAGTGAACACTTCTCCTAATCTGTGTTAGTGAGCACTTCTCCTAATCTGTGTTAGTGAGCACTTCTCCTAATCTGTGTTAGTGAGCACTTCTCCTAATCTGTGTTGGTGAGCACTTCTCCTAATCTGTGTTAGTGAGCACTTCCTCTAATCTGTGTTAGTGAGCACTTCTCCTAATCTGTGTTAGTGAGCACTTCTCCTAATCTGTGTTAGTGAGCACTTCTCCTAATCTGTGTTAGTGAGCACTTCTCCTAATCTGTGTTAGTGAGCACTTCTCCTAATCTGTGTTAGTGAGCACTTCTCCTAATCTGCGTTAGTGAGCACTTCTCCTAATCTGTTAGTGAGCACTTCTCCTAATCTGTGTTAGTGAGCACTTCCTCTAATCTGTGTTAGTGAGCACTTCTCCTAATCTGTGTTAGTGAGCACTTCTCCTAATCTGTGTTAGTGAGCACTTCTCCTAATCTGTGTTAGTGAGCACTTCCTCTAATCTGGGTTAGTGAGCACTTCTCCTAATCTGTGTTAGTGAGCACTTCTCCTAATCTGTTAGTGAGCACTTCTCCTAATCTGTGTTAGTGAGCACTTCCTCTAATCTGGGTTAGTGAGCACTTCTAATCTGTGTTAGTGAGCACTTCTCCTAATCTGTGTTAGTGAGCACTTCTCCCAATCTGTGTTATTGAGCACTTCTCCTAATCTGTGTTAGTGAGCACTTCTCCTAATCTGTGTTAGTGAGCACTTCTCCTAATCTGTGTTAGTGAGCACTTCTCCTAATCTGTGTTAGTGAGCACTTCTCCTAATCTGTGTTAGTGAGCACTTCTCCTAATCTGTGTTAGTGAGCACTTCTCCTAATCTGTGTTAGTGAGCACTTCCTCTAATCTGTGTTAGTGAGCACTTCTCCTAATCTGTGTTAGTGAGCACTTCTCCTAATCTGTGTTTGTGGTATAGAAAAATAGGAGACAAAAAAACGCAAATAGGGTCTTATCCCCAGGATTGTTTCTAATTAATTGTGAGAGAACTGCTCACCTGGTGGTACACAGTACAGGCGTGTAGTTTGTCAGCTGCTGCAGGTCCACAGGTCGGCGCTGCGACCTCTCAGAACCGTTATGATAGATGAAATGTGGATTACATCCGCGCTGCTGCGACAAATAATAGATCCAGATATACTTGTAAGGTGTTCGGGTGGTTTATTCAACGCGTTTCGAAGCTCATGGCTTCTTCTTCAGGAAGTTTCCACACAAAGATATGACACGTGGTACTGTTGCCCCGCTTATATACATTCAGAATTCAAATAACGGCGTCAAGCAGTCTTCATAATGACTAAATTCTAGTCGCTTCAGTGCTGAGCTGACTACATCAGAGTTGGTAAAATGAGGTTCTCAAACAATCACCTCTGATCTAGTCACTACAATTCTGCTATTGGATTTTAACTGGTCTGAAGGAGGCCCTTTCCGGTGATATAATTCCCTCAAAAAATCACTACCATTCTAGCTAGAAGCAGAACTCCAAAGGGTTATATAATGGTAGCGTCTAGAATGGTACTGATTTTTTGAGGGAATTATATCACCGGAAAGGGCCTCATTCAGACCAGTTAAAATCCAATAGCAGAATTGTAGTGACTAGATCAGAGGTGATTGTTTGAGAACCTCATTTTACCAACTCTGATGTAGTCAGCTCAGCACTGAAGCAACTAGAATTTAGTCATTATGAAGACTGCTTGGCGCCGTTATTTGAATTCTGAATGTATATAAGCGGGGCAACAGTACCACGTATCATATCTTTGTGTGGAAACTTCCTGAAGAAGAAGCCATGAGCTTCGAAACGCGTTGAATAAACCACCCGAACACCTTACAAGTATATCTGGATCTATTATTTGTCGCAGCAGCGCGGATGTAATCCACATTTCATCTATTATAATGAATCTGTGTTAGTGAGCACTTCTCCTAATCTGTGTTAGTGAGCACTTCTCCTAATCTGTGTTAGTGAGCACTTCTCCTAATCTGTGTTAGTGAGCACTTCTCCTAATCTGTGTTAGTGAGCACTTCTCCTAATCTGTGTTAGTGAGCACTTCTCCTAATCTGTGTTAGTGAGCATTTCCTCTAATCTGTGTTAGTGAGCACTTCTCCTAATCTGTGTTAGTGAGCACTTCTTCTAATCTGTGTTAGTGAGCACTTCTCCTAATCTGTGTTAGTGAGCACTTCTCCTAATCTGTGTTAGTGAGCACTTCTCCTAATCTGTGTTGGTGAGCACTTCTCCTAATCTGTGTTAGTGAGCACTTCTCCTAATCTGTGTTAGTGAGCACTTCTCCTAATCTGTGTTAGTGAGCACTTCTCCTAATCTGTTAGTGAGCACTTCTCCTAATCTGTGTTAGTGAGCACTTCTCCTAATCTGTGTTAGTGAGCACATTTCCTAATCTGTGTTAGTGAGTACTTCTCCTAATCTGTGTTAGTGAGCACTTCTCCTAATCTGTGTTAGTGAGCACTTCTCCTAATCTGTGTTAGTGAGCACTTCTCCTAATCTGTGTTAGTGAGCACTTCTCCTAATCTGTGTTAGTGAGCACTTCTCCTAATCTGTGTTAGTGAGCATTTCTCCTAATCTGTTAGTGAGCACTTCTCCTAATCTGTGTTAGTGAGCACTTCCTCTAATCTGTGTTAGTGAGCACTTCTCCTAATCTGTGTTTGTGGTATAGAAAAATAGGAGACAAAAAAACACAAATAGGGTCTTATCCCCAGGATTGTTTCTAATTAATTGTGAGAGAACTGCTCACCTGGTGGTACACAGTACAGGCGTGTAGTTTGTCAGCTGCTGCAGATCCACAGGTCGGCGCTGCGACCTCTCAGAACCGTTATGATAGATGAAATGTGGATTACATCCGCGCTGCTTAGTGAGCACTTCTCCTAATCTGTGTTAGTGAGCACTTCTCCTAATCTGTGTTAGTGAGCACTTCTCCTAATCTGTGTTAGTGAGCACTTCTCCTAATCTGTGTTGGTGAGCACTTCTCCTAATCTGTGTTAGTGAGCACTTCTCCTAATCTGTGTTAGTGAGCACTTCCTCTAATCTGGGTTAGTGAGCACTTCTCCTAATCTGGGTTAGTGAGCACTTCTCCTAATCTGTGTTAGTGAGCACTTCTCCTAATCTGTGTTAGTGAGCACTTCTCCTAATCTGTGTTAGTGAGCACTTCTCCTAATCTGTGTTGGTGAGCACTTCTCCTAATCTGTGTTAGTGAGCACTTCTCCTAATCTGTGTTAGTGAGCACTTCTCCTAATCTGTGTTAGTGAGCACTTCTCCTAATCTGTTAGTGAGCACTTCTCCTAATCTGTGTTAGTGAGCACTTCTCCTAATCTGTGTTAGTGAGCACTTCTCCTAATCTGTGTTAGTGAGCACTTCTCCTAATCTGTGTTAGTGAGCACTTCTCCTAATCTGTGTTAGTGAGCACTTCTCCTAATCTGTGTTAGTGAGCACTTCTCCTAATCTGTGTTAGTGAGCACTTCTCCTAATCTGTGTTAGTGAGCATTTCTCCTAATCTGTTAGTGAGCACTTCTCCTAATCTGTGTTAGTGAGCACTTCCTCTAATCTGTGTTAGTGAGCACTTCCTCTAATCTGTGTTAGTGAGCACTTCTCCTAATCTGTGTTAGTGAGCACTTCTCCTAATCTGTGTTAGTGAGCACTTCTCCTAATCTGTGTTAGTGAGCACTTCTCCTAATCTGTGTTAGTGAGCACTTCTCCTAATCTGTGTTAGTGAGCACTTCTCCTAATCTGTGTTAGTGAGCACTTCCCCTAATCTGTGTTAGTGAGCACTTCTCCTAATCTGTGTTAGTGAGCACTTCTCCTAATCTGTGTTAGTGAGCACTTCTCCTAATCTGTGTTAGTGAGCACTTCTCCTAATCTGTGTTAGTGAGCACTTCTCCTAATCTGTGTTAGTGAGCACTTCCTCTAATCTGTGTTAGTGAGCACTTCTCCTAATCTGTGTTAGTGAGCACTTCTCCTAATCTGTGTTTGTGGTATAGAAAAATAGGAGACAAAAAAACGCAAATAGGGTCTTATCCCCAGGATTGTTTCTAATTAATTGTGAGAGAACTGCTCACCTGGTGGTACACAGTACAGGCGTGTAGTTTGTCAGCTGCTGCAGATCCACAGGTCGGCGCTGCGACCTCTCAGAACCGTTATGATAGATGAAATGTGGATTACATCCGCGCTGCTGCGACAAATAATAGATCCAGATATACTTGTAAGGTGTTCGGGTGGTTTATTCAACGCGTTTCGAAGCTCATGGCTTCTTCTTCAGGAAGTTTCCACACAAAGATATGACACGTGGTACTGTTGCCCCGCTTATATACATTCAGAATTCAAATAACGGCGTCAAGCAGTCTTCATAATGACTAAATTCTAGTCGCTTCAGTGCTGAGCTGACTACATCAGAGTTGGTAAAATGAGGTTCTCAAACAATCACCTCCGATCTAGTCACTACAATTCTGCTATTGGATTTTAACTGGTCTGAAGGAGGCCCTTTCCGGTGATATAATTCCCTCAAAAAATCACTACCATTCTAGCTAGAAGCAGAACTCCAAAGGGTTATATAATGGTAGCGTCTAGAATGGTACTGATTTTTTGAGGGAATTATATCACCGGAAAGGGCCTCATTCAGACCAGTTAAAATCCAATAGCAGAATTGTAGTGACTAGATCGGAGGTGATTGTTTGAGAACCTCATTTTACCAACTCTGATGTAGTCAGCTCAGCACTGAAGCAACTAGAATTTAGTCATTATGAAGACTGCTTGGCGCCGTTATTTGAATTCTGAATGTATATAAGCGGGGCAACAGTACCACGTATCATATCTTTGTGTGGAAACTTCCTGAAGAAGAAGCCATGAGCTTCGAAACGCGTGGAATAAACCACCCGAACACCTTACAAGTATATCTGAATCTATTATTTGTCGCAGCAGCGCGGATGTAATCCACATTTCATCTATTATAATGAATCTGTGTTAGTGAGCACTTCTCCTAATCTGTGTTAGTGAGCACTTCTCCTAATCTGTGTTAGTGAGCACTTCTCCTAATCTGTGTTAGTGAGCACTTCTCCTAATCTGTGTTAGTGAGCACTTCTCCTAATCTGTGTTAGTGAGCACTTCTCCTAATCTGTGTTAGTGAGCATTTCCTCTAATCTGTGTTAGTGAGCACTTCTCCTAATCTGTGTTAGTGAGCACTTCTTCTAATCTGTGTTAGTGAGCACTTCTCCTAATCTGTGTTAGTGAGCACTTCTCCTAATCTGTGTTAGTGAGCACTTCCCCTAATCTGTGTTAGTGAGCACTTCTCCTAATCTGTGTTAGTGAGCACTTCTCCTAATCTGTGTTAGTGAGCACTTCTCCTAATCTGTGTTAGTGAGCACTTCTCCTAATCTGTGTTAGTGAGCACTTCTCCTAATCTGTGTTAGTGAGCACTTCCTCTAATCTGTGTTAGTGAGCACTTCTCCTAATCTGTGTTAGTGAGCACTTCTCCTAATCTGTGTTTGTGGTATAGAAAAATAGGAGACAAAAAAACGCAAATAGGGTCTTATCCCCAGGATTGTTTCTAATTAATTGTGAGAGAACTGCTCACCTGGTGGTACACAGTACAGGCGTGTAGTTTGTCAGCTGCTGCAGATCCACAGGTCGGCGCTGCGACCTCTCAGAACCGTTATGATAGATGAAATGTGGATTACATCCGCGCTGCTGCGACAAATAATAGATCCAGATATACTTGTAAGGTGTTCGGGTGGTTTATTCAACGCGTTTCGAAGCTCATGGCTTCTTCTTCAGGAAGTTTCCACACAAAGATATGACACGTGGTACTGTTGCCCCGCTTATATACATTCAGAATTCAAATAACGGCGTCAAGCAGTCTTCATAATGACTAAATTCTAGTCGCTTCAGTGCTGAGCTGACTACATCAGAGTTGGTAAAATGAGGTTCTCAAACAATCACCTCCGATCTAGTCACTACAATTCTGCTATTGGATTTAAACTGGTCTGAAGGTGATATAATTCCCTCAAAAAATCACTACCATTCTAGCTAGAAGCAGAACTCCAAAGGGTTATATAATGGTAGCGTCTAGAATGGTACTGATTTTTTGAGGGAATTATATCACCGGAAAGGGCCTCATTCAGACCAGTTAAAATCCAATAGCAGAATTGTAGTGACTAGATCGGAGGTGATTGTTTGAGAACCTCATTTTACCAACTCTGATGTAGTCAGCTCAGCACTGAAGCAACTAGAATTTAGTCATTATGAAGACTGCTTGGCGCCGTTATTTGAATTCTGAATGTATATAAGCGGGGCAACAGTACCACGTATCATATCTTTGTGTGGAAACTTCCTGAAGAAGAAGCCATGAGCTTCGAAACGCGTTGAATAAACCACCCGAACACCTTACAAGTATATCTGGATCTATTATTTGTCGCAGCAGCGCGGATGTAATCCACATTTCATCTATTATAATGAATCTGTGTTAGTGAGCACTTCTCCTAATCTGTGTTAGTGAGCACTTCTCCTAATCTGTGTTAGTGAGCACTTCTCCTAATCTGTGTTAGTGAGCACTTCTCCTAATCTGTGTTAGTGAGCACTTCTCCTAATCTGTGTTAGTGAGCACTTCTCCTAATCTGTGTTAGTGAGCATTTCCTCTAATCTGTGTTAGTGAGCACTTCTCCTAATCTGTGTTAGTGAGCACTTCTTCTAATCTGTGTTAGTGAACACTTCTCCTAATCTGTGTTAGTGAGCACTTCTCCTAATCTGTGTTAGTGAGCACTTCTCCTAATCTGTGTTAGTGAGCACTTCTCCTAATCTGTGTTGGTGAGCACTTCTCCTAATCTGTGTTAGTGAGCACTTCTCCTAATCTGTGTTAGTGAGCACTTCTCCTAATCTGTGTTAGTGAGCACTTCTCCTAATCTGTTAGTGAGCACTTCTCCTAATCTGTGTTAGTGAGCACTTCTCCTAATCTGTGTTAGTGAGCACTTCTCCTAATCTGTGTTAGTGAGCACTTCTCCTAATCTGTGTTAGTGAGCACTTCTCCTAATCTGTGTTAGTGAGCACTTCTCCTAATCTGTGTTAGTGAGCACTTCTCCTAATCTGTGTTAGTGAGCACTTCTCCTAATCTGTGTTAGTGAGCATTTCTCCTAATCTGTTAGTGAGCACTTCTCCTAATCTGTGTTAGTGAGCACTTCCTCTAATCTGTGTTAGTGAGCATTTCTCCTAATCTGTGTTAGTGAGCACTTCTCCTAATCTGTGTTAGTGAGCACTTCTCCTAATCTGTGTTAGTGAGCACTTCTCCTAATCTGTGTTAGTGAGCACTTCTCCTAATCTGTGTTAGTGAGCACTTCTCCTAATCTGTGTTAGTGAGCACTTCTCCTAATCTGTGTTAGTGAGCACTTCTCCTAATCTGTGTTAGTGAGCACTTCTCCTAATGTTAGTGAGCACTTCTCCTAATCTGTGTTAGTGAGCACTTCCTCTAATCTGGGTTAGTGAGCACTTCTCCTAATCTGTGTTAGTGAGCACTTCTCCTAATCTGTGTTAGTGAGCACTTCTCCTAATCTGTGTTAGTGAGCACTTCTCCTAATCTGTGTTAGTGAGCATTTCCTCTAATCTGTGTTAGTGAGCACTTCTCCTAATCTGTGTTAGTGAGCACTTCTTCTAATCTGTGTTAGTGAACACTTCTCCTAATCTGTGTTAGTGAGCACTTCTCCTAATCTGTGTTAGTGAGCACTTCTCCTAATCTGTGTTAGTGAGCACTTCTCCTAATCTGTGTTGGTGAGCACTTCTCCTAATCTGTGTTAGTGAGCACTTCCTCTAATCTGTGTTAGTGAGCACTTCTCCTAATCTGTGTTAGTGAGCACTTCTCCTAATCTGTGTTAGTGAGCACTTCTCCTAATCTGTTAGTGAGCACTTCTCCTAATCTGTGTTAGTGAGCACTTCTCCTAATCTGTGTTAGTGAGCACTTCTCCTAATCTGTGTTAGTGAGCACTTCTCCTAATCTGTTAGTGAGCACTTCTCCTAATCTGTGTTAGTGAGCACTTCTCCTAATCTGTGTTAGTGAGCACTTCTCCTAATCTGTGTTAGTGAGCACTTCTCCTAATCTGTGTTAGTGAGCACTTCTCCTAATGTTAGTGAGCACTTCTCCTAATCTGTGTTAGTGAGCACTTCTCCTAATCTGTGTTAGTGAGCACTTCTCCTAATCTGTGTTAGTGAGCACTTCTCCTAATCTGTGTTAGTGAGCACTTCTCCTAATCTGTGTTAGTGAGCACTTCTCCTAATCTGTGTTAGTGAGCATTTCCTCTAATCTGTGTTAGTGAGCACTTCTCCTAATCTGTGTTAGTGAGCACTTCTTCTAATCTGTGTTAGTGAACACTTCTCCTAATCTGTGTTAGTGAGCACTTCTCCTAATCTGTGTTAGTGAGCACTTCTCCTAATCTGTGTTAGTGAGCACTTCTCCTAATCTGTGTTGGTGAGCACTTCTCCTAATCTGTGTTAGTGAGCACTTCCTCTAATCTGTGTTAGTGAGCACTTCTCCTAATCTGTGTTAGTGAGCACTTCTCCTAATCTGTGTTAGTGAGCACTTCTCCTAATCTGTGTTAGTGAGCACTTCTCCTAATCTGTGTTAGTGAGCACTTCTCCTAATCTGTGTTAGTGAGCACTTCTCCTAATCTGCGTTAGTGAGCACTTCTCCTAATCTGTTAGTGAGCACTTCTCCTAATCTGTGTTAGTGAGCACTTCCTCTAATCTGTGTTAGTGAGCACTTCTCCTAATCTGTGTTAGTGAGCACTTCTCCTAATCTGTGTTAGTGAGCACTTCTCCTAATCTGTGTTAGTGAGCACTTCCTCTAATCTGGGTTAGTGAGCACTTCTCCTAATCTGTGTTAGTGAGCACTTCTCCTAATCTGTTAGTGAGCACTTCTCCTAATCTGTGTTAGTGAGCACTTCCTCTAATCTGGGTTAGTGAGCACTTCTAATCTGTGTTAGTGAGCACTTCTCCTAATCTGTGTTAGTGAGCACTTCTCCCAATCTGTGTTATTGAGCACTTCTCCTAATCTGTGTTAGTGAGCACTTCTCCTAATCTGTGTTAGTGAGCACTTCTCCTAATCTGTGTTAGTGAGCACTTCTCCTAATCTGTGTTAGTGAGCACTTCTCCTAATCTGTGTTAGTGAGCACTTCTCCTAATCTGTGTTAGTGAGCACTTCTCCTAATCTGTGTTAGTGAGCACTTCTCCTAATCTGTGTTAGTGAGCACTTCCTCTAATCTGTGTTAGTGAGCACTTCTCCTAATCTGTGTTAGTGAGCACTTCTCCTAATCTGTGTTTGTGGTATAGAAAAATAGGAGACAAAAAAACGCAAATAGGGTCTTATCCCCAGGATTGTTTCTAATTAATTGTGAGAGAACTGCTCACCTGGTGGTACACAGTACAGGCGTGTAGTTTGTCAGCTGCTGCAGGTCCACAGGTCGGCGCTGCGACCTCTCAGAACCGTTATGATAGATGAAATGTGGATTACATCCGCGCTGCTGCGACAAATAATAGATCCAGATATACTTGTAAGGTGTTCGGGTGGTTTATTCAACGCGTTTCGAAGCTCATGGCTTCTTCTTCAGGAAGTTTCCACACAAAGATATGACACGTGGTACTGTTGCCCCGCTTATATACATTCAGAATTCAAATAACGGCGTCAAGCAGTCTTCATAATGACTAAATTCTAGTCGCTTCAGTGCTGAGCTGACTACATCAGAGTTGGTAAAATGAGGTTCTCAAACAATCACCTCTGATCTAGTCACTACAATTCTGCTATTGGATTTTAACTGGTCTGAAGGAGGCCCTTTCCGGTGATATAATTCCCTCAAAAAATCACTACCATTCTAGCTAGAAGCAGAACTCCAAAGGGTTATATAATGGTAGCGTCTAGAATGGTACTGATTTTTTGAGGGAATTATATCACCGGAAAGGGCCTCATTCAGACCAGTTAAAATCCAATAGCAGAATTGTAGTGACTAGATCAGAGGTGATTGTTTGAGAACCTCATTTTAACAACTCTGATGTAGTCAGCTCAGCACTGAAGCAACTAGAATTTAGTCATTATGAAGACTGCTTGGCGCCGTTATTTGAATTCTGAATGTATATAAGCGGGGCAACAGTACCACGTATCATATCTTTGTGTGGAAACTTCCTGAAGAAGAAGCCATGAGCTTCGAAACGCGTTGAATAAACCACCCGAACACCTTACAAGTATATCTGGATCTATTATTTGTCGCAGCAGCGCGGATGTAATCCACATTTCATCTATTATAATGAATCTGTGTTAGTGAGCACTTCTCCTAATCTGTGTTAGTGAGCACTTCTCCTAATCTGTGTTAGTGAGCACTTCTCCTAATCTGTGTTAGTGAGCACTTCTCCTAATCTGTGTTAGTGAGCACTTCTCCTAATCTGTGTTAGTGAGCACTTCTCCTAATCTGTGTTAGTGAGCATTTCCTCTAATCTGTGTTAGTGAGCACTTCTCCTAATCTGTGTTAGTGAGCACTTCTTCTAATCTGTGTTAGTGAGCACTTCTCCTAATCTGTGTTAGTGAGCACTTCTCCTAATCTGTGTTAGTGAGCACTTCTCCTAATCTGTGTTGGTGAGCACTTCTCCTAATCTGTGTTAGTGAGCACTTCTCCTAATCTGTGTTAGTGAACACTTCTCCTAATCTGTGTTAGTGAGCACTTCTCCTAATCTGTGTTAGTGAGCACTTCTCCTAATCTGTGTTAGTGAGCACTTCTCCTAATCTGTGTTAGTGAGCATTTCTCCTAATCTGTTAGTGAGCACTTCTCCTAATCTGTGTTAGTGAGCACTTCCTCTAATCTGTGTTAGTGAGCATTTCTCCTAATCTGTGTTAGTGAGCACTTCTCCTAATCTGTGTTAGTGAGCACTTCTCCTAATCTGTGTTAGTGAGCACTTCTCCTAATCTGTGTTAGTGAGCACTTCTCCTAATCTGTGTTAGTGAGCACTTCTCCTAATCTGTGTTAGTGAGCACTTCTCCTAATCTGTGTTAGTGAGCACTTCTCCTAATCTGTGTTAGTGAGCACTTCTCCTAATCTGGGTTAGTGAGCACTTCTAATCTGTGTTAGTGAGCACTTCTCCTAATCTGTGTTAGTGAGCACTTCTCCCAATCTGTGTTATTGAGCACTTCTCCTAATCTGTGTTAGTGAGCACTTCTCCTAATCTGTGTTAGTGAGCACTTCTCCTAATCTGTGTTAGTGAGCACTTCTCCTAATCTGTGTTAGTGAGCACTTCTCCTAATCTGTGTTAGTGAGCACTTCTCCTAATCTGTGTTAGTGAGCACTTCTCCTAATCTGTGTTAGTGAGCACTTCTCCTAATCTGTGTTAGTGAGCACTTCTCCTAATCTGTGTTAGTGAGCACTTCTCCTAATCTGTGTTAGTGAGCACTTCTCCTAATCTGTGTTAGTGAGCACTTCCTCTAATCTGTGTTAGTGAGCACTTCTCCTAATCTGTGTTAGTGAGCACTTCTCCTAATCTGTGTTTGTGGTATAGAAAAATTGGAGACAAAAAAACGCAAATAGGGTCTTATCCCCAGGATTGTTTCTAATTAATTGTGAGAGAACTGCTCACCTGGTGGTACACAGTACAGGCGTGTAGTTTGTCAGCTGCTGCAGGTCCACAGGTCGGCGCTGCGACCTCTCAGAACCGTTATGATAGATGAAATGTGGATTACATCCGCGCTGCTGCGACAAATAATAGATCCAGATATACTTGTAAGGTGTTCGGGTGGTTTATTCAACGCGTTTCGAAGCTCATGGCTTCTTCTTCAGGAAGTTTCCACACAAAGATATGACACGTGGTACTGTTGCCCCGCTTATATACATTCAGAATTCAAATAACGGCGTCAAGCAGTCTTCATAATGACTAAATTCTAGTCGCTTCAGTGCTGAGCTGACTACATCAGAGTTGGTAAAATGAGGTTCTCAAACAATCACCTCTGATCTAGTCACTACAATTCTGCTATTGGATTTTAACTGGTCTGAAGGAGGCCCTTTCCGGTGATATAATTCCCTCAAAAAATCACTACCATTCTAGCTAGAAGCAGAACTCCAAAGGGTTATATAATGGTAGCGTCTAGAATGGTACTGATTTTTTGAGGGAATTATATCACCGGAAAGGGCCTCATTCAGACCAGTTAAAATCCAATAGCAGAATTGTAGTGACTAGATCAGAGGTGATTGTTTGAGAACCTCATTTTAACAACTCTGATGTAGTCAGCTCAGCACTGAAGCAACTAGAATTTAGTCATTATGAAGACTGCTTGGCGCCGTTATTTGAATTCTGAATGTATATAAGCGGGGCAACAGTACCACGTATCATATCTTTGTGTGGAAACTTCCTGAAGAAGAAGCCATGAGCTTCGAAACGCGTTGAATAAACCACCCGAACACCTTACAAGTATATCTGGATCTATTATTTGTCGCAGCAGCGCGGATGTAATCCACATTTCATCTATTATAATGAATCTGTGTTAGTGAGCACTTCTCCTAATCTGTGTTAGTGAGCACTTCTCCTAATCTGTGTTAGTGAGCACTTCTCCTAATCTGTGTTAGTGAGCACTTCTCCTAATCTGTGTTAGTGAGCACTTCTCCTAATCTGTGTTAGTGAGCACTTCTCCTAATCTGTGTTAGTGAGCATTTCCTCTAATCTGTGTTAGTGAGCACTTCTCCTAATCTGTGTTAGTGAGCACTTCTTCTAATCTGTGTTAGTGAGCACTTCTCCTAATCTGTGTTAGTGAGCACTTCTCCTAATCTGTGTTAGTGAGCACTTCTCCTAATCTGTGTTGGTGAGCACTTCTCCTAATCTGTGTTAGTGAGCACTTCTCCTAATCTGTGTTAGTGAACACTTCTCCTAATCTGTGTTAGTGAGCACTTCTCCTAATCTGTGTTAGTGAGCACTTCTCCTAATCTGTGTTAGTGAGCACTTCTCCTAATCTGTGTTAGTGAGCATTTCTCCTAATCTGTTAGTGAGCACTTCTCCTAATCTGTGTTAGTGAGCACTTCCTCTAATCTGTGTTAGTGAGCAGTTCTCCTAATCTGTGTTAGTGAGCACTTCTCCTAATCTGTGTTAGTGAGCACTTCTCCTAATCTGTGTTAGTGAGCACTTCTCCTAATCTGTGTTAGTGAGCACTTCTCCTAATCTGTGTTAGTGAGCACTTCTCCTAATCTGTGTTAGTGAGCACTTCTCCTAATGTTAGTGAGCACTTCTCCTAATCTGTGTTAGTGAGCACTTCCTCTAATCTGGGTTAGTGAGCACTTCTCCTAATCTGTGTTACTGAGCACTTCTCCTAATCTGTGTTAGTGAGCACTTCTCCTAATCTGTGTTAGTGAGCACTTCTCCTAATCTGTGTTAGTGAGCACTTCTCCTAATCTGTGTTAGTGAGCACTTCTCCTAATCTGTGTTAGTGAGCACTTCTCCTAATCTGTGTTAGTGAGCATTTCCTCTAATCTGTGTTAGTGAGCACTTCTCCTAATCTGTGTTAGTGAGCACTTCTTCTAATCTGTGTTAGTGAACACTTCTCCTAATCTGTGTTAGTGAGCACTTCTCCTAATCTGTGTTAGTGAGCACTTCTCCTAATCTGTGTTAGTGAGCACTTCTCCTAATCTGTGTTGGTGAGCACTTCTCCTAATCTGTGTTAGTGAGCACTTCCTCTAATCTGTGTTAGTGAGCACTTCTCCTAATCTGTGTTAGTGAGCACTTCTCCTAATCTGTGTTAGTGAGCACTTCTCCTAATCTGTTAGTGAGCACTTCTCCTAATCTGTGTTAGTGAGCACTTCTCCTAATCTGTGTTAGTGAGCACTTCTCCTAATCTGTGTTAGTGAGCACTTCTCCTAATCTGTTAGTGAGCACTTCTCCTAATCTGTGTTAGTGAGCACTTCCTCTAATCTGTGTTAGTGAGCACTTCTCCTAATCTGTGTTAGTGAGCACTTCTCCTAATCTGTGTTAGTGAGCACTTCTCCTAATCTGTGTTAGTGAGCACTTCCTCTAATCTGGGTTAGTGAGCACTTCTCCTAATCTGTGTTAGTGAGCACTTCTCCTAATCTGTTAGTGAGCACTTCTCCTAATCTGTGTTAGTGAGCACTTCCTCTAATCTGGGTTAGTGAGCACTTCTAATCTGTGTTAGTGAGCACTTCTCCTAATCTGTGTTAGTGAGCACTTCTCCCAATCTGTGTTAGTGAGCACTTCTCCTAATCTGTGTTAGTGAGCACTTCTCCTAATCTGTGTTAGTGAGCACTTCTCCTAATCTGTGTTAGTGAGCACTTCTCCTAATCTGTGTTAGTGAGCACTTCTCCTAATCTGTGTTAGTGAGCACTTCTCCTAATCTGTGTTAGTGAGCACTTCTCCTAATCTGTGTTAGTGAGCACTTCTCCTAATCTGTGTTAGTGAGCACTTCCTCTAATCTGTGTTAGTGAGCACTTCTCCTAATCTGTGTTAGTGAGCACTTCTCCTAATCTGTGTTTGTGGTATAGAAAAATAGGAGACAAAAAAACGGAAATAGGGTCTTATCCCCAGGATTGTTTCTAATTAATTGTGAGAGAACTGCTCACCTGGTGGTACACAGTACAGGCGTGTAGTTTGTCAGCTGCTGCAGATCCACAGGTCGGCGCTGCGACCTCTCAGAACCGTTATGATAGATGAAATGTGGATTACATCCGCGCTGCTGCGACAAATAATAGATCCAGATATACTTGTAAGGTGTTCGGGTGGTTTATTCAACGCGTTTCGAAGCTCATGGCTTCTTCTTCAGGAAGTTTCCACACAAAGATATGACACGTGGTACTGTTGCCCTGCTTATATACATTCAGAATTCAAATAACGGCGTCAAGCAGTCTTCATAATGACTAAATTCTAGTCGCTTCAGTGCTGAGCTGACTACATCAGAGTTGGTAAAATGAGGTTCTCAAACAATCACCTCCGATCTAGTCACTACAATTCTGCTATTGGATTTTAACTGGTCTGAAGGAGGCCCTTTCCGGTGATATAATTCCCTCAAAAAATCACTACCATTCTAGCTAGAAGCAGAACTTCAAAGGGTTATATAATGGTAGCGTCTAGAATGGTACTGATTTTTTGAGGGAATTATATCACCGGAAAGGGCCTCATTCAGACCAGTTAAAATCCAATAGCAGAATTGTAGTGACTAGATCGGAGGTGATTGTTTGAGAACCTCATTTTACCAACTCTGATGTAGTCAGCTCAGCACTGAAGCAACTAGAATTTAGTCATTATGAAGACTGCTTGGCGCCGTTATTTGAATTCTGAATGTATATAAGCGGGGCAACAGTACCACGTATCATATCTTTGTGTGGAAACTTCCTGAAGAAGAAGCCATGAGCTTCGAAACGCGTTGAATAAACCACCCGAACACCTTACAAGTATATCTGGATCTATTATTTGTCGCAGCAGCGCGGATGTAATCCACATTTCATCTATTATAATGAATCTGTATTAGTGAGCACTTCTCCTAATCTGTGTTAGTGAGCACTTCTCCTAATCTGTGTTAGTGAGCACTTCTCCTAATCTGTGTTAGTGAGCACTTCTCCTAATCTGTGTTAGTGAGCACTTCTCCTAATCTGTGTTAGTGAGCACTTCTCCTAATCTGTGTTAGTGAGCATTTCCTCTAATCTGTGTTAGTGAGCACTTCTCCTAATCTGTGTTAGTGAGCACTTCTTCTAATCTGTGTTAGTGAGCACTTCTCCTAATCTGTGTTAGTGAGCACTTCTCCTAATCTGTGTTAGTGAGCACTTCTCCTAATCTGTGTTGGTGAGCACTTCTCCTAATCTGTGTTAGTGAGCACTTCTCCTA
Organism: Ranitomeya imitator; assembly: GCF_032444005.1. Taxonomy (NCBI): domain Eukaryota; kingdom Metazoa; phylum Chordata; class Amphibia; order Anura; family Dendrobatidae; genus Ranitomeya; species Ranitomeya imitator. The sequence continues at coordinate 57,394,702 of NC_091289.1, forward strand.
ATCTGTGTTAGTGAGCACTTCTCCTAATCTGTGTTAGTGAGCACTTCTCCTAATCTGTTAGTGAGCACTTCTCCTAATCTGTGTTAGTGAGCACTTCTCCTAATCTGTGTTAGTGAGCACTTCTCCTAATCTGTGTTAGTGAGCACTTCTCCTAATCTGTGTTAGTGAGCACATTTCCTAATCTGTGTTAGTGAGTACTTCTCCTAATCTGTGTTAGTGAGCACTTCTCCTAATCTGTGTTAGTGAGCACTTCTCCTAATCTGTGTTAGTGAGCACTTCTCCTAATCTGTGTTAGTGAGCACTTCTCCTAATCTGTGTTAGTGAGCACTTCTCCTAATCTGTGTTAGTGAGCATTTCTCCTAATCTGTTAGTGAGCACTTCTCCTAATCTGTGTTAGTGAGCACTTCCTCTAATCTGTGTTAGTGAGCACTTCTCCTAATCTGTGTTTGTGGTATAGAAAAATAGGAGACAAAAAAACACAAATAGGGTCTTATCCCCAGGATTGTTTCTAATTAATTGTGAGAGAACTGCTCACCTGGTGGTACACAGTACAGGCGTGTAGTTTGTCAGCTGCTGCAGATCCACAGGTCGGCGCTGCGACCTCTCAGAACCGTTATGATAGATGAAATGTGGATTACATCCGCGCTGCTTAGTGAGCACTTCTCCTAATCTGTGTTAGTGAGCACTTCTCCTAATCTGTGTTAGTGAGCACTTCTCCTAATCTGTGTTAGTGAGCACTTCTCCTAATCTGTGTTAGTGAGCACTTCTCCTAATCTGTGTTAGTGAGCATTTCCTCTAATCTGTGTTAGTGAGCACTTCTCCTAATGTTAGTGAGCACTTCTCCTAATCTGTGTTAGTGAGCACTTCCTCTAATCTGGGTTAGTGAGCACTTCTCCTAATCTGGGTTAGTGAGCACTTCTCCTAATCTGTGTTAGTGAGCACTTCTCCTAATCTGTGTTAGTGAGCACTTCTCCTAATCTGTGTTAGTGAGCACTTCTCCTAATCTGTGTTAGTGAGCACTTCTCCTAATCTGTGTTAGTGAGCATTTCCTCTAATCTGTGTTAGTGAGCACTTCTCCTAATCTGTGTTAGTGAGCACTTCTCCTAATCTGTGTTAGTGAACACTTCTCCTAATCTGTGTTAGTGAGCACTTCTCCTAATCTGTGTTAGTGAGCACTTCTCCTAATCTGTGTTAGTGAGCACTTCTCCTAATCTGTGTTTGTGGTATAGAAAAATAGGAGACAAAAAAACGCAAATAGGGTCTTATCCCCAGGATTGTTTCTAATTAATTGTGAGAGAACTGCTCACCTGGTGGTACACAGTACAGGCGTGTAGTTTGTCAGCTGCTGCAGATCCACAGGTCGGCGCTGCGACCTCTCAGAACCGTTATGATAGATGAAATGTGGATTACATCCGCGCTGCTGCGACAAATAATAGATCCAGATATACTTGTAAGGTGTTCGGGTGGTTTATTCAACGCGTTTCGAAGCTCATGGCTTCTTCTTCAGGAAGTTTCCACACAAAGATATGACACGTGGTACTGTTGCCCCGCTTATATACATTCAGAATTCAAATAACGGCGTCAAGCAGTCTTCATAATGACTAAATTCTAGTCGCTTCAGTGCTGAGCTGACTACATCAGAGTTGGTAAAATGAGGTTCTCAAACAATCACCTCCGATCTAGTCACTACAATTCTGCTATTGGATTTTAACTGGTCTGAAGGAGGCCCTTTCCGGTGATATAATTCCCTCAAAAAATCACTACCATTCTAGCTAGAAGCAGAACTCCAAAGGGTTATATAATGGTAGCGTCTAGAATGGTACTGATTTTTTGAGGGAATTATATCACCGGAAAGGGCCTCATTCAGACCAGTTAAAATCCAATAGCAGAATTGTAGTGACTAGATCGGAGGTGATTGTTTGAGAACCTCATTTTACCAACTCTGATGTAGTCAGCTCAGCACTGAAGCAACTAGAATTTAGTCATTATGAAGACTGCTTGGCGCCGTTATTTGAATTCTGAATGTATATAAGCGGGGCAACAGTACCACGTATCATATCTTTGTGTGGAAACTTCCTGAAGAAGAAGCCATGAGCTTCGAAACGCGTTGAATAAACCACCCGAACACCTTACAAGTATATCTGGATCTATTATTTGTCGCAGCAGCGCGGATGTAATCCACATTTCATCTATTATAATGAATCTGTATTAGTGAGCACTTCTCCTAATCTGTGTTAGTGAGCACTTCTCCTAATCTGTGTTAGTGAGCACTTCTCCTAATCTGTGTTAGTGAGCACTTCTCCTAATCTGTGTTAGTGAGCACTTCTCCTAATCTGTGTTAGTGAGCACTTCTCCTAATCTGTGTTAGTGAGCATTTCCTCTAATCTGTGTTAGTGAGCACTTCTCCTAATCTGTGTTAGTGAGCACTTCTTCTAATCTGTGTTAGTGAGCACTTCTCCTAATCTGTGTTAGTGAGCACTTCTCCTAATCTGTGTTAGTGAGCACTTCTCCTAATCTGTGTTAGTGAGCACTTCTCCTAATCTGTGTTGGTGAGCACTTCTCCTAATCTGTGTTAGTGAGCACTTCTCCTAATCTGTGTTAGTGAGCACTTCTCCTAATCTGTGTTAGTGAGCACTTCTCCTAATCTGTTAGTGAGCACTTCTCCTAATCTGTGTTAGTGAGCACTTCTCCTAATCTGTGTTAGTGAGCACTTCTCCTAATCTGTGTTAGTGAGCACTTCTCCTAATCTGTGTTAGTGAGCACTTCTCCTAATCTGTGTTAGTGAGTACTTCTCCTAATCTGTGTTAGTGAGCACTTCTCCTAATCTGTGTTAGTGAGTACTTCTCCTAATCTGTGTTAGTGAGCACTTCTCCTAATCTGTGTTAGTGAGCACTTCTCCTAATCTGTGTTAGTGAGCATTTCTCCTAATCTGTGTTAGTGAGCACTTCCTCTAATCTGTGTTAGTGAGCATTTCTCCTAATCTGTGTTAGTGAGCACTTCTCCTAATCTGTGTTAGTGAGCACTTCTCCTTATCTGTGTTAGTGAGCACTTCTCCTAATCTGTGTTAGTGAGCACTTCTCCTAATCTGTGTTAGTGAGCACTTCTCCTAATGTTAGTGAGCACTTCTCCTAATCTGTGTTAGTGAGCACTTCCTCTAATCTGGGTTAGTGAGCACTTCTCCTAATCTGTGTTAGTGAGCACTTCTCCTAATCTGTGTTAGTGAGCACTTCTCCTAATCTGTGTTAGTGAGCACTTCTCTTAATCTGTGTTAGTGAGCACTTCTCCTAATCTGTGTTAGTGAGCACTTCTCCTAATCTGTGTTAGTGAGCACTTCTCCTAATCTGTGTTAGTGAGCATTTCCTCTAATCTGTGTTAGTGAGCACTTCTCCTAATCTGTGTTAGTGAGCACTTCTTCTAATCTGTGTTAGTGAACACTTCTCCTAATCTGTGTTAGTGAGCACTTCTCCTAATCTGTGTTAGTGAGCACTTCTCCTAATCTGTGTTAGTGAGCACTTCTCCTAATCTGTGTTGGTGAGCACTTCTCCTAATCTGTGTTAGTGAGCACTTCCTCTAATCTGTGTTAGTGAGCACTTCTCCTAATCTGTGTTAGTGAGCACTTCCCCTAATCTGTGTTAGTGAGCACTTCTCCTAATCTGTTAGTGAGCACTTCTCCTAATCTGTGTTAGTGAGCACTTCTCCTAATCTGTGTTAGTGAGCACTTCTCCTAATCTGTGTTAGTGAGCACTTCTCCTAATCTGTGTTAGTGAGCACTTCTCCTAATCTGTTAGTGAGCACTTCTCCTAATCTGTGTTAGTGAGCACTTCCTCTAATCTGTGTTAGTGAGCACTTCTCCTAATCTGTGTTAGTGAGCACTTCTCCTAATCTGTGTTAGTGAGCACTTCTCCTAATCTGTGTTAGTGAGCACTTCATCTAATCTGGGTTAGTGAGCACTTCTCCTAATCTGTGTTAGTGAGCACTTCTCCTAATCTGTTAGTGAGCACTTCTCCTAATCTGTGTTAGTGAGCACTTCCTCTAATCTGGGTTAGTGAGCACTTCTAATCTGTGTTAGTGAGCACTTCTCCTAATCTGTGTTAGTGAGCACTTCTCCCAATCTGTGTTAGTGAGCACTTCTCCTAATCTGTGTTAGTGAGCACTTCTCCTAATCTGTGTTAGTGAGCACTTCTCCTAATCTGTGTTAGTGAGCACTTCTCCTAATCTGTGTTAGTGAGCACTTCTCCTAATCTGTGTTAGTGAGCACTTCTCCTAATCTGTGTTAGTGAGCATTTCTCCTAATCTGTGTTAGTGAGCACTTCTCCTAATCTGTGTTAGTGAGCACTTCTCCTAATCTGTGTTTGTGGTATAGAAAAATAGGAGACAAAAAAACGCAAATAGGGTCTTATCCCCAGGATTGTTTCTAATTAATTGTGAGAGAACTGCTCACCTGGTGGTACACAGTACAGGCGTGTAGTTTGTCAGCTGCTGCAGATCCACAGGTCGGCGCTGCGACCTCTCAGAACCGTTATGATAGATGAAATGTGGATTACATCCGCGCTGCTGCGACAAATAATAGATCCAGATATACTTGTAAGGTGTTCGGGTGGTTTATTCAACGCGTTTCGAAGCTCATGGCTTCTTCTTCAGGAAGTTTCCACACAAAGATATGACACGTGGTACTGTTGCCCCACTTATATACATTCAGAATTCAAATAACGGCGTCAAGCAGTCTTCATAATGACTAAATTCTAGTCGCTTCAGTGCTGAGCTGACTACATCAGAGTTGGTAAAATGAGGTTCTCAAACAATCACCTCCGATCTAGTCACTACAATTCTGCTATTGGATTTTAACTGGTCTGAAGGAGGCCCTTTCCGGTGATATAATTCCCTCAAAAAATCACTACCATTCTAGCTAGAAGCAGAACTCCAAAGGGTTATATAATGGTAGCGTCTAGAATGGTACTGATTTTTTGAGGAAATTATATCACCAGAAAGGGCCTCATTCAGACCAGTTAAAATCCAATAGCAGAATTGTAGTGACTAGATCGGAGGTGATTGTTTGAGAACCTCATTTTACCAACTCTGATGTAGTCAGCTCAGCACTGAAGCAACTAGAATTTAGTCATTATGAAGACTGCTTGGCGCCGTTATTTGAATTCTGAATGTATATAAGCGGGGCAACAGTACCACGTATCATATCTTTGTGTGGAAACTTCCTGAAGAAGAAGCCATGAGCTTCGAAACGCGTTGAATAAACCACCCGAACACCTTACAAGTATATCTGGATCTATTATTTGTCGCAGCAGCGCGGATGTAATCCACATTTCATCTATTATAATGAATCTGTGTCAGTGAGCACTTCTCCTAATCTGTGTTAGTGAGCACTTCTCCTAATCTGTTCTCACAATCCATTTTTGGATTTGTGGCAGCTCTGGTTCCACTCAGTTTAAAACTTTTACCTTTTGGACCACCGGGGGTTAATGTCAGTTTTTTTCCCTTGGCAATCTGATGTTACTGCAGTGCTGCTGGGTCAGCTGATGCAAGTGGTGACCACTCCCATCATCCTATAAAAGGTCACCTGATGCATCAGCCAACTGTTGGTGATACAGTTTCTTTCTGGAGACCACCCTAGCAGGAGCAGCTCTGGTGTTAGCCACGTCTGGTTATTGGAGTCCAGTTGCATTTGTTATCTGCAGTGTGGAGCTTAGCAGCGGTGTTCATAAGCTAAATGTGGTGTTTTTGTTACCTTGTCCCTTTGTTGTTTATCACTTCCCCTGTGTGTATTATCTGCAGAGGTGAGGCCAGTACTCCTTGCCGGCTAGTGCACTAGCCAGGGCAGTAATAGATGACTACTAGGGATGAAGTATCCTGACGGCGGCGGGGGGAAGGACTCGCATTGGGCACTAGGGGAGTGCAGGCTCAGGTTTGAGCTCAGGTGGTGACATTTCCCCATTCCCTACAGGTAGAGCCTTCCTCTCACCCTTTCCATCCCATTATTTGTGCCGTCCGTTAACTGACCACCCGTTGGGTCGGGTCACACCGTGATACCTGTGTTAGTGAGCCCTTCCCGTAATCTGTGTTAGTGAGCACTTCTCTTAATTTGTATTAGTGAGCTCTTCTCTTAATCTGTTAGTGAGCCCTTCATCTAATCTCTGTTAGTGAAAAAAAGTGCATTATCTCCGCGCTGCTTGAATGAAAGTGCAAAAAGAAAATCAAAATGGAAATGTGGTTTATGTCAATGCATTTCGGAGCACTATGACTCCTTCATCAGGAAACCACAAATGTATATACGTATAGGTGGTGGTGGTGCACCATCTTGGGTGTCAGGTCTGAGCATTCCTACATGAACAGTTTCCCTCGAAAGTGGATTGGTCATTGTGGGCCAGTTGAATGGCCACCAAGGTCTCCCGATCTGACTTCCTTAGACTTTTATCTTTGGGGTCATCTGAAGGCATTTGTCTATGCTGTGAAGATATGAGATGTGCAGCATCTGAAACAACGGATACTGGAAGCCTGTGCTAGCATTTCTTCTGCAGATTTGCTATCATTGTGTCAAGAGTGGGAGAAGAGGGTTGCATTGACAATTCAACACAATGGGCAGCACTTTGAACACATTTTATAAGTGGTCATAAACTTGTAAATAACTCATGAAAGAATAAAGTTACGTTAAAACCAAGCACACCATTGTTTTTCTTGTGAAATTCTCAATAAGTTTGATGTGTCACATGACCCTCTTCTCATTGACAAAAATAAAGTTGGATCCAAAATGGCCAACTTCAAAATGGCCGCCATGGTCACCAACCATCTTGAAAAGTTTTCCTCCTCCCATATACTAATGTGCCACAAACAGGAAGTTGATATCACCAACCATTCCCATTTTATTTAGGTGTGTCCATATACTGTAAATGGACCACCCTGTACTATACAGAAGACTATGGGGTGCATTATATTGTATAGACTATGGGATGCATTATGCTGTATAGACTATGGGGTGCATTATGCTATACAGAGGACAATGGGGTAAATTATACTGTATGGACTATTGGGTGCATTACACCGTATGGATGACTATGGGGTGCATTATGCTGTGTGGACTATAGGATGCATTTTACTGTATGGAAAATGTGGTGCATTATACTGTATGGACTATGGGGTGCATTATACTATACAGAGGACTATGGGGTGCATTATACTGTATGGACTATAGGATGCATTATACGGTATGGACTATGAGGTGCATTGTACTGTCTGGACTATGGAGTGAATTGTACTATACAGAGGACTATGGGGTGCATTATGCTGTATAGACTATGCGATGCATTATACTATACAGAGAACTATGGATATATTATACTGTATGAACTATGGGGTGAATTATACTGTATTGACTATGGAGTGCAATGTACTGTATGGACTATGGGGTGCATTATAAGATACAGAGAACTATGGGGTGCATTGTGCTGTATGGACTATAGGGTGCATTATACTATACAGAGGACTATGGGGTGCATTATACTATACAGAGGACTATGGGGTGCATTATACTGTATGGACTATGGGGTGCATTATGTTGACTGAACGACTATGGGGTGCATTATGCTGTATGTACTATGGGGTACATCATACTATACAGTGGACTATAGGATGCATTATACTGGAAGGACTATGTGGTGCATTATATTCTATGGACTATGGGGTGCATTGTACTGTATGGACTATGGGGTTCATTATGCTGTATAGACTATTGGGTTTGTTATACTATACAGGGAACTGTATTGGCTATGAAGTGCATTGTACTGTATGGACTGTGGGGTGCATTATAAAATACAGAGGACTATGGGGTGCATTGTACTGTATGGACTATAGGGTGCATTATAATATACAGAGGGCTATGAGGTGCATTATATTATACAGAGGACTATGGGGTGCATTATATTGAATAGACAACTATGGGGTGCATTTTGCTGTATGGGCTATAGGGTACATCATACTATACAGTGGACTACAGAATCAAATGTAACATGTATGACGGAGACACACGATACCAATTATTCATCTATTATTTACCCATTTCATGCGTCCACCAGATTACCAGACCTATCATCAAATGTTGTACAAACCCAAACCAAGAAAAAGATGATCAAAAGGTCAAATTTTATCAAACAAATCCGTATAAATTTTATTAAGTTATAAATCACAAACTTTAAAATGCATAACACCAATTGGGGAAGAAAGTGAAATAGAACAATATGTTTACAAAGTGTAATACATATTAAGCGACACAATCGTCTGGATTAACGGTTTACTCAGATCATATAACCATATAGCAATGCTAATAATACACTGCTCATAATCGCAAAGTACAACCTATCACTATAATACCGTATATGCATAGCCCCGGCCATTTACCACATAATACAATGTCTCCAAAAATCATAGCTTATGCATAGATAGGTATAACATCCCTATATATATCACCGGCTGAATACTACCACCACAATGTTCCCCATAAGGGAAAGACATGCCCAAAGGACCATATCAATAAATCACCACTATTTACCTGTTAGCGGTCACCAGGGATCTAGGGACTTCACTAATGTCCAGACGAGCGCGTCTTCCGCGACGCGCATTTCGGACCTCTCCTTTCTCAAGGGGCATGACTGGACTGATACCAGCCCATCTTAATTACTGCACAGACACTCGGCAGTGAACCACGCTTACCGGAAGTTGCGCTCCCTGCCTGGAATTGACGTGCCACGTCGCCAAGGCAACCGCAGCAACAGCCAGCGCCGGCGTCACAAGGCGGAGAAGCCAGACTGACTCCACCCCGCTCCACCTCAAAGATGCTGACAATGGGCAGCAGCAGCGGTGACAAGGGGACGAGAGCATACAGGGCAGGGATGCCAACTTATATGTATACATACACTCTACACTCGTTTAGTTAATATTGAAATGAATAACATGTGCATAGACAAAACAAGAACAATCGGAGGCAAGTTAATATGGCAGAAATGGCATACAAAAGTACAAAGCAGAACAAATCTTACCATAAATAAGAAATCTAATCATGACACTGTACCGGTACTAGTATCTAACTACATTCCTTTCATTAATATTACAATATAATACAGCTCAAGTTAGCTGTGTTTTTTTCTTCAAAGACGAGTCCTGGCTGGAAGAAGTGATGGTGGTCTGCACAGGATGAAGAAGGAAAGCGGAGATGAAGGACTTCAGCTATAGACATCACCGGTCAGTCAAGGTGTTACTTGTACACTTACACTATACACTATATAGTATACAAAGAGCTGATGTGTATAATGTCACTGGTGATCCCTGCATTACCTGTACACTGACACTATATACAGAGCTCCTGTGTATAATGTCACTGGTGATCACTGTATTACCTGTACACTGACGCTATATGCAAAGCTATTGTTTTACAAGTAGGAGAAAAATTGGAGTAGCCAATTAAAGAGTAAAAAAGTGCAAAATTTATTAAAGATCATCAAAGAACACACTATAAAATTGTCAATTAGGACGGACACATAGGAATGCATATAATAGTAATGTTCACATAGTGGTAAATCATGGGGTAATGCATCTGCGCAGAGTTTTAACTGGATGCTAGCAAGGTGCAAGGTAAGTCGAGCCCTGAGGAAGTGTCTAGTGTAGACACAAAATGCGCGTCGGGGGTACCCGCCATCATTTGGGGCTGATTGCCACCTTGCTGGTTTTGTGCACAAGTTTTGGTAAATCCTGCCTTTAATTTATTATATAGCTCTCTTTGTTCTGCGGGCAATTACACTACTATATCTCACTGGGCTTGACTTACCTAGCATCCAGTTAAAACTCTGGGCAGATGCATTACCCCATGATTTACTACTATGTGCACAATACTATTATATGCATTCCTATGTGTCCGTCCTGATTAACAATTTTATAGTGTGTTCTTTGATGATCTTTAATAAATTTTGCACTTTTTTACTCTTTAATTGGCTACTCCAATTTTTCTCCAACTTATAAAATTATCTTATGGAGTTTATATAATATTGTAATTGTGGGTTGATACTACTTAGTATCCTCACTTCTGGCATTTAATATGCAACTGGGTTTCCCTTTTTTGTGTTTACAAAGCTATTGTGTATAATGTCACCAGTGATATATGCATTACCTGTACACTGGCACTATATACACTGCTCATGTGTATAATGTCACTGGTGAGATAGTGTGTTACCTGTACACTGACTCTATGCACTGTATACTATGTACAGAGCTCCTGTGCATAATGGCACTTATGCTAGTATTCGTATTATGTATTTTTATTAATGACCAGCATTGTAGTATTCAGTCACTATGTGGTCTGGTTGTGGTGTGACTGTATTTATTCCTTGTATTAGGTATTTCAGTCATTATGTGGTGGTAACATTTGATCTGGTCATGGTGTGACTGTATTTGTTCCTTGTATGTGGTATTATTCAGTCACTATGTGATGGCAATATGTGGTCTGGTTGTGGTGTGATGGCATTTTCCCTTGCATATGGTATTATTTGATCACTATGTGGTGGTAATATGTGGTCCGGCCATGGTGTGGGGGTATTTGTCTCTTGTATGTGGTATTATATGGTCACTATGTGGTGGTAATATGTGGTCTGTCCATTGTGTGATGGTATTCGTCCCTTGTAGGTGTTATTATTGGAAATTAAAAAAATGTATGTGCCACATTCCCATAAAGAAAATTAAATAAAAATATACCTAAAACGAGTATTGGATATTTTAACAAATGTTTAATAGGTCAGAGTACAGTAGAGCCCTGACAAAAGAGTTTATCTTGTTGTGGTGGCAGGCTGAAAAAATCTTTTGTCCAAAACAAAAGCTGATGGCTATGTATGTGATGTGGTGTTCGATGAGGTCTGTAAATGTGTGATGAATGATGACATGGTACAGGAGTGAAGTTTTTCCAAGAGTGGGCAGTGGAACTTTGGAAGGTTCGCAGAGTGGAGGCAGAGCTGGGGGGGAGCCTGGGAGGAGTCTTAAGGGGCTGAAATTTTGCCGGTATGGGCACTGAATTTCCTAGTGGCAGCCCTATAGCCAGTCACAACACACGTAGGGATTGCCTGATATACACAGGCAATCCACACATGTTTTGTGGCTGTCTAAGAGCCGTGAAACATACCGCCATGGGGACTCGAACATGTCACTTGAGCACCCGCGATACTTGGTGCATACTCGAGCATCGTAAGCAAACTTGAGTAACGATCACTTACGCTCATCACTAATGAACATGTGACCATTCTAACTACTTGAAATGGTGACCGATATATTCACACATGGCAAATTTGTTACAGAACAAATTTCCAAATTTCCATTTATCTGAAGTCTCTTTTGGTCAAGGGCATGTGGTACAGGTTTTGTGAAATGGGGAGTATGTAAATTATTGTCCATCTGAAAACTATCATAATGAACTTCAGGGACCAAGGATGGAGTATATCGCACCACAACAGATTTTGTTTACCTGCATTCACAGAACATAAAATTACGATATCACCTCGTTCCATGAACTCGCTAATGCTGCATTATTCAGTGTGGAATATTACACAAGCAGCAGATAATGCAATTCTAAACTACACTTTTATGTTTCAATTACGTTTTTACTTTTCAAGGGTTAAATATGATCAGTGCTATTTTTATTTTTAAAGCAGGAGAAGCATGCAATCTGCCTGCAGGTGAAATAAAAATAATGTATTTTTTTTCTTTTACATATCGACTCAATTAGTTATAAGGCTATATTTAGAGTCTAAAAAAAAAATAAAATAGAAAAAAAAAAACACAAGATCTTTTGCCAAATTCGGTCACTGTGGAAATAATTCTAAAGCAGGGCCCAGTTACCGTGGAAACGGAGGCGCTGCGTGGTGGGGAGAGAGGACCAATATAGATCGGGAGAAAATGTTGTCAAGTCCCCCCCCCCACCCCTTCACTTTCCTAAGTTTGAAATGTATAAATGACCCTTAAACAGAGAAAAAGACTAAGTATAGGGCTAAATCTACTAAGCAGTAGAGTACAGTAATGTCGGTTCTTGTAGAGCTGTAGAAAGCCGTCCACAGGGGGTGAAAAGCAAGAAATCACCAGGACATATGGAAGAAAAGCTATTAGGTTTTATGGCATTATGTACAGTACCCATTATCACAGAATTGTGCATTTCATTACTGTACCTTTTATTAAAGAGCTTTTCATAGATTAAATGTATTTACAGCAAGAGCTTTCACAGGGTAAAAATAATCTAATAGGGTTAATTCACACACAGCAGGACCACAACATCCCTGGTGTTGACAGTCTGCAGCGGTGACTACTACTAGGACTACAGTGCACCAGACCGATGCAGCCCATCATTGGCAGTGATATTATGCTGTCTACATTGGTATGATAGCTGAGCTCAGTGAGTGGCTACAGTAGTAATGACAACATGGTTCCAGCAGTGATGGGGGCCGGGGTCATTAATAGACCTGAGGAGAGTGAGACAATTTCATTTTGCTATTGTACACTGAGGAAGTAATTGCAGTAAAAAATGATACTAGAAAACATCTTTAATGACAATCATAGTTACAGTATATTAGAAGTTCAATTATTTATAGCGACGGTGTTGGCGCTTGAGAAGATTAACCTCCCTGCGGTCTTCAATAAAATGGTGGCGGTACATGTGCAGACTTAGATCTCGACTTAATGACATCTATAAAGGATGTCATTGAACCACAATCTCTAACGCTAAGATCCTGGCTTAGGTGTTTGTCAGCGAGATCTTGAAGCTTCACAGAGTTCCTTCCAATGTGGGGTCAGACCAGAAGATTCAGTTTGTATCTAAATTCTGGAAATGCACTTTGTTCTTGCCTAGGGATACATCTACGCTTTTCTTCGGCATTTCATCCTCAAACTAATGGTCAGACTGAATGTCTAATCCAAAGTCTAGAAACTTACCTCAGGTCAGATAGCCGGAGGATTGGTCATCTATTCTACATTAGCTGAATTTGCCTTAAACAACCTTTGCAGTGAAGCCACTGGTAAGTAGCCATTGTGGTACATATGGCTTTCATTCTCAGTTCTGTACTATTTGTTAGGAGACGTCTTCAGGGGTTCCTGGGGAGGAACGATTCTCGTCATCACTCTCATCTGTATGGCAAGGGGTTCAGAACAACGTAAAGATCATGGGGGACAGATACAAGCACAAGGCTGATAAGAAATGGTTGTCAGATCCAGACCTCAGTGTGAATTATTTATTATGGATGCCTACCAGAAATATTAAACTGAAAATTAGGTGCCAGGTTCAATTGTCCTTATAAGTTGGTCGTCGTAATTAACCCTGTGGCCTTTCGTCTTGAGCTTCCTCTAACTCTTAAAATCCCCAAGGTTTTCCATAAGTCATTGCTCAAAAAAATGTAACAACTGTGGAACCATCACCCCTGCCGTCGCCGCCAACGATTATTGTTAATAGTAATTTGACGTTTCAGGTGGCAAGAAATGTAGATTCTCGTATGGTTTGCCACTCTTTACAATACTTGGTGCACTAGAAGGGATATGGTCCTGGAAGAGGATGTGGGTACCGGCATCTGAGGTTAATGCCAGGAAACTAATTTGGTCCTTCCATGTGGCCCATCCCGAAAAAACCCAGTCCCTAGGGTCAAGTGGCCCCTTGTAGAAGGGTGTGTACTGTTACATGTTTGTCATGTCTCCATGGAAGACCTGGAGTTAGACGGTCACGTCGAGTAATGAATCGCAGGTCTTCTTTAGAGATAGTGTGAGTTGTGTTCCATATGAGATGGATTTAGTTTCCTCTGGTGCTGAAGAGGTTAACGACCCTTTCTATGCTGGTCAAAAACATGCAACTCCATTTCATCTGCTTCTGATCTGGTCATTTACTCTTCCTATAAAAACTGGTGAGACCTTCTTGCCTCTACTGGTGAAAGATTTGTCTTCCCTGCGGTCTGCTATAGCTAAGTGGTTAGAGTAGAGTTGTTGTAGTGTTCTGTGGTTTGCTGTAGTACGTGTGTATTTATCTCCTGGTCCCTGGTCCCATTTACTTTATTCCTCCTTGTCCGTATCCTCAACCCTGTTTTGGTTATTTCTTTTGTATGATAGAGGTTTTTTGTTATCCATGTTTTGTATTTGTGTCTTGTTTACTTTAAGTTTCTGTCCCATGCCTCATGGGGTGGGGAAGGGGACAGATCAGGGTTCCAACAGGAGCATAGTAAGGTAAAAGACTCGGGCCTCCCTACTTTCAAAAGTACCCCTAGGACAGGTATAGTTAGGTTCCCAGTTCCAGAGACAGTTTGAAGCCCCCCTTCCTCATCAAAGACCGTAACAGCGTGACACTTACCCTTGTGCACCTAAACCTAATTACCCAAAAACTTTAAATGTGGATTGAAAAACAACCACAATGCTGATTTCTTCACTAAAGATATCGATTAAATCACTATAACAGCGTCATTATGGATTTGCCTGTACTTTCAATTGCTAAATCATGCTGACAGGTTCTCTTTAAGTTAAAAATTTCCAACAGTGCACTGTATTCACATTGCTCCAAGACAAGCACTGTGAAAAACTGACTACGGTCAATAAAGGAGGGAGGGCGTCATCATTCACAAGTTTTATCAGTTAACCAGTAGAGAAAATCGGATGAGTCCGCACGTGCATACATTATAGGACAGCCTCTGATTTCAATGTAATGGACACATTTTAGCAGGGACCAGATTACCTTTCACTAACTGACTGGTCCACTGAACTTCCAATATTCCAATAATTGCTTTTGTAATGTGGCGCCCCAGGGTCCTGGTCGTCGCAGTGGTATTGCTTTCCTCTAGGGGAGAGTGATGCTACGTTTGGAGGCAAGAAAGGATAACTGCATCCAGGTATCATAAACGTGCAACACATTTCACACTCCAGACCACCAGGGGGAGCTCCTGCTCCTATTTATTAGGACACTCCCCAGAGATATATATAACTGGTAGTCTGTAGGGAGGGTTAGAAAGTTCCAGACCAGAGTCTGAGGAGGATGCAAGGTTAAAGGAGCAGTGCATGCCCTCAGAGCTGCAGCTCCCAGAAAGAGACATTGAAAGGCAGAATTGTATTGCAGCGAGCGTGAAGGAAGTTGAAGCAAAGGAGAGGATACTAGAAGGGGACCAGCCCTACACAGGCTGCCTTCTTCTGAGGCGCAGAAGCCCAGTAGCCGGAACACCGAGGGCGTAAGGACCTTTATGCTTTGCTCCAGAGACCGGCAGGACAGCTAATTGCAGGTTACCTGTCCGCACCTACACACAGGAGGCACGGTGACACCTGCAGAGCCGGGTTATCTAAGAGACCCTATAAACAGGCTCAAGTCACCAGTCATATGGGTATTGTCCTATCCTATATGGGGGACAGAGAGAGCAAAACATCGCATCTGTGAGACCCTTATGTGATGCCATAGGCTGTAAGGGACTACACCACCGCAGCGCAAAGGAAGGCTACTGATTTCCACCTGGACAAGGGAATTCTGAACTTGCCTCCAAACTGGCCAGACTCTGCCTGCCCTGTGATCTGGTGCACTGGACTGTGGATGCTGAAGTCTTCAGTAAAGGTAAAGAGACTGCAACCCTGTGTCCTTGTTCTTCACTGCGCCATTCATTATTCACCATCTACACACCAGGAAACCCTGGGGATACACTTCACCTGTGGAAAGGTATACCATCTAGCTGACATAACATCACCCCAGCAGACCCCTTAAAGCAGCGTCGGTCACACTGACCAAATACCACAGGTGGCGTCACGAACATTCCCCTTAAAGACCTTTCCCTTTTACACAGACATCCCAGGACCACGGCCCGGGTCAGCCACCGTGACATCCCCTTGTGAACCGAAGGACCCGGTACCGAGTACCCGACTGCCCTTGGGGGGCGATCCAGTAACAAAAAGCACTTGCTATGCAGGACCCTGCTCTGAGACACTCAGTTTGCATAGAGAACATGCTTTTTTTCGAGCGCCATTTTAGTGCGCAGTCTGACGGCCGTATAAATTGAACCAAGATCAGATGGTAATACTTGGACTGGTCATGGCTCTCCTGACCCAAGTGACAGTTGCTTAGAAATCATTGAAGCTGTCATGTTCGGGTTTGGAGAGCCGTTATTCAGTCTGTGGATTGCAGTCCGATCTCGGTCCCATTTGTACTTCTATCTGACTGTTCATTCAGGGGAGAGCAGTGAACCAATGGCTTTCTAGTCTGCCACGGTTTTCAACTGTATCAGCGTCCTGAGAACAAGGATACAATTGAAGGTCAGGAAGATAAGAGAACTTTGTAACACCACAGATAACAAGCAGTGATAATTCTTCTTCTACTAATAAGGCCCCTTTCACATGTCCGTGTCTCTGGTATGTGTTGGGAGGCAGTGACCCCTGTTACAGCTAGGGGGTGCTGTTTATGCTTCCCAGAATGCGCACAGAGGCGTATGAAGGCCGTAGGTGTGCATGGCTGTCGCAAGTGTAACTGTGATTGCAATGTGAGGTAGTGACTCGTGTCACAGGTAGGGGTCGCTGTGTGTTCTCCCCAGGTTGTACATGGAGATGGATGAAGTCCATAGGTGTGCATGGGAATCACGGATTTCAGGACCGGGTTGCAGTAAGAGATATGGGTGTGTCAGGTGTGAGGTGCAATGTCAGTGTCAGTCTGGTGTGTGTTGGTGTGCAGAGCAGAGGCCTGCAGAGTGCTGGCTGAGTGCATGGAGGCACAGGCCAGCAGAGCCAGCACCCAGGGCAGCTGAACAGCCTGGCACCCGCAATGTATACAGAGATGCAATTCATCCAAGGTACTGGTCTTGGATATGGACAGTCCTGTGCCCGGAGGTGGATGTCCTGTACTTGAAAGAAAAAAAGAAAGAACACTGCACTCATCCGGTTAAGTTCTGCTTAAGTGAATGTTTTTATTTGAAGATGTGGATTCAAGATGAATCAGTAGTAAGGCAACCAGTTTAACGTTTCGGCCACACAGTGGCCTTGATCACAAACGGTGCTGCAAAAGTAAAAAACAGTGTATGAACAAAATATATATACAACATGAAAACTATGTACAAGGCTATATACAAGATTGGAACACATGTCATGTAACAAAAAAGGACGGAAATGGTTTACAGGGTCCTGTCCAAGCTAACGGACATGGAGCAGAAGGACGGGTATCCAGAGGCTATAATCCCTAGAGGGGAGGTGACATAAATGAAAAAAAAATTAAAAAAAGGAGGACGGAGAGACATACCCTTAATGTCTGATAGTGACGCATCATATGAAGGTAGGGATATAGATATATACACAGGTGGAGATGATCCAAAAGTGACCTGTATGAAATGCAACTAACTAAATGCAATGTAACTAAATAGGCAGTCACAAAAAGATGCAAGTACAGTGTGACGGCATATAAAAAAAAAAAAAAAAAAACAAGTACAGTATGACGGCATATAAAAAAACGTATTTACCCAACTAGTGGATACAGTGTCTTAGTTTTCAACTTTCAACTTTCAGCGAAGACTGTTACAGACAGTCAAGTAGAGGTATTGAGTCATCAGCAAAGGAAGCAAGTTTGGCTATACTGTAAATAGAAACCGTCGTGGGTAATCTAGGCTGAAATGCAGATGTAATATAAATATATAGAGTGAGATGGGAAAAACAACCCACTATGGGTTAATACCTTGTTAAATTGCTAGCTCCTATATGATCCTATATGCCCCACAGGGGGAGGGTAATGAGGACAGAAAAAAAGATTCTGTTTCCTTCGGAGAATGGCTGCACACCTTAAAGGCAGGATACATATACTAGGTAAGGTTTATGGCAACGAATGCTATATTACATGGAGTCAGAATGTAAGGTGGAAACACTTATCTGATGGTCCAGGCCGTAATCATACAGGCCGTAGTCATACAGCAATTGGTGGCGCAGTGGGGGCGCAGTCAGGGATCATGGAGTCCGCATTGGTGGTGCAGTGGAACGAGCCGACACACACAGTGTCCAGGCGAGGAGAAACGGTGAAGCCCTGTCTCAGCAGTGCCGCACTATATGCGGTCAGATCCGGTCATGTGACCGGAAGCTGGAGCAACACGCCGGCGCCTGCGCACAACTCCGGCGCCGGTGACTATGCCTAACGCTTGCGCACTGAGAGGGAAAGTACGCGCATGCGCGGTACGGGTCCGGAGCGAGCAGGGCTGGCCAGACATATGATGGAAGAACCATCAGAAACATAGTGCGGGGAGAAAAGTGCGGAGCGCCTGTACTCTGTGGACCATGTTATAGAGTACTCAAAAGTGTCATGATGTCGCAAATATAATAAAGTATTGCTACAGAGTCCAGTGTAATATCCCTACAATCGTTAGATAGATAAACACATACATGGTATATACAGTATAAGAAACATAACGCGGCATGATGAATATATAATAGGAGTCCAAACCAAGAAATGATTATTCATAAAGGAGGAACCTTGAGTTGAATAGGTAAATGTAAATAAACCATAAATACATAGTTTTAAGAATGGGTATAAAGGGAAAAAGGGGAAAAAAAGAAAAAGGGGGGGACAATAAAAAATGAAAAAACGCAGGGAAAAAATATAAAAAGAATTTTAAAAATTATAGAACAATAAAGAAGATAAAGAAAATAATGAAAAAATAAAATAAAAAAATAAAAAAATAAATAAATAAATAAAAAAATAAATGAAAAAAATGAGAACAAATGAAACAAATGAAAATACTGAAAAAAATGAAAAAAAGAAAAATAACTAAAATGATGGGAAAAATGCATGGAATGATATAAGATGAAAAATAAGAAAAAAATATAAAAAAATAAGAAAAAAAATAGAAAGGAAAAAAGGAAAAAATTGGATAAATGAAACTTGGGGGACTCCTATAGGGTATGTGTCTTACCATCCTAGTAGAGGTGCGATAACGGGTTCTACATATGCAGTGGGTTAGTTTGCCTGAGGGAAAAGAAACCAGTTAGGTTAGCCAATCCAATTCTCTATTAAGTCCTTTAGGATGAAGTGTATCTAACGTATAAATCCAGAAGGTTTCCCTCTGTTTGAGCAACTGGATATGATTCCCTCCTCTCCTAGGGCGATGAACCTTCTCGATGATTTGAAAACGTAATTGAGCTACTGTATGTTGTGCTTCTTTGAAATGCAGAGGTAAGGGCAACCAAGTTTTTCCACACCTAATGGTGGATTTGTGGCTAGAAATCCTATTTCTGATGGCCTGGGTGGTCTCACCGACGTAAAGCAAACCACATGGGCACTTGATAATGTATACCACAAAGTTGGAGTTACATGTGTGGTATTCTTTGATAGGAAAAGCCTTACCAGTGCGAGGGTGTAGAACTTCGTTGCCTTTTATGATATTTGAACAGCACATACAGTTTAGGCAGGGAAATGTGCCAGTTCTTTTCTGGCCTGTTAATGTCCCAAATGATGGTATTCTAGAAGTACCTAGATCTGCCCGTACTACCTTGTCTCTTACGTTTTGGGGTCGTCTCATGCTCATGAGGGGAGGCTCAACTCCTATAGGACTAAAACATAACTTTTACTAAACCGATTGAAATAGGTACAAAAAGTGCAAGGTGCAGACTAACAGACAAACAAACACATGTACGCTGCGCTACAGATATAACTCATGGAGTCTCAATACAACATCAAACGCAGCATACCCCAATATCCTCTACCATACTCCAGAAAGCCCTCAGGCACGGGTTAGAGGACACAATAGGTATAAAACACGGGTATATGACACCCCTCTCTACGTCCGCACTTTATAGGGTGAAAAGAACCGGATACACTGATAACCCATATACAGAGTGCTATGGACGGGGGTTGCGAACATTAAACACTCTATAACACAACTTACTTGGCATTTAAGCCCACTACTAGCGTGTTACCCTAATTAGAGTGCCTGTCCAATGATAGTAAGACTGGTAATAAAAAATACAGAACGGTCTCACCCGCCCGGAACCGTATATTAACTCCTTGTTCGGTACTTTATCTGGCGGTGGACACTATCCCCTCCTCTCCCGACGCGTTTCGGTAAATCCTCATCAGGGGGTGATTACGGGGTTCCTTGCATGTACATCATCCAGCCGACGCCAACATCCGTGTGCGTGCTTTAGACTTGCGCGTCAGTCTTTTAAATAAGCGCGCCTTGCTAGTCAACATCCGGTACACTCGACACGTCTTGCCGCTCACGTGACCGGAAGTGACAACATAAAGAGTATTAGCTGTCCGGGGATACGGATCGCCGAAGACCGTGCCCACTCCAGAGCGCAGAATATACACTGCGCCTGCGCTTCATGGTAGGCACCATTCACCGCTTAATATGGCCTCATTCAGGCTCATACTGAGGTTCGGTGCGCTTCGTTTTGTATACATCATCAGGGGGCGTGTATCATACTTACTCACATCCGTGAATGATCAATTACACCCAGTCCTGGCAGTACCACTATTGTAATGTGCAGGTTTACACTGATTTCGGTAAGACACTCATATATACTTGGCTGATATAAGACAACCAATGACAGAAGATACGTTGAGTACAGATACTATTTGTTAAAATGAAAAAATGAAAAAAGGGAGAGAGCGCAGTGGGGCAAATAATTCTAAAGGCCCATAAAAATATGACCTAATAAATTGATTATATTAATTGTGAATGACGACATAAACTCAGGAGAAAGGAAGGTTTCTGAAAATACAGGTAAAGACGGAAAATAGAGGCCCCAGATAGAAACAGCCTGCCATCGCCCTAGGGTACCCTGTTCTCACTCTTTCCTACCTACCGCGGAGGTTGGCACCCTAGGTCCTGCGCAGTGGCGCCCCCACTCGTCGGCGGCTGTCCCTACCTATATTCCCTAATAAACCCTATATCATAGGAAGGAAGTAAAGGAGAGCTGTTCATTCAACCCGTGGGGGTGAACTGTATGCAGCCAGAAAATCCATTTACATTCTCTCTGAAGTATGAGCTGGTCCCAGTTACCTCCTCTGCTTGGGGGTTTGATCCTATCTATACCTATAAATTTAATTTTACTGATATTTCCTTGATGATGTGTGTTCATATGATTGGCTATAGAAGTGTCTTTCTTGTTTTTAATGTCGCGTATGTGTTCACACACTCTCCTACAGAGTTTTCTCCTCGTCTTTCCTACATATTCAAGCCCACACTCGCAAGTGGCCTTATACACCACTCCCTCAGATTGGCAATTGATGAATTGTCTAATCTCGTATATTCTGCCTGTATTGTTACTCACAAATGTGCTGTCAGTTTGTATGGAGGTACAAGCCTTGCATCTGCCGCACCTATAACACCCTGCTGGTTGCGTTCCCAGCCATGTGTTATTTTTGTTTGTAGGACCTTGGTAGTGACTATGGACGAGCCTGTCTTTTATCGATCTCCCTCTTCGAAATGTGAGTTGGGGGGCAATGTGAATGGACTCCTTGATGTCCGGGTCCATGCACAGAATCTGCCAGTGCTTCTGTAGGATTTTTCGGATCTCCTCAGCTCCGTTTGAGAACCGTGTTATGAAACGTGTGGTCCCTTCCTCTGATTTAAGGGTTTTTTGGACCAGAAGGTCTCTACGTTCTTTTGTCAGTGATGATTTATACGCTTCATTTAGTACATGGTCAGGATAACCTCTTTCGAGGAAACGTCTTCTAAGATCGTCCGCTTGCTCCTTAAAGTTACTTATGTCGGAGCAATTTCGACGGAGTCTAAGATACTGTCCTTTCGGAATACCCCGTTTAAGGGGTCTAGGGTGATTACTCTCCCATCTTAGAAGCGCATTTGTCGCTGTGGGTTTTCGATAATTCTCTGTCCCAACAGTACCATCATCACTCTTTTGGACCAGGACATCAAGGAAAGCCAATTTACTCGTATTTGTCTCACATGTAAAGTGCAGACCCAGGTCATTCACATTTAAACCCTCCACAAATTTATGGAATCCAACTTCATCTCCCCTCCAGATCACAAAGACGTCATCTATATAGCGTAGCCATATCAATACCTTGTCCTCCAGACTGTTCGACGTGTCGTTAAAGACAATTTTTTCCTCCCACCAGCCCAGGAGCAAATTTGCATAAGTTGGTGCACAAGGACTACCCATCGCGGTGCCCCTGAGCTGGTGGAAGTACTTACCGTCGAACAGAAAGACATTGTTCGTGAGGCAGAATTGCAAGGCCTTGAGCACAAACTCGTTGTGTCTGCTGTACTGACATCCTCTTGTCTGTAGGTAATCAGACACTGCCCTCAGGCCAATGTCATGAGGTATTGAGGAATACAGCGATTCCACATCAATACTGCAAAGAATCATATCTGATTCGATGCAGATACCATCCAGTCTCCTGAGGAAATCCGTCGTATCACGTACATATGAGTTTAGCGAGAGAACAAATGGTCTCAGTACTTGGTCAATATATAGGCCCAGATTCTGTGTCATGCTATTGATCCCCGCCACTATGGGTCTGCCCTTTAGGGGGTTTATCCCCTTATGAACTTTGGGCAGGCAATAAAAAGTGGCCATGACTGGGTGCAGTGGGGTAAGGAACTCTTTCTCATTTTTATCAATTACCCCCATCTTAAACCCCTCATTAACCATACTTCTGAGTTCGTTCATGATAGTATTACTAGGGTTTTGGGGTAGAACTTCATACCCACTGGCATCCCCCAACAAACTCATACACAGTGATCTGTACTCAGACGTATCCATGACAACAATATTGCCCCCTTTATCAGAGGGCTTAATCGTTATACTCTGATCTTTCTCTAAGTTATTGAGACTTAACATTTCCTCACGGGAAAGGTTGCGACTCCGCATGTGGACATATTTTGGTACTCTCAACAACTCCTCCGTTACCAAATTAACAAAGACATCTATCGAGTTTACCTCAGTCGTTGTTGGAGGCATACTTATACTTTTATTTTTGAGGTTAGTAAAAGGGCCTTCCCCCCTAAAATTGGGGTCCATATCTCCCAAGTGAAACAATAAACGGACATCTGACAACATACTGTCCGGGATACCCAATTCATTAGATATTCTTTTTTCCTCCTTTGCAAAGTGTTTCCTCCATTTCAACTTACGTGCAAAGAGATGTAAATCTTTAATTGTCTCAAAACAGTCATAATCACTAGATGGAACAAAGGAAAGTCCTTTACTTAGGACACACATCTCACTGTTGGTGATGTTACGTGAGGATAGATTGAGGACTTGGGGCTCTATTGAGCGTTGTGTTGATTCTGTCGATTTCTTAGTGGGTAACTTAGCTCTAAAAAATCCCTTTGTGGAGACCTTTTTCCTCCTCCCCTGCTTCCACCTCGTCCTCCTCTACCTCTTCCCCTTCCTCTCTGATGTCTTGATTTGGACTCTGAGTCCGAGAAATCTGCCTCCGAAGAGGAGATATCCGTTTCTTGACCTTTGGGATTACGGTTGACCGCTATTGAGTAGGCCTTATTTTCTTTGAATTCAATCAGATCTCTATTATAGAGTTTATGTTTACGCTCTTTTAGATGGAACTGAAATCTTTCTAAACTATTTTGTAAGCTGATCTCCTTCACTGAAAAATCTGGTTCGTTTGAGAACTTTTTTGTGACCTCTATGTGTTCTTTTAGAGTCTCATTTAGTTTACTCAGAGTGTTTTTTTCTTCCTCTAATAAAAGTTGTCAAATGGGAAAAAGAGGCTACTGAGAGTTCAATTAGGTTGATGAAACTTTTAGTTCCATCTAAAAGAGCGTAAACATAAACTCTATAATAGAGATCTGATTGAATTCAAAGAAAATAAGGCCTACTCAATAGCGGTCAACCGTAATCCCAAAGGTCAAGAAACGGATATCTCCTCTTCGGAGGCAGATTTCTCGGACTCAGAGTCCAAATCAAGACATCAGAGAGGAAGGGGAAGAGGTAGAGGAGGACGAGGTGGAAGCAGGGGAGGAGGAAAAAGGTCTCCACAAAGGGATTTTTTAGAGCTAAGTTACCCACTAAGAAATCGACAGAATCAACACAACGCTCAATAGAGCCCCAAGTCCTCAATCTATCCTCACGTAACATCACCAACAGTGAGATGTGTGTCCTAAGTAAAGGACTTTCCTTTGTTCCATCTAGTGATTATGACTGTTTTGAGACAATTAAAGATTTACATCTCTTTGCACGTAAGTTGAAATGGAGGAAACACTTTGCAAAGGAGGAAAAAAGAATATCTAATGAATTGGGTATCCCGGACAGTATGTTGTCAGATGTCCGTTTATTGTTTCACTTGGGAGATATGGACCCCAATTTTAGGGGGGAAGGCCCTTTTACTAACCTCAAAAATAAAAGTATAAGTATGCCTCCAACAACGACTGAGGTAAACTCGATAGATGTCTTTGTTAATTTGGTAACGGAGGAGTTGTTGAGAGTACCAAAATATGTCCACATGCGGAGTCGCAACCTTTCCCGTGAGGAAATGTTAAGTCTCAATAACTTAGAGAAAGATCAGAGTATAACGATTAAGCCCTCTGATAAAGGGGGCAATATTGTTGTCATGGATACGTCTGAGTACAGATCACTGTGTATGAGTTTGTTGGGGGATGCCAGTGGGTATGAAGTTCTACCCCAAAACCCTAGTAATACTATCATGAACGAACTCAGAAGTATGGTTAATGAGGGGTTTAAGATGGGGGTAATTGATAAAAATGAGAAAGAGTTCCTTACCCCACTGCACCCAGTCATGGCCACTTTTTATTGCCTGCCCAAAGTTCATAAGGGGATAAACCCCCTAAAGGGCAGACCCATAGTGGCGGGGATCAATAGCATGACACAGAATCTGGGCCTATATATTGACCAAGTACTGAGACCATTTGTTCTCTCGCTAAACTCATATGTACGTGATACGACGGATTTCCTCAGGAGACTGGATGGTATCTGCATCGAATCAGATATGATTCTTTGCAGTATTGATGTGGAATCGCTGTATTCCTCAATACCTCATGACATTGGCCTGAGGGCAGTGTCTGATTACCTACAGACAAGAGGATGTCAGTACAGCAGACACAACGAGTTTGTGCTCAAGGCCTTGCAATTCTGCCTCACGAACAATGTCTTTCTGTTCGACGGTAAGTACTTCCACCAGCTCAGGGGCACCGCGATGGGTAGTCCTTGTGCACCAACTTATGCAAATTTGCTCCTGGGCTGGTGGGAGGAAAAAATTGTCTTTAACGACACGTCGAACAGTCTGGAGGACAAGGTATTGATATGGCTACGCTATATAGATGACGTCTTTGTGATCTGGAGGGGAGATGAAGTTGGATTCCATAAATTTGTGGAGGGTTTAAATGTGAATGACCTGGGTCTGCACTTTACATGTGAGACAAATACGAGTAAATTGGCTTTCCTTGATGTCCTGGTCCAAAAGAGTGATGATGGTACTGTTGGGACAGAGAATTATCGAAAACCCACAGCGACAAATGCGCTTCTAAGATGGGAGAGTAATCACCCTAGACCCCTTAAACGGGGTATTCCGAAAGGACAGTATCTTAGACTCCGTCGAAATTGCTCCGACATAAGTAACTTTAAGGAGCAAGCGGACGATCTTAGAAGACGTTTCCTCGAAAGAGGTTATCCTGACCATGTACTAAATGAAGCGTATAAATCATCACTGACAAAAGAACGTAGAGACCTTCTGGTCCAAAAAACCCTTAAATCAGAGGAAGGGACCACACGTTTCATAACACGGTTCTCAAACGGAGCTGAGGAGATCCGAAAAATCCTACAGAAGCACTGGCAGATTCTGTGCATGGACCCGGACATCAAGGAGTCCATTCACATTGCCCCCCAACTCACATTTCGAAGAGGGAGATCGATAAAAGACAGGCTCGTCCATAGTCACTACCAAGGTCCTACAAACAAAAATAACACATGGCTGGGAACGCAACCAGCAGGGTGTTATAGGTGCGGCAGATGCAAGGCTTGTACCTCCATACAAACTGACAGCACATTTGTGAGTAACAATACAGGCAGAATATACGAGATTAGACAATTCATCAATTGCCAATCTGAGGGAGTGGTGTATAAGGCCACTTGCGAGTGTGGGCTTGAATATGTAGGAAAGACGAGGAGAAAACTCTGTAGGAGAGTGTGTGAACACATACGCGACATTAAAAACAAGAAAGACACTTCTATAGCCAATCATATGAACACACATCATCAAGGAAATATCAGTAAAATTAAATTTATAGGTATAGATAGGATCAAACCCCCAAGCAGAGGAGGTAACTGGGACCAGCTCATACTTCAGAGAGAATGTAAATGGATTTTCTGGCTGCATACAGTTCACCCCCACGGGTTGAATGAACAGCTCTCCTTTACTTCCTTCCTATGATATAGGGTTTATTAGGGAATATAGGTAGGGACAGCCGCCGACGAGTGGGGGCGCCACTGCGCAGGACCTAGGGTGCCAACCTCCGCGGTAGGTAGGAAAGAGTGAGAACAGGGTACCCTAGGGCGATGGCAGGCTGTTTCTATCTGGGGCCTCTATTTTCCGTCTTTACCTGTATTTTCAGAAACCTTCCTTTCTCCTGAGTTTATGTCGTCATTCACAATTAATATAATCAATTTATTAGGTCATATTTTTATGGGCCTTTAGAATTATTTGCCCCACTGCGCTCTCTCCCTTTTTTCATTTTTTCATTTTAACAAATAGTATCTGTACTCAACGTATCTTCTGTCATTGGTTGTCTTATATCAGCCAAGTATATATGAGTGTCTTACCGAAATCAGTGTAAACCTGCACATTACAATAGTGGTACTGCCAGGACTGGGTGTAATTGATCATTCACGGATGTGAGTAAGTATGATACACGCCCCCTGATGATGTATACAAAACGAAGCGCACCGAACCTCAGTATGAGCCTGAATGAGGCCATATTAAGCGGTGAATGGTGCCTACCATGAAGCGCAGGCGCAGTGTATATTCTGCGCTCTGGAGTGGGCACGGTCTTCGGCGATCCGTATCCCCGGACAGCTAATACTCTTTATGTTGTCACTTCCGGTCACGTGAGCGGCAAGACGTGTCGAGTGTACCGGATGTTGACTAGCAAGGCGCGCTTATTTAAAAGACTGACGCGCAAGTCTAAAGCACGCACACGGATGTTGGCGTCGGCTGGATGATGTACATGCAAGGAACCCCGTAATCACCCCCTGATGAGGATTTACCGAAACGCGTCGGGAGAGGAGGGGATAGTGTCCACCGCCAGATAAAGTACCGAACAAGGAGTTAATATACGGTTCCGGGCGGGTGAGACCGTTCTGTATTTTTTATTACCAGTCTTACTATCATTGGACAGGCACTCTAATTAGGGTAACACGCTAGTAGTGGGCTTAAATGCCAAGTAAGTTGTGTTATAGAGTGTTTAATGTTCGCAACCCCCGTCCATAGCACTCTGTATATGGGTTATCAGTGTATCCGGTTCTTATCACCCTATAAAGTGCGGACGTAGAGAGGGGTGTCATATACCCGTGTTTTATACCTATTGTGTCCTCTAACCCGTGCCTGAGGGCTTTCTGGAGTATGGTAGAGGATATTGGGGTATGCTGCGTTTGATGTTGTATTGAGACTCCATGAGTTATATCTGTAGCGCAGCGTACATGTGTTTGTTTGTCTGTTAGTCTGCACCTTGCACTTTTTGTACCTATTTTAATCGGTTTAGTAAAAGTTATGTTTTAGTCCTATAGGAGTTGACATTTTTTTTGGGAGGACTATACCACGGCTGAATTTATCATGAGGGGAGGCTCTTTGAAGATGGGAATCTGTGGGTATGCTTTTGTCAATAGTGGCCAATGACCTCGGATGAGGTTGTGTACTCTATGCATAGTAGGGTGATGGCTATGAACAAAAGGGAGTCTAGGGTTCTTGATGGTGGTCAAGGTAGTGTTGTCAGTGTTGTTAGTGACTTTAGAGGATTCTAATTCAAGGAGTTTGGTAGGATAGTTTCGGGCTTTAAATTTGTCGGCCATTTCTTGGACCCTGGTATTCCTGGTGGCGGAATTGGAGACGATTCTAGCTACCCTTTTGAACTGGGATCTAGGAAGGCTATCACGGGTAGGTCTAGGATGGCAACTGTTGTACAGAAGCAGACTGTTACAGTCAGTAGGTTTTATATATAAATCTGTACTCAAGTTTCCAAATGTGTCCTTCAAGATTTTGGTATCAAGGAATGCAATTTCTTCGTGGTGTTGTATCAGTGTGAATGACAAACCTGGTCTAGCTATATTAATGGTGTTAAAAAAATCCTGTAAACTAGTCTGGTTACCTTTCCATATGCAAAAGATATCGTCGATATATCTGTACCATGTTAGTGCATTCTGTTGGAAAGTGGAGTTTGGGTATACATACGTCCGTTCAAAGTGGTCCATATACAGGTTGGCATAGGCCGGGGCCACATTGGACCCCATAGCTGTACCGCATATCTGCAAGAAGAAATCGTCTTCAAACATGAAAAAATTTTCCCTAAGGACGAGATTGAGTAAGTCAATACACAGGTCCAATGAGTTGGAATCCATGTTAGCCTCACGAAGGGTAAGTGTAACCGCTTCGATACCCTTATCATGTTCGATGGACGTGTAGAGACTATTGACATCTAACGTACACAGAATACTTTCAGGTGGAATCTTCCTAAGGTTATGGATTTTGTCTAAAAAATCACCAGTATCTAAGATGAAAGATTTAGAGGAGCGAGCATGCGGAGTGAGGATCTTTTCTAGAAAGATAGATAATGGATTTAGTATTGAGTTAGTAGATGCCACTATCGGGCGACCGGGGGGGTTATGGAGGTCTTTGTGTATTTTTGGCAGAATATAGAGTACTGGGGTAACGGGGTGGTGATTTATGAGGTATGTTTTGGTTTTAGTGTCTATAGTTTTAAGTTGGTGGTGTTTGTTCAAAATAGTGGTGATTTTCTGACGTATGTTGTAAGTAGGATCGTTGTGTAGTTTCCTGTAGGTAGTGGGGTCTGAGAGTTGGCGTCTAACCTCCGCCGTGTATTGATTTCTATTCATGACAACTGTGGCCCCACCTTTATCTGCCGGCTTAATGATGATGTTCTTGTTCCTACTCAATAAGTCCAAGGCCTGTTTTTCAGAGGGATTAAGATTGTGTTGGACCGGGAGAAGCCCTAGGTGTTGGTCATGAACGGTGCTTTTGATATCCCTGTCTAGTAGGCTGATAAATGTTTCTACGGCATGATAAGATTTAGGAGGCATAAATGTACTAGGGTTCCTGAGTCCCAAGGAGTCCATAGTAATTTTGGGTATGTCATGACTAGGTACAGTGCCTCTGGTGTTGTCACTGTTTGTAGGATTAGCATCAAAATGTACTTTTAACCTTATGCTTCTATAGAAACGTTGTAAGTCTCTTTCCAGCTGGAAAGAGTCCCACCTTGGTGTGGGACAAAAGGATAAACCCATATTAAGTACCTTCAACTCAAGGGGAGACAGAGAATAATCAGATATATTGATTACCGAGTCGGTTACCATTGGTCGAGTGCTAGCTCTTATATTTTTTCTGGTATACGTTTTTTTGGAGCTCTAGCACCGACAGGACTCATGTCATCCGAGACTTACGTCTATGACGATGCCACTGGTTCTACGATCCTGTCAAAAATAAGATCTAATACGGACTTTCTACACATTCCCAGCAAGGACATTAAGACGAGGGACTGGGAGAAAGAGAGAAAGAGACTTATTTCATTTGACCTACATTGTGCTACATTGGGTGAATATCACCGTCAGGGAAAGATACCTCGTGGCCTACGCTGCAACCTGAGACCCACCCTGTTTGCCGACAACGAAAAATATTGTACAACGTTTCAAAAAATCCTCAACAAATGTTCCTTCGACATTATTTTACTTACTATTGAGTACCTTCAGGAAGCCATTAAAACCACGGAAGAAAAGATCACATCCATTGAGACTCAACTAACTACAACTCTGAACAGCACAGAATTTTCAACCTTGAAGAGTAAAGTGGACTCTATATTATCTACACACCAGAGAAACCTAGAAGAGAGAAAGAGATCTAAGTTCCAGCGTGATACAGAAGATTACCTCACAAACAAAGTGTATAGATGGGAGGACCCATTTCCCCGCCAAGCACGTCAACGAGATCGCCAGACACAAAGAGGGAACTATCGCTCAGGGGGCTCCTCACCGGCGGAGGGGTCCTCAGCAGGATCGGGCGGCGAAATGACTTCTCCAGGCCCTCGTTTTTTAGGACCAAACGGACACCTACCAGGCGGTCGAGGAGGAAGAGCACCAGACCGACACATGACCCTGAGGTCCCAGGTAGGAGTCCAAACTCGGTAATCAATATATCTGATTATTCTCTGTCTCCCCTTGAGTTGAAGGTACTTAATATGGGTTTATCCTTTTGTCCCACACCAAGGTGGGACTCTTTCCAGCTGGAAAGAGACTTACAACGTTTCTATAGAAGCATAAGGTTAAAAGTACATTTTGATGCTAATCCTACAAACAGTGACAACACCAGAGGCACTGTACCTAGTCATGACATACCCAAAATTACTATTGACTCCTTGGGACTCAGGAACCCTAGTACATTTATGCCTCCTAAATCTTATCATGCCGTAGAA
This sequence comes from Ranitomeya imitator, assembly GCF_032444005.1. Lineage (NCBI taxonomy): Eukaryota > Metazoa > Chordata > Amphibia > Anura > Dendrobatidae > Ranitomeya > Ranitomeya imitator. Next base: position 57,425,343 of record NC_091289.1, read on the forward strand.
ACATTTATCAGCCTACTAGACAGGGATATCAAAAGCACCGTTCATGACCAACACCTAGGGCTTCTCCCGGTCCAACACAATCTTAATCCCTCTGAAAAACAGGCCTTGGACTCATTGAGTAGGAACAAGAACATCATCATTAAGCCGGCAGATAAAGGTGGGGCCACAGTTGTCATGAATAGAAATCAATACACGGCGGAGGTTAGACGCCAACTCTCAGACCCCACTACCTACAGGAAACTACACAACGATCCTACTTACAACATACGTCAGAAAATCACCACTATTTTGAACAAACACCACCAACTTAAAACTATAGACACTAAAACCAAAACATACCTCATAAATCACCACCCCGTTACCCCAGTACTCTATATTCTGCCAAAAATACACAAAGACCTCCATAACCCCCCCGGTCGCCCGATAGTGGCATCTACTAACTCAATACTAAATCCATTATCTATCTTTCTAGAAAAGATCCTCACTCCGCATGCTCGCTCCTCTAAATCTTTCATCTTAGATACTGGTGATTTTTTAGACAAAATCCATAACCTTAGGAAGATTCCACCTGAAAGTATTCTGTGTACGTTAGATGTCAATAGTCTCTACACGTCCATCGAACATGATAAGGGTATCGAAGCGGTTACACTTACCCTTCGTGAGGCTAACATGGATTCCAACTCATTGGACCTGTGTATTGACTTACTCAATCTCGTCCTTAGGGAAAATTTTTTCATGTTTGAAGACGATTTCTTCTTGCAGATATGCGGTACAGCTATGGGGTCCAATGTGGCCCCGGCCTATGCCAACCTGTATATGGACCACTTTGAACGGACGTATGTATACCCAAACTCCACTTTCCAACAGAATGCACTAACATGGTACAGATATATCGACGATATCTTTTGCATATGGAAAGGTAACCAGACTAGTTTACAGGATTTTTTTAACACCATTAATATAGCTAGACCAGGTTTGTCATTCACACTGATACAACACCACGAAGAAATTGCATTCCTTGATACCAAAATCTTGAAGGACACATTTGGAAACTTGAGTACAGATTTATATATAAAACCTACTGACTGTAACAGTCTGCTTCTGTACAACAGTTGCCATCCTAGACCTACCCGTGATAGCCTTCCTAGATCCCAGTTCAAAAGGGTAGCTAGAATCGTCTCCAATTCCGCCACCAGGAATACCAGGGTCCAAGAAATGGCCGACAAATTTAAAGCCCGAAACTATCCTACCAAACTCCTTGAATTAGAATCCTCTAAAGTCACTAACAACACTGACAACACTACCTTGACCACCATCAAGAACCCTAGACTCCCTTTTGTTCATAGCCATCACCCTACTATGCATAGAGTACACAACCTCATCCGAGGTCATTGGCCACTATTGACAAAAGCATACCCACAGATTCCCATCTTCAAAGAGCCTCCCCTCATGAGCATGAGACGACCCCAAAACGTAAGAGACAAGGTAGTACGGGCAGATCTAGGTACTTCTAGAATACCATCATTTGGGACATTAACAGGCCAGAAAAGAACTGGCACATTTCCCTGCCTAAACTGTATGTGCTGTTCAAATATCATAAAAGGCAACGAAGTTCTACACCCTCGCACTGGTAAGGCTTTTCCTATCAAAGAATACCACACATGTAACTCCAACTTTGTGGTATACATTATCAAGTGCCCATGTGGTTTGCTTTACGTCGGTGAGACCACCCAGGCCATCAGAAATAGGATTTCTAGCCACAAATCCACCATTAGGTGTGGAAAAACTTGGTTGCCCTTACCTCTGCATTTCAAAGAAGCACAACATACAGTAGCTCAATTACGTTTTCAAATCATCGAGAAGGTTCATCGCCCTAGGAGAGGAGGGAATCATATCCAGTTGCTCAAACAGAGGGAAACCTTCTGGATTTATACGTTAGATACACTTCATCCTAAAGGACTTAATAGAGAATTGGATTGGCTAACCTAACTGGTTTCTTTTCCCTCAGGCAAACTAACCCACTGCATATGTAGAACCTGTTATCGCACCTCTACTAGGATGGTAAGACACATACCCTATAGGAGTCCCCCAAGTTTCATTTATCCAATTTTTTCCTTTTTTCCTTTCTATTTTTTTTCTTATTTTTTTTATATTTTTTTCTTATTTTTCATCTTATATCATTCCATGCATTTTTCCCATCATTTTAGTTATTTTTCTTTTTTTCATTTTTTTCAGTATTTTCATTTGTTTCATTTGTTCTCATTTTTTTCATTTATTTTTTTATTTTTTTATTTATTTTTTTATTTTTTTATTTTATTTTTTCATTATTTTCTTTATCTTCTTTATTGTTCTATAATTTTTAAAATTCTTTTTATATTTTTTCCCTGCGTTTTTTCATTTTTTATTGTCCCCCCCTTTTTCTTTTTTTCCCCTTTTTCCCTTTATACCCATTCTTAAAACTATGTATTTATGGTTTATTTACATTTACCTATTCAACTCAAGGTTCCTCCTTTATGAATAATCATTTCTTGGTTTGGACTCCTATTATATATTCATCATGCCGCGTTATGTTTCTTATACTGTATATACCATGTATGTGTTTATCTAACGATTGTAGGGATATTACACTGGACTCTGTAGCAATACTTTATTATATTTGCGACATCATGACACTTTTGAGTACTCTATAACATGGTCCACAGAGTACAGGCGCTCCGCACTTTTCTCCCCGCACTATGTTTCTGATGGTTCTTCCATCATATGTCTGGCCAGCCCTGCTCGCTCCGGACCCGTACCGCTCATGCGCGTACTTTCCCTCTCAGTGCGCAAGCGTTAGGCATAGTCACCGGCGCCGGAGTTGTGCGCAGGCGCCGGCGTGTTGCTCCAGCTTCCGGTCACATGACCGGATCTGACCGCATATAGTGCGGCACTGCTGAGACAGGGCTTCACCGTTTCTCCTCGCCTGGACACTGTGTGTGTCAGCTCGTTCCACTGCACCACCAATGCGGACTCCATGATCCCTGACTGCGCCCCCACTGCGCCACCAATTGCTGTATGACTACGGCCTGTATGATTACGGCCTGGACCATCAGATAAGTGTTTCCACCTTACATTCTGACTCCATGTAATATAGCATTCGTTGCCATAAACCTTACCTAGTATATGTATCCTGCCTTTAAGGTGTGCAGCCATTCTCCGAAGGAAACAGAATCTTTTTTTCTGTCCTCATTACCCTCCCCCTGTGGGGCATATAGGATCATATAGGAGCTAGCAATTTAACAAGGTATTAACCCATAGTGGGTTGTTTTTCCCATCTCACTCTATATATTTATATTACATCTGCATTTCAGCCTAGATTACCCACGACGGTTTCTATTTACAGTATAGCCAAACTTGCTTCCTTTGCTGATGACTCAATACCTCTACTTGACTGTCTGTAACAGTCTTCGCTGAAAGTTGAAAGTTGAAAACTAAGACACTGTATCCACTAGTTGGGTAAATACGTTTTTTTATATGCCGTCATACTGTACTTGTTTTTTTGTTTTTTTTATATGCCGTCACACTGTACTTGCATCTTTTTGTGACTGCCTATTTAGTTACATTGCTACATATTTTCATATGCATTTCATACAGGTCACTTTTGGATCATCTCCACCTGTGTATATATCTATATCCCTACCTTCATATGATGCGTCACTATCAGACATTAAGGGTATGTCTCTCCGTCCTCCTTTTTTTAATTTTTTTTCATTTATGTCACCTCCCCTCTAGGGATTATAGCCTCTGGATACCCGTCCTTCTGCTCCATGTCCGTTAGCTTGGACAGGACCCTGTAAACCATTTCCGTCCTTTTTTGTTACATGACATGTGTTCCAATCTTGTATATAGCCTTGTACATAGTTTTCATGTTGTATATATATTTTGTTCATACACTGTTTTTTACTTTTACAGCACCGTTTGTGATCAAGGCCACTGTGTGGCCGAAACGTTAAACTGGTTGCCTTACTACTGTTTCATCTTGAATCCACATCTTCAAATAAAGACATTCACTTAAGCAGAACTTAACCGGATTAGTGCAGTGTTCTTTCTTTTTTTCTGATATACGGGGGTCTTCGGATCCCGTGCACTTGCACCACCATAACTCCATCCATTGGTCGAGTGCTAGCTCTTATATTTTTTCTGTACCTGAAAGAGTCGGATGTGGAAAGTCCTGTGTCAGGAGGTGGATGTCCTTTGCCTGAAGGAGTCAGATGTGGACAGTAGGGTTGAGCGAAACGGGTCGTTCATTTTCAAAAGTCGCCGACTTTTGGCAAAGTCGGGTTTCATGAAACCCGATCCGACCCCTGTGCGTGGTCGGCCATGCGGTACGCGACTTTCGCGCCAAAGTCGCGTTTCAATGACGCGATAAGCGCCATTTCTCAGCCAATGAAGGTGAACGCAGAGTGTGGACAGCGTGATGACATAGGTCCTGGTCCCCACCATCTTAGAGAAGGGCATTGCAGTGATTGGCTTGCTGTCTGCGGCGTCACAGGGGCTATAAAGAGGCGTTCCCGCCGACCGCCATCTTACTGCTGCTGATCTGAGCTTAGGGAGAGGTTGCTGCCGCTTCGTCAGAAGCAGGGATAGCGTTAGGCAGGGTCCATTAACCACCAAACCGCTTGTGCTGTAGCGATTTCCACTGTCCAACACCACCTTCGGTGTGCAGGGACAGTGGAAGCTACATTTTTTTTTTCTCAGCGCTGTAGCTCATTGGGCTGCCCTAGAAGGCTCCCTGATAGCTGCATTGCTGTGTGTACGCCGCTGTGCAAACCAACTGCTTTTTTCAAAGCACAAATCCTCTTGTTCCTTCCTTTCTGCACAGCTATCTTTTTTGTTTGTCCACACTTTTTATTTAATTTGTGCATCAGTCCACTCCTTATTGCTGCCTGCCATACCTGGCTGAGATTACTGCAGGGAGATAGTAATTGTAGGACAGTCCCTGTTTTTTTTTTTTTTTTGTGGGAGATTAAGATTGGCATTTCTGCTAGAGTGCCATCCCTGTGTGTGCCATCTCTCACTCAGTGGGCCATAGAAAGCCTATTTATTTTTTTGCTTGATTTGGGTTCTAAAATCTACCTGAAAAAATCACTACATCAATCAGTGGGAGAAAAATATTGGCCTCAGGGCTTGTGTGCTACTCCTGACTCCTGTGTGTGCCATCTCTCACTCAGTGGGCCATAGAAAGCCTTTTTTTGTTTTTTTATTTGGTTTCTAAATTGTCCCTGAAAAAATCATTTTCTTTTATTTGGTTTCTAAATTCTTCCTGAAAAAAATCATTTTATTTTATTTTGTTTCTAAAGTCTCCATGAAAAAAAAAAAAAAATAGGTGCGAGATTAATATTGCCCTTTCTGCTTGTGTGCCAGTCTTGACTCCTGGGTGTGCCATCTCTCTCTCTCTCTCTCTCTCTCTCTCAAATTGTGGGCCATAGAAAGCCTATTTATTTTTTTGCTTGATTTGGGTTCTAAAATCTACCTGAAAAAATCACCACATCAATCAGTGGGAGAAAAATATTGGCCTCAGGGCTTGTGTGCCACTCCTGACTCCTGTGTGTGCCATCTCTCACTCAGTGGGCCATAGAAAGCCTTTTTTTGTTTTTTTATTTGGTTTCTAAATTGTCCCTGAAAAAATCATTTTATTTTATTTGGTTTCTAAATTCTTCCTGAAAAAATCATTTTATTTTATTTTGTTTCTAAAGTCTCCCTGAAAAAAAAAAAAAAAAATAGGTGGGAGATTAATATTGCCCTTTCTGCTTGTGTGCCAGTCTTGACTGCTGGGTGTGCCATCTCTCTCTCTCTCTCTCAAATTGTGGGCCATAGAAAGCCTATTTATTTTTTTTGCTTGATTTGGGTTCCAAAATCTACCTGAAAAAATCAGTACATCAATCAGTGGGAGAAAAATATTGGCCTCTGGGCTTGTGTGCCACTCCTGACTCCTGCGTGTGCCATCTCTCAGTCAGTGGGCCATAGAAAGCCTATTTATTTTTTTGCTTGATTTGGGTTCTAAAATCTACCTGAAAAAATCACTACATCAATCAGTGGGAGAAAAATATTGGCCTCTGGGCTTGTGTGCCACTCCTGACTCCTGTGTGTGCCATCTCTCACTCAGTGGGCCATAGAAAGCCTATTTATTTTTTTGCTTGATTTGGGTTCTAAAATCTACCTGAAAAAATCACTACATCAATCAGTGGGAGAAAAATATTGGCCTCTGGACTTGTGTGCCACTCCTGACTCCTGTGTGTGCCATCTCTCACTCAGTGGGCCATAGAAAGCCTTTTTTTGTTTTTTTTATTTGGTTTCTAAATTGTCCCTGAAAAAATCATTTTATTTTATTTGGTTTCTAAATTCTTCCTGAAAAAAATCATTTTATTTTATTTTGTTTCTAAAGTCTCCATGAAAAAAAAAAAAAATAGGTGCGAGATTAATATTGCCCTTTCTGCTTGTGTGCCAGTCTTGACTCCTGGGTGTGCCATCTCTCTCTCTCTCTCAAATTGTGGGCCATAGAAAGCCTATTTATTTTTTTGCTTGATTTGGGTTCCAAAATCTACCTGAAAAAATCAGTACATCAATCAGTGGGAGAAAAATATTGGCCTCTGGGCTTGTGTGCCACTCCTGACTCCTGTGTGTGCCATCTCTCAGTCAGTGGGCCATAGAAAGCCTATTTATTTTTTTGCTTGATTTGGGTTCTAAAATCTACCTGAAAAAATCACTACATCAATCAGTGGGAGAAAAATATTGGCCTCTGGGCTTGTGTGCCACTCCTGACTCCTGTGTGTGCCATCTCTCACTCAGTGGGCCATAGAAAGCCTATTTATTTTTTTGCTTGATTTGGGTTCTAAAATCTACCTGAAAAAATCACTACATCAATCAGTGGGAGAAAAATATTGGCCTCAGGGCTTATGTGCCACTCCTGACTCCTGTGTGTGCCATCTCTCACTCAGTGGGCCATAGAAAGCCTTTTTTTGTTTTTTTATTTGGTTTCTAAATTGTCCCTGAAAAAATCATTTTATTTTATTTGGTTTCTAAATTCTTCCTGAAAAAATCATTTTATTTTATTTTGTTTCTAAAGTCTCCCTGAAAAAAAAAAAAAAATAGGTGGGAGATTAACCCCTCTGTGACCTTAGACGTACTATCCCGTCGAGGTGCCCTGGGCTTATCTGACCCTGGACGGGATAGTACGTCATAGCCGATCGGCCGCGCTCACGGGGGGAGCGCGGCCGATCGCGGCCGGGTGTCAGCTGCTTATCGCAGCTGACATTCGGCACTATGTGCCAGGAGCGGTCACGGACCGCCCCCGGCACATTAACCCCTGGCACACCGCGATCAAAGATGATCGCGATGTGCCGGCGGTGCAGGGAAGCACCGCGCAGGGAGGGGGCTCCCTGCGGGCTTCCCTGAGACCCCCGGAGCAACGCGATGTGATCGCGTTGCTGCGAGGGTCTCACCTCCCTCCCTGCTCCCTCCAGCCCCGGATCCAAGATGGCCGCGGATCCGGGTCCTGCAGGGAGGGAGGTGGCTTCACAGAGCCTGCTCAGAGCAGGCACTGTGAAGCCTGCAGCACTGTACGTCAGATCAGTGATCTGACAGAGTGCTGTGCAAACTGTCAGATCACTGATCTGTGATGTCCCCCCCTGGGACAAAGTAAAAAAGTAAAAAAAAAATTTTCCAAATGTGTAAAAAAAATAAAAAAAAATATTCCAAAATAATGAAAAAAAAAAAAAAATATTATTCCCATAAATACATTTCTTCATCTAAATAAAAAAAACCCAATAAAAGTACACATATTTAGTATCGCCGCGTCCATAACGACCCGACCTATAAAACTGTCCCACTAGTTAACCCCTTCAGTAAACAACGTAAGAAAAAAAAAAAAAAAACGAGGCAAAAAACAACGCTTTATTATCATACCGCCGAACAAAAAGTGGAATAACACGCGATCAAAAGGACAGATATAAATAACCATGGTACCGCTGAAAGCGTCATATTGTCCCGCAAAAAAAGAGCCGCCATACAGCATCATCAGCAAAAAAATAAAAAAGTTATAGTCCTGAGAATAAAGCGATGCAAAAATAATTATTTTTTCTGTAAAATAGTTTTTATCGTATAAAAGCGCCAAACCATAAAAAAATGATATAAATGAGGTGTCGCTGTAATTGTACTGACCCGAAGAATAAAACTGATTTATCAATTTTACCAAACGCGGAACGGTATAAACGCCTCCCCCAATAGAAATTCATGAATAGCTGGCTTTTGGTCATTCTTCCTCACAAAAATCGGAATAAAAAGCGATCAAAAAATGTCACGTGCCCAAAAATGTTTTCAATAAAAACGTCAACTCGTCCCGCAAAAAACAAGACCTCACATGACTCTGTGGACCAAAATATGGAAAAATTATAGCTCTCAAAATGTGGTATTGCAAAAAATATTTTTTGCAATAGAAAGGGTCTTTCAGTGTGTGACGGCTGCCAATCATAAAAATCCGCTAAAAAACTCGCTATAAAAGTAAATCAAACCCCCCTTCATCACCCCCTTAGTTAGGGAAAAATAAAAAAAAATGTATTTATTTCCATTTTCCCATTAGGGCTAGGGTTAGGGCTAGGGTTAGGGTTAGGGCTAGGGCTAGGGTTAGGGCTAGGGTTAGGGCTAGGGCTAGGGTTAGGGTTAGGGCTAGGGTTAGGGCTAGGGTTAGGGCTAGGGCTAGGGTTAGGGCTAGGGTTAGGGCTAGGGTTAGGGTTAGGGTTAGGGCTAGGGTTAGGGCTAGGGCTAGGGTTAGGGCTAGGGTTAGGGTTAGGGCTAGAGCTAGGGTTAGGGCTAGGGTTAGGGCTAGGGTTAGGGCTAGGGTTAGGGTTAGGGTTGGGGCTACAGTTAGGGTTGGGGCTAAAGTTAGGGTTAGGGTTTAGATTACATTTACAGTTGGGAATAGGGTTGGGATTAGGGTTAGGGGTGTGTCAGGGTTAGAGGTGTGGTTAGGGTTACCGTTGGAATTAGGGTTAGGGGTGTGTTTAGATTAGGGTTTCAGTTATAATTGGGGGGTTTCCACTGTTTCGGCACATCAGGGGCTCTCCAAACACGACATGGCGTCCGATCTCAATTCCAGCCAATTCTGCGTTGAAAAAGTAAAACAGTGCTCCTTCCCTTCCGAGCTCTCCTGTGTGCCCAAACAGGGGTTTACCCCAACATATGGGGTATCAGCGTACTCAGGACAAATTGGACAACAACTTTTGTGGACCAATTTCTCCTGTTACCCTTGGGAAAATACAAAACTGGGGGCTAAAAAATAATTTTTGTGGGAAAACAAAAAGATTTTTTATTTTCACGGCTCTGCGTTATAAACTGTAGTGAAACACTTGGGGGTTCAAAGTTCTCACAACACATCTAGATAAGTTCATTGAGGGGTCTAGTTTCCAATATGGGGTCACTTGTGGGGGGTTTCTACTGTTTAGGTACATTAGGGGCTCTGCAAACGCAATGTGACGCCTGCAGACCAATCCATCTAAGTCTGCATTCCAAATGATGCTCCTTCCCTTCCGAGCCCTCCCATGCGCCCAAACGGTGGTTCCCCCCCACATATCGGGTATCAGCGTACTCAGGACAAATTGGACAACAACATTTAGGGTCCAATTTCTCCTGCTAACCTTGGAAAAATACAAAACTGGGGGCTAAAATATAATTTTTGTGGAAAAAAAATATTTTTTATTTGCATGGCTCTGCGTTATAAACTGTAGTGAAATACTTGGGGGTTCAAAGCTCTCACAACACATCAAGATGAGTTCCTTAGGGGGTCTACTTTCCAAAATGGTGTCACTTGTGGGGGGTTTCTACTGTTTAGGTACATTAGGGGCTCTGCAAATGCAATGTGACGCCTGCAGACCATTCCATCTAAGCAGTGGCGTAGGAAGGGGGGTGCGGGGGGGGCGGTCCGCCCCGGGCGGCACAATGCAGGGGGCGGCCGGCGCTGCAGAAGAAAAAAAAAAAAAAAAGACGCCCCTTTAAATCTTCGGGCGGCGCCGTCCGCCGCCACGACCAGGGCCAGCTCCCCCCACCACCGGACCCCGCCCCCCGCTCTATACTCACCTCTCCTGGTTCCTGCGGCGCCGGCAGCTGCAGCGTCCTCTGGCTCTGCGACGTCTCAGAGCAGAGGGCGCGATGACGTCACTACTGTGCGCGCCGCTCTGCCTCTCTGTCCTGAGCGTCGCAGAGCCGGAGAGACGCTGACTGCACCGGACCTGCGCTAGGAACGGGAGAGGTGAGGATTTTACTTTTTTTTTTTTTCTTTATGTCTGACTGTCTGGGGCTGGGGCAATGCTGGACACACTGGGGCAATACTGGAGACCATGGGGCAGATTGCTGGACACACTGGGGCAGTACTGGAGACCATGGGGCAGATTGCTGGACACACTGGGGCAATACAGGAGACTATGGGGCAGAATGCTGGACACACTGGGGCAGTACAGGAGACTATGGGGCAGATTGCTGGACACACTGGGGCAATACAGGAGACCATGGGGCAGATTGCTGGACACACTGGGGCAATACATGAGACCATGGGGCAGATTGCTGGACACACTGGGGCAATACATGAGACCATGGGGCAGATTGCTGGACACACTGGGGCAATACAGGAGACTATGGGGCAGATTGCTGGACACACTGGGGCAATACTGGAGACCATGGGGCAGATTGCTGGACACACTGGGGCAATACAGGAGACCATGTGGCAGAATGCTGGACACACTGGGGCAATACAGGAGACCATGGGGCAGATTGCTGGACACTGGGGCAATACTGGAGACCATGGGGCAGAATGCTGGACACACTGGGGCAATACAGGAGACCATGTGGCAGAATGCTGGACACACTGGGGCAATACAGGAGACCATGGGGCAGATTGCTGGACACACTGGGGCAATACAGGAGACAATGTGGCAGAATGCTGGACACACTGGGGCAATACAGGAGACCATGGGGCAGATTGCTGGACACACTGGGGCAATACTGGAGACCATGGGGCAGAATGCTGGACACACTGGGGAAATACTGGAGACCATGGGGCAGAATGCTGGACACACTGGGGAAATACTGGAGACCATGGGGCAGATTGCTGGACACACTGGGGCAATACAGGAGACAATGTGGCAGAATGCTGGACACACTGGGGCAATACAGGAGACCATGGGGCAGATTGCTGGACACACTGGGGCAATACTGGAGACCATGGGGCAGAATGCTGGACACACTGGGGAAATACTGGAGACCATGGGGCAGAATGCTGGACACACTGGGGCAATACAGGAGACTATGGGGCAGATTGCTGGACACACTGAATACTGGAGACCATGGGGCAGATTTCAGGACACATTGAGGCAATGCTGGAGACCCTGGGCAGACTTCTGGACATACTGGGGCAATACTGGAGACCATGGGGCAGATTGCTGGACACACCGGGGCAATACTGGAGACCATGGGGCAGAATGCTGGACACACTGGGGCAATACAGGAGACCATGGGGCAGATTGCTGGATACACCGGGGCAATACTGGAGACCATGGGGCAGAATGCTGGACACACTGGGGCAATACAGGAGACCATGGGGCAGATTGCTGGACACACTGGGGCAATACTGGAGACCCTGGGGCAGATTTCTGGACACATTGAGGCAATGCTGGAGACCCTGGGGCAGACTTCTGGACACACTGGGGCAATGCTGGACACTGGGGCAGATTGCTGGACACACTGGGGGTAATATGCTGGACACACTGGGGCAATGCTGGACACTGGGGGTAATATGCTGGACACACTGGGGCAGACTGCTGGACACACTGGGGAAAGGCTGGACACTGGGGCAGATTGCTGGACACACTGGGGGCAGTGCTGGACATACTGGGGCAGATTGCTGGACACACTGGGGGTAATATGCTGGACACACTGGGGCAGATTGCTGGACAACATGGGGGTAATATGCTGGACACACTGGGGCAGATTGCTGGACAACATGGGGGTAATATGCTGGACACACTGGGGGGCAGGACTTGAGGCATGGGCAGAATGTAGATACGGGGCATGATTGGAGACACGGGGCAGGATTGGATCATGGGGCAGGACGGATACGATGGAGGCTGGTGGGGCAGGATGTGGAGATCATATGGGGTAGAATGGATACTCATGAGGGCAGGATGCGAGAACATATGGCTGGAGCCAGGAATGAGAAACGGGGCCAGGGTGGGGAATATTATTACCATAGGGGCTAATTAAGGGATATTATTACTGCAGTGATGTATTTATTTTATTTTTTGAGTATACTGTTTTAAATGGGGGGGCGGTCCTGTTAATGTGCAGAGTGACACTATATCACCTTTTTTTCTTCATGTGATGTAATGTAGAAGTTGTGAAAAATTAAGTAATGTGTTCTGCAAGCGGAGCTCGAGATAACTGTGTTATTTCCTGCAGAAACGAGTCCTGGCTGGAAGGAATGATGGCGGTCTGTGCTGGCTGAAAGATGAAGGACTTCACCTAGAGACGTCACTGGTGAGTCAGTGTTACCTATACACTGACACTATACACTGTATACTATATAGAGGTCCTGTGTATAATGTCACCAGTGATCTCTGTATTACCTCTACACAGACACTGCATACTAAGTACAGATCTCCTGTGAATACTGGCACTTATGGTGATAGTATTGTGGGTTTTTTTTTATTACTGATCAGTATTGTAGTATTCAGTCACTATGTGGTGGTAATATGTGGTCTGGAAATGGTGTTGTGGTATTTGTCCCTTGTATGTAGTATTATTCGGTCACTATGTGGCCTGGTCATGGTGTGGTGGTATTAAGTCACAGGTGTGGCATGTGGGGGTGACACCATTAGGCCCAGTTTAAGTTCTACAAAACAGGAAAACCGTTTTTGGTAACCTTTGTGTGTATTGAGCCGGGGGGGGGGGGCGCCAAACTCGGGAACAGCCCCGGGCGGCAAAAGCTCTAGCTACGCCTCTGCATCTAAGTCTGAATTCCAAATGGCGCTCCTTCCCTTCCGAGCCCTCCCATGCGCCCAAACGGTGGTTCCCCCCCACATATGGGGTATCAGCGTACTCAGGACAAATTGGACAACAACTTTTGGGGTCCAATTTCTCCTGTTACCCTAGGGAAAATACAAAACTGGGGGCTAAAAAATAATTTTTGTGGGAAAAAAATTTTGTTTTATTTTTACGGCTCTGCATTATAAACTTCTGTGAAGCCCTTGGTGGGTCAAAGTGCTCACCACACATCCAGATAAGTTCCTTAGGGGGTCTACTTTCCAAAATGGTGTCACTTGTGGGGGGTTTCAATGTTTAGGCACATCAGTGGCTCTCCAAACGCAACATGGCGTCCCATCTCAATTCCTGTCAATTTTGCATTGAAAAGTCAAACGGCGCTCCTTCCCTTCCGAGCTCTCCCATGCGCCCAAACAGTGGTTTACTGCCACATATGGGGTATCAGCGTACTCAGGACAAATTGGACAACAACTTTTGAGGTCCAATTTCTTCTCTTACCCTTGAAAAAATAAAAAATTGGGGGCAAAAATATAATTTTTGTGAAAAAATATGATTTTTTATTTTTACGGTTCTGCATTATAAACTTCTGTGAAGCACTTGGTGGGTCAAAGTGCTCACCACACCTCTAGATAAGTTCCTTAGGGGGTCTACTTTCCAAAATGGTGTCACTTGTGGGGGGTTTCAATGTTTAGGCACATCAGTGGCTCTCCAAACGCAACATGGCGTCCCATCTCAATTTCTGTCAATTTTGCATTGAAAAGTCAAACTGCGCTCCTTCCCTTCCGAGCTCTCCCATGCGCCCAAACAGTGGTTTACTGCCACATATGGGGTATCAGCGTACTCAGGACAAATTGGACAACAACTTTTGAGGTCCAATTTCTTCTCTTACCCTTGGAAAAATAAAAAATTGGGGGCAAAAATATAATTTTTGTGAAAAAATATGATTTTTTATTTTTACGGTTCTGCATTATAAACTTCTGTGAAGCACTTGGTGGGTCAAAGTGCTCACCACACATCCAGATAAGTTCCTTAGGGGGTCTACTTTCCAAAATGGTGTCACTTGTGGGGGGTTTCAATGTTTAGGCACATCAGTGGCTCTCCAAACGCAACATGGCGTCCCATCTCAATTCCTGTCAATTTTGCATTGAAAAGTCAAATAGCGCTCCTTCCCTTCCGAGCTCTCCCATGCGCACAAACAGTGGTTTACTGCCACATATGGGGTATCAGCGTACTCAGGACAAATTGTACAACAACTTTTTGGGTCCAATTTCTCCTGTTACCCTTGGTAAAATAAAACAAATTGGAGCTGAAGTAAATTTTTTGTGTAAAAAAGTTAAATGTTCATTTTTATTTAAACATTCCAAAAATTCCTATTAAACACCTGAAGGGTTAATAAACTTCTTGAATGTGGTTTTGAGCACCTTGAGGGGTGCAGTTTTTAGAATGGTGTCACACTTGGGCATTTTCTATCATATAGACCCCTCAAAATGACTTCAAATGAGACGTGGTCCCTAAAAAAAAATGGTGTTGTAAAAATGAGAAATTGCTGGTCAACTTTTAACCCTTATAACTCCCTAACAAAAAAAAAATTGGTTCCAAAATTATGCTGATGTAAAGGAGACATGTGGGAAATGTTACTTATTAAGTATTTTGTGTGACATATCTCTGTGATTTAATTGCATAAAAATTCAAAGTTTGAAAATTGCGAAATTTTCAAAATTTTCGCCAAATTTCCGTTTTTTTCACAAATAAACGCAGGTACTATCAAAGAAATTTTACCACTATCATGAAGTACAATATGTCACGAGAAAACAATGTCAGAATCACCAGGATCCGTTGAAGCGTTTCGGAGTTATAACCTCATAAAGGGACAGTGGTCAGAATTGTAAAAATTGGCCTGGTCATTGACGTGCAAACCACCCTTGGGGGTAAAGGGGTTAATATTGCCCTTTCTGCTTGTGTGCCAGTCTTGACTCCTGGGTGTGCCATCTCTCTCTCTCTCTCAAATTGTGGGCCATAGAAAGCCTATTTATTTTTTTTGCTTGATTTGGGTTCCAAAATCTACCTGAAAAAATCAGTACATCAATCAGTGGGAGAAAAATATTGGCCTCTGGGCTTGTGTGCCACTCCTGACTCCTGTGTGTGCCATCTCTCACTCAGTGGGCCATAGAAAGCCTATTTATTTTTTTGCTTGATTTGGGTTCTAAAATCTACCTGAAAAAATCAGTACATCAATCAGTGGGAGAAAAATATTGGCCTCTGGGCTTGTGTGCCACTCCTGACTCCTGTGTGTGCCATCTCTCACTCAGTGGGCCATAGAAAGCCTTTTTTTGTTTTTTTATTTGGTTTCTAAATTGTCCCTGAAAAAATCATTTTATTTTATTTGGTTTCTAAATTCTTCCTGAAAAAAATCATTTTATTTTATTTTGTTTCTAAAGTCTCCATGAAAAAAAAAAAAAAATAGGTGCGAGATTAATATTGCCCTTTCTGCTTGTGTGCCAGTCTTGACTCCTGGGTGTGCCATCTATCTCTCTCTCTCAAATTGTGGGCCATAAAAAGCCTATTTATTTTTTTGCTTGATTTGGGTTCCAAAATCTACCTGAAAAAATCAGTACATCAATCAGTGGGAGAAAAATATTGGCCTCTGGGCTTGTGTGCCACTCCTGACTCCTGTGTGTGCCATCTCTCAGTCAGTGGGCCATAGAAAGCCTATTTATTTTTTTGCTTGATTTGGGTTCTAAAATCTACCTGAAAAAATCACTACATCAATCAGTGGGAGAAAAATATTGGCCTCAGGGCTTGTGTGCCACTCCTGACTCCTGTGTGTGCCATCTCTCACTCAGTGGGGCATAGAAAGCCTTTTTTTGTTTTTTTTATTTGGTTTCTAAATTGTCCCTGAAAAAATCATTTTATTTTATTTGGTTTCTAAATTCTTCCTGAAAAAATAATTTTATTTTATTTTGTTTCTAAAGTCTCCCTGAAAAAAAAAAATAGGTGGGAGATTAATATTGCCCTTTCTGCTTGTGTGCCAGTCTTGACTCCTGGGTGTGCCATCTCTCTCTCTCTCTCAAATTGTGGGCTATAGAAAGCCTATTTATTTTTTTGCTTGATTTGGGTTCTAAAATCTACCTGAAAAAATCACCACATCAATCAGTGGGAGAAAAATATTGGCCTCAGGGCTTGTGTGCCACTCCTGACTCCTGTGTGTGCCATCTCTCACTCAGTGGGCCATAGAAAGCCTTTTTTTGTTTTTTTATTTGGTTTCTAAATTGTCCCTGAAAAAATCATTTTATTTTATTTGGTTTCTAAATTCTTCCTGAAAAAATAATTTTATTTTATTTTGTTTCTAAAGTCTCCCTGAAAAAAAAAAAAAAAAATAGGTGGGAGATTAATATTGCCCCTTCTGCTTGTGTGCCAGTCTTGACTCCTGGGTGTGCCATCTCTCTCTCTCTCTCAAATTGTGGGCCATAGAAAGCCTATTTATTTTTTTTGCTTGATTTGGGTTCCAAAATCTACCTGAAAAAATCAGTACATCAATCAGTGGGAGAAAAATATTGGCCTCTGGGCTTGTGTGCCACTCCTGACTCCTGTGTGTGCCATCTCTCACTCAGTGGGCCATAGAAAGCCTATTTATTTTTTTGCTTCATTTGGGTTCTAAAATCTACCTGAAAAAATCACTACATCAATCAGTGGGAGAAAAATATTGGCCTCTGGGCTTGTGTGCCACTCCTGACTCCTGTGTGTGCCATCTCTCACTCAGTGGGCCATAGAAAGCCTATTTATTTTTTTGCTTGATTTGGGTTCTAAAATCTACCTGAAAAAATCACTACATCAATCAGTGGGAGAAAAATATTGGCCTCAGGGCTTGTGTGCCACTCCTGACTCCTGTGTGTACCATCTCTCACTCAGTGGGGCATAGAAAGCCTTTTTTTGTTTTTTTATTTGGTTTCTAAATTGTCCCTGAAAAAATCATTTTATTTTATTTGGTTTCTAGATTCTTCCTGAAAAAATAATTTTATTTTATTTTGTTTCTAAAGTCTCCCTGAAAAAAAAAAAAAAAAAAAAATAGGTGGGAGATTAATATTGCCCTTTCTGCTTGTGTGCCAGTCTTGACTCCTGGGTGTGCCATCTCTCTCTCTCTCTCAAATTGTGGGCCATAGAAAGCCTATTTATTTTTTTGCTTGGTTTGGGTTCTAAAATCTACCTGAAAAAATCACCACATCAATCAGTGGGAGAAAAATATTGGCCTCAGGGCTTGTGTGCCACTCCTGACTCCTGTGTGTGCCATCTCTCACTCAGTGGGCCATAGAAAGCCTTTTTTTGTTTTTTTATTTGGTTTCTAAATTGTCCCTGAAAAAATCATTTTATTTTATTTGGTTTCTAAATTGTTCCTGAAAAAATCATTTTATTTTATTTTGTTTCTAAAGTCTCCCTGAAAAAAAAAAAAAAAAAATAGGTGGGAGATTAATATTGCCCTTTCTGCTTGTGTGCCAGTCTTGACTCCTGGGTGTGCCATCTCTCTCTATCTCTCAAATTGTGGGCCATAGAAAGCCTATTTATTTTTTTGCTTGATTTGGGTTCCAAAATCTACCTGAAAAAATCAGTACATCAATCAGTGGGAGAAAAATATTGGCCTCTGGGCTTGTGTGCCACTCCTGACTCCTGTGTGTGCCATCTCTCACTCAGTGGGCAATAGAAAGCCTTTTTTTGTTTTTTTATTTGGTTTCTAAATTGTCCCTGAAAAAATCATTTTATTTTATTTGGTTTCTAAATTCTTCCTTTAAAATTATTTTATTTTATTTTGTTTATAAAGTCTCCCTGAAAAAAAAATAAATAAATAAAACAGTGGGAGATTAATATTGACATTTGTGCTTGAGTGACAGTCCTGCGTGTGTGGCATCTCTGTGATTTGGTGCCACAGAAAACAGAGTGTGTAACATTGAGCCTGATTTTCCTTGTGGTCTCACCAACCTGTAAAGGGATATTGAAATCATACTGAAGTTATAGGTCACCGTGTAAGTTGTTTGACAGCAACAAATAAAGTTACTTTGGTTAAGTTTTTAAAACAATGAGGAAGTCTGGTGCAAGAGGTCGTGGCCGTGGGCGTTCATTGTCAGCTGGTAATGATGGTAGTGGTAGTGGAGCATCAGGTGGTCGTGGGAAAAAAAATATTCCACCTAAGTCTGGAGCTGTGGAGCCAGGTTCGTCGTCTGGCTACACAAGGCCACGAACGCTCTCTTTTCTGGGAGTAGGAAAACCGCTTTTAAAGCCGGAGCAGCAACAGCAAGTTTTGGCTTACCTTGCAGACTCAGCCTCTAGCTCTTTTGCCTCCTCTTCTGAAACTGGTAAATGTAAAACCAGCGCGTCGCTTGTGGATGTTCACGGTCAGGGACAAGTCGCTTCCTTGTCCTCTTCAGCAAAAACAACAACAAGAGAGAAGGATGCAGCAGGCAACACAACGGGTTACTCCATGGAGCTCTTTACACATACCGTCCCTGGCTTAGAAAGTGAAACACTTAACAGGCCATGCCCATTACAAGTAGATTCTGACATGGAGTGCAGTGATGCACAACCACAGCCAGACTACTATGCTGGTCCTTTGACTCAGACCACAACATTGCCCTCTCAGGGTACTGATCCACAATCAGACCCTGGTGAGACTATGTTGCCCCATCACAAACGCTATACCACCGACCGACACGGTGACACAGACGAAGTTGCACACGAGCTAGAAGAGGAGGTAATAGATGACCCAGTTGTTGACCCCGATTGGCAGCCATTGGGGGAACAGGGTGCAGGCGGCAGTAGTTCAGAAGCGGAGGTGGAGGAGGGGCCGCAGCAGGCATCAACATCGCAACAGGTTCCATCTGCCGGGCCCGTATCTGGCCCAAAACGCGTGTCAAAGCCAAAACCTGTTGGAGGAAAGCTCAGTCTGCAATCCCTGAAAAGGGATCCGATGCTAGGAAGAGTGCAGTCTGGCATTTTTTTAAACAACATCCAATTGATCAGCGCAAAGTCATCTGTCAAAAATGTTCAACTAGCTTAACCAGAGGTCAGAATCTGAAAAGTCTCAATACAAGTTGCATGCATAGACATTTAACCATCATGCATTTTCAAGCCTGGACTAACTACCAAACGTCCCTTAAGGTTGTAGCACCCTCGGCCAATGAAGCTAGTCAGCAACGCAACATCCCTTCCGTCACTGTAAGGCCACCATTTTCCGCACCACCGGCAGTATCTGTGCAGGTTTCTTTGCCAGCCAAAAGCAGTCAGGGTCAGGCAATCACCAGTTTTGTAGGAGGAAATATTGCATCTAGGGCACCGGCGGAAACAATACCGTCTCCAACCGTCTCTCAGTCTGCCATGTCCACCGGCACACCCGCAAGTTCCACAATCTCCAGCTCTCCAGTCCAGCTCACCCTACATGAGACTCTGGTTAGAAAAAGGAAGTACTTATCCTCGCATCCGCGTACACAGGGTTTTAACGCCCACATAGCTGGACTAATCTCGTTAGAGATGATGCCCTACCGGTTAGTTGAAAGCAAATCTTTCAAAGCCCTGATGGAGTACGCTGAATCACGCTACGAGCTACCCAGTCGACACTTTTTTTCCAGACAAGCCATCCCAGCCCTGCACCAGCATGTTAAACAGCGCATCGTCCATGCACTCAGGCAATCTGTGAGTACAAAGGTGCACCTGACTACAGATGCATGGACCAGTAGGCATGGCCAGGGACGTTACGTGTCCATCACGGCACACTGGGTGAATGTGGTGGATGCAGGGTCCACAGGGGACATCAATTTCGGGACAGTTGTGCCTAGCCCACGGTCTAGGAAACAGTTGGCTGTAGGCGTTCGCACCCCCTCCTCCTCCTCCTCGTCCTCCTGCAGAAGCGACAGCTCTTCCACAGACTGCAGTCGGCCAACCACTCCATCGGCAGCTGACACTGTTGCACACCACTTGTCCCATTATGGGCCAGCTACTGGCAAGCGTCAGCAGGCTGTATTGGCTATGAAGTGTTTGGGCGACAACAGACACACCGCGGAAGTTCTGTCCGAGTTCTTGCAACAAGAAACGCAGTCGTGGCTGGGCACAGTAGAACTTGTGGCAGGCAAGGTAGTGAGTGATAACGGAAGGAATTTCATGGCTGCCATCTCCCTTTCCCAACTGAAACACATTCCTTGCCTGGCTCACACCTTAAACCTGGTGGTGCAGTGCTTATTGAAAACTTATCCTGGGTTCTCCGACCTGCTCCTCAAAGTGCGTGGACTTTGCTCACATATCCGACGTTCGCCTGTACACTCCAGCCGTATGGAGACCTATCAGCGGTCTTTGAACCTTCCCCAGCATCGCCTAATCATAGACGTTGCAACAAGGTGGAACTCAACACTGCACATGCTTCAGAGACTGTGCCAACAGACGCGGGCTGTTATGTTTTTGTGGGAGGATACACATACACAGGCAGGCAGTAGGATGGCAGACATGGAGTTGTCAGGTGTGCAGTGGTCGAAGATACAAGACATGTGTCAAGTCCTTCAGTGTTTTGAGGAATGCACACGGCTGGTTAGTGCAGACAACGCCATAATAAGCATGAGCATCCCCCTAATGTGTCTGCTGATGCAAAGTTTGACGCACATAAAGGATCAGGCGTCTGCACCAGAGGAAGAGGAAAGCCTTGATGACAGTCAGCCATTGTCTGGTCAGGGCAGTGTACAGGACGAGGTAGTGGGCGAAGAGGAGGTGGAGGACGAGGAGGATGATGGGGATGAGTATATTTTTAATGAGGAAGCTTTCCCAGGGGCACTGGAAATTGGTTGCGTGGCAAGGCCGGGTTCTGGTTTTTTGAGGGACACAAGTGACGTAGATTTGCCTGAAACTGCCCCTCAACCAATCACAACCGCAGAATTGACAACTGGAACTTTGACCCACATGGCGGATTATGCCTTACGTATCCTCAAAAGGGACACACGCATTACTAAAATGATGAACGATGACGATTACTGGTTGGCCTGCCTCCTTGATCCACGCTATAAAGGCAAATTGCAAAATATTATGCCACATGAGAACTTGGAACTAATATTAGCAACCAAACAATCAACTCTTGTTGACCGTTTGCTTCAGGCATTCCCAGCACACAGCGCCCGTGATCGTTCTCACACGAGCTCCAGGGGGCAGCAGACCAGGAGTGTTAGGGGTGCACACATCAGAAGTGGCGTTGGACAGAGGGGTTTTCTGACCAGGTTGTGGAGTGATTTTGCTATGACCACAGACAGGACAGGTACTGCTGCATCAATTGAAAGTGACAGGAGACAACATTTGTCCAGTATGGTTACTAACTATTTTTCATCCCTTATCGATGTTCTCCCTCAACCGTCATTCCCATTTGATTACTGGGCATCAAAATTAGACACCTGGCCAGAATTGGCAGAATATGCATTGCAGGAGCTTGCTTGCCCGGCAGCTAGTGTCCTATCAGAAAGAGTATTCAGTGCTGCAGGTTCAATATTAACCGAAAAAAGGACTCGTCTGGCTACCCAAAATGTTGATGATCTAACATTCATTAAAATGAACCACAACTGGATTTCGAATTCTTTTGCCCCACCTTGCCCGGCAGACACCTAGCTTTCCTATGAAAAGCTCTTGCCTGTGGACTACTGTGAATTACTTTTCGAATGTCTAATTTGCTGCAGCTGATTGTCCAGCATACGACATGTTTACACCTCCCTAAATGGCCAAACTCCCCACACGGGACGTGGTATCGTGACTTGGCGCAAGCACCCATGAGAGTGCTGTTTGTCTGAAGAGGTGGGTGTGCCCGCTTTTGGTCGATGGCACTGCCACTGGGTCTCTCGTAGTACAATAAAGTGTCTCTGGCGGTGGTGGTGCGCACCCAACTTCAGACACACTGTTGTAACATGAGGGGCCCTGGGCCTGTACCGCCGGCCACAAGAGAGTTCACCCAACCCCAGGTCAAACATTGCTCTACCACTTCCACAGTTATCTCTCACACTTCCACCAATGTTTAGTCTATGCGCTGACATCCTTCCATTCCTGCCACTGACAATACCAGATGTTGTATGTGGAATTTCCTGAAGAAGAGGTCGCACTGACCTTGAAACGCGTTGAATAAACCACCTTCTAAATTTATTATCCTTGGAACTTCTTCATTAAGGCAGCGCGGATTTAACCCACAACTCCTGCACAGTTTATAATACCATTGTGTTGACATGTATGATGGTACTTAACATAGTCAGGGGCAGTGTCCTCTATTTACCACAGTAAATACTTTGCGCTAAATTAGTAGGTCTGAAACTACGCAGAGGATCCCACCCCTGAACCTAATGATTGCACCCTTTAGTGTTTTCGTTTTGTTTTAATGCGAGACATTCACGTTTATTTATTGTTTTGGACTACTAACTGGCAGACACTCATTACAATCGGCCTCCGCTGACCAGACCACGGCTGCCCGTCTACCCCTGGAACCAATTTTAAATTGCCTACAGCCAGCCCATTTTATTATGTTAGGCCTTCGAAGCCTGTCTGCGGCCCGTTCTTTCAACTACTACTACACTGACCTGTCTACTGCTGCCCGTGTACTCCTGAAACCAATTATAAAGTGCCTACAGCCTGTCCAATTTTTTTATGTTAGGCCTTCGAAGCCTGTCTGCGGTCCCTCCTTCCACTAGACCTCCACTGACCAGACCACTGCTGCCCGTGTACCCCTGGAACCAATTTTAAATTGCCAACAGCCCAATTTTTTTATGTTAGGCCTTCAAAGCCTGTCTGCGGTCCCTCCTTCCACAAGGCTTCCACTGACCATTCTACTGCTGCCCGTGTACCCCTGGAACCAATTTTAAATTGCCTGCAGCCCAATTTTTTTTATGTTAGGCCTTCGAAGCCTGTCTGCGGTCCCTTCTTTCTACTACTACTACACTGACCAGACCATTGCTGCCCGTGTACCCCTGGAACCAATTTTAAATTGCCAACAGCCCTATTTTGTTATGTTAGGCCTTCGAAGCCTGTCTGCGGTCCCTTCTTTCTACTACTACTACACTGACCAGACCATTGCTGCCCGTGTACCCCTGGAACCAATTTTAAATTGCCTACAGCCCAATTTTTTTATGTTAGGCCTTCGAAGCCTGTCTGCGGTCCCTCCTTCCACAAGGCCTCCACTGACCATTCTACTGCTGCCCGTGTACCCCTGGAACCAATTTTAAATTGCCTACAGCCCAATTTTTTTATGTTAGGCCTTCGAAGCCTGTCTGCGGTCCCTCCTTCCACTAGGCCTCCACTGACCATTCTACTGCTGCCCGTGTACCCCTGGAACCAATTTTAAATTGCCTGCAGCCCAATTTTTTTTATGTTAGGCCTTCGAAGCCTGTCTGCGGTCCCTTCTTTCTACTACTACTACACTGACCAGACCATTGCTGCCCGTGTACCCCTGGAACCAATTTTAAATTGCCAACAGCCCTATTTTGTTATGTTAGGCCTTCGAAGCCTGTCTGCGGTCCCTTCTTTCTACTACTACTACACTGACCAGACCATTGCTGCCCGTGTACCCCTGGAACCAATTTTAAATTGCCTACAGCCCAATTTTTTTATGTTAGGCCTTCGAAGCCTGTCTGCGGTCCCTCCTTCCACAAGGCCTCCACTGACCATTCTACTGCTGCCCGTGTACCCCTGGAACCAATTTTAAATTGCCAACAGCCCAATTTTTTTATGTTAGGCCTTCTAAGCCTGTCTGCGGTCCCTCCTTTCACTAGGCCTCCACTGACCATTCTACTGCTGCCCGTGTACCCCTGGAACCAATTTTAAATTGCCTGCAGCCCAATTTTTTGTATGTTAGGCCTTCGAAGCCTGTCTGCGGTCCCTTCTTTCTACTACTACTACACTGACCAGACCATTGCTGCCCGTGTACCCCTGGAACCAATTTTAAATTGCCAACAGCCCTATTTTGTTATGTTAGGCCTTCGAAGCCTGTCTGCGGTCCCTTCTTTCTACTACTACTACACTGACCAGACCATTGCTGCCCGTGTACCCCTGGAACCAATTTTAAATTGCCTACAGCCCAATTTTTTTATGTTAGGCCTTCGAAGCCTGTCTGCGGTCCCTCCTTCCACAAGGCCTCCACTGACCATTCTACTGCTGCCCGTGTACCCCTGGAACCAATTTTAAATTGCCTACAGCCCAATTTTTTTATGTTAGGCCTTCGAAGCCTGTCTGCGGTCCCTCCTTCCACTAGGCCTCCACTGACCATTCTACTGCTGCCCGTGTACCCCTGGAACCAATTTTAAATTGCCTGCAGCCCAATTTTTTTTATGTTAGGCCTTCGAAGCCTGTCTGCGGTCCCTTCTTTCTACTACTACTACACTGACCAGACCATTGCTGCCCGTGTACCCCTGGAACCAATTTTAAATTGCCAACAGCCCTATTTTGTTATGTTAGGCCTTCGAAGCCTGTCTGCGGTCCCTTCTTTCTACTACTACTACACTGACCAGACCATTGCTGCTCGTGTACCCCTGGAACCAATTTTAAATTGCCTACAGCCCAATTTTTTTATGTTAGGCCTTCGAAGCCTGTCTGCGGTCCCTCCTTCCACAAGGCCTCCACTGACCATTCTACTGCTGCCCGTGTACCCCTGGAACCAATTTTAAATTGCCAACAGCCCAATTTTTTTATGTTAGGCCTTCGAAGCCTGTCTGCGGTCCCTCCTTTCACTAGGCCTCCACTGACCATTCTACTGCTGCCCGTGTACCCCTGGAACCAATTTTAAATTGCCTGCAGCCCAATTTTTTGTATGTTAGGCCTTCGAAGCCTGTCTGCGGTCCCTTCTTTCTACTACTACTACACTGACCAGACCATTGCTGCCCGTGTACCCCTGGAACCAATTTTAAATTGCCAACAGCCCTATTTTGTTATGTTAGGCCTTCGAAGCCTGTCTGCGGTCCCTTCTTTCTACTACTACTACACTGACCAGACCATTGCTGCCCGTGTACCCCTGGAACCAATTTTAAATTGCCTACAGCCCAATTTTTTTATGTTAGGCCTTCGAAGCCTGTCTGCGGTCCCTCCTTCCACAAGGCCTCCACTGACCATTCTACTGCTGCCCGTGTACCCCTGGAACCAATTTTAAATTGCCTACAGCCCAATTTTTTTATGTTAGGCCTTCTAAGCCTGTCTGCGGTCCCTCCTTCCACTAGACCTCCACTGACCATTCTACTGCTGCCCGTGTACCCCTGGAACCAATTTTAAATTGCCTACAGCCCAATTTTTTTATGTTAGGCCTTTGAAGCCTGTCTGCAGTCCCTCCTTCCACAAGGCCTCCACTGACCATTCTACTGCTGCCCGTGTACCCCTGGAACCAATTTTAAATTGACAACAGCCCTATTTTATTATGTTAGGCCTTCGAAGCCTGTCTGCGGTCCCTTCTTTCTACTACTCCTACACTGACCAGACCACTGCTGCCCGTGTACCCCTGGAACCTATTTTTTATTGCATAGAGCATCCTTTTTTTAATAGTAGGCGTACAAAGTCTGTCTGCGGTCCACTATTGAAATTGTCCTCCACTGCCCAGAGCAATGCTGCCTGTGTACCCCTGTAACCTTTTTTAAGCTGCAGTGAGCCACATTTTTGGTTTAAGGCCTACTACCTGTGTCTGTCTGCGCCACTCAATTCAGCTGTGTTCCTTTGAAAAAAGCTGAGCGTCAATAGTCTTGTTTTCAGCCTCTAGGAATTTTAAAACTGCATTGGGGGTACAACTTTGGTAGGGCCTACTAACGGTGTCTGCCGCCCCAAGGTGTGCCCCAGGTTTCGTCCACATTGCTTCGGTCTTCCGACTCTCGTTTAGTAGTTGTAGAAAACTACACTGCATTAGGCCTACAAATTGGGTATGGGGTGTAGAGAGATGGTGTGTTACACTCCAAGGTGTTCCCCAGGTTTCCTCTCCATTGCTTCGATCTTCTGGCTCTCGTTTAGTAGTTGTTGGAAACTACACTGCATTAGGCCTACAAATTGGGTATGGGGTGTAGAGAGATGGTGTGTTCCACTCCAAGGTGTTCCCCAGGTTTCCTCGCCATTGCTTCGATCTTAATGCTCTCGTTTAGTAGTTGTTGGAAACTACACTGCATTAGGCCTACAAATTGGGTATGGGGTGTAGAGACGGTGTGTTCCACTCCAAGGTGTTCTCCAGGTTGCCTTTCCTGAGCTTCTATCTTCAGGCTCTCGTTTAGTAGTTGTTGGAAACTACACTGCATTAGGCTTACAAAATGGGTATGGGGTGTAGAGAGATGGTGTGTTCCACTCCAAGGTGTTCCCCAGGTTTCCTCGCCATTGCTTCGATCTTAATGCTCTCGTTTAGTAGTTGTTGGAAACTACACTGCATTAGGCCTACAAATTGGGTATGGGGTGTAGAGACGGTGTGTTCCACTCCAAGGTGTTCTCCAGGTTGCCTTTCCTGAGCTTCTATCTTCAGGCTCTTGTTAAATAGTGGTTAAATGGAACAACTGCATTTGGCGTACTAGTTGGTTTGGGGCCTACTAACAGTGTCTGCCGCTCCTTGCTGTTCTCCTGGTTTCCTGTCCTGAAATTCCATTTTCAGGCTCTCGTTAAGTAGTTGTTAATGTTAGACTGCATTTGGCCTACTAGTTGGGTTGGGGCCTACTATCGGTGTCTGCCACTCCTTGCTGTTCTCCTCCACTGAACAAAGCTGTGCCGCCTGTTTACTACGGTTGCCAATTTTGAACTGCATTTCGACTACTTACTGATTTGGGCCTACTCTCTGTGTCAGCCTCTCATTCCAGTTGTCCTCCACTGCAATGCCCCCTGGTTAATCCTGTGTTACCAATTTTGAACTGCATTTAGCCCACCTTATTCTTTGGGCCTATATCTGTGTTTCCTCCTCATCCTGCCCATTGCCCAGCCAGTGATAGATGAGTCTGCTGGTACATTGACCCATAACGCAAAATTCCCCGTGCATGCTACACAGCAAGATTGTGACCCTGCTGAAAGTCAGGTCCCCCTTCCCGCATACCATACCACCTTACACGGGGACAAAGAGGAAGGTGCAGATGAAAGTGCAGGTTCCTTCATCAGGTGGGGGGAGGAATACTAGTTGGCGACGTCACTGGCACAGGGCCTCTCATAGTACGCAAAAGTGTTGCTGCCGGTGGGAGGCGCCCCGCCGTGCAAACACACCGCTGTACTTTGAGGGGCCCTGTGCCAGTGCCAATGCCAACTAGTGGGCCCCCCCTGCTTGCTCAGGATCACAGCACTTGCAAAGTTGAAATACTTACCTCTCCCTGCTCCACTGCCGTGACGTGTTCCAGATTTCCTGGGCCCACTAATTACTTGAACCAGCCCTACCCCCCACAACTTTAGCCAAATGACCCCCAATTTCCAATGCCTTCCAATTATTATAAGCTAAATTACGATTGACAAGCTTCAGTAACAAGAATGGATGTTTTTGCCATTAAAATGGGCAGTGTAGGTGTTTTCCTGGCCTCCACTCACTGCCGACTATGCTCCCCCATTGACTTGCATTGGGTTTCGTGTTTCGGTCGATCCCCGACTTTTCGCGATAATCGGCCGATTCCACTCGACTCGACTTCTAAGATAGTTGGGTTTCGCGAAACACGGCTCGACTCTAAAAAGGTCAAGGTCGCTCAACCCTAGTGGACAATCATGTGCTTGGAGGTGGATGTCCTGTGCTCAAAGGAGTCCGATGTGAATAATCCTGTGCCTGGAGGTGGATGTCCTGTGCTCGAAGGAGTTGGATGTGGACAGTCCTGTGCTTGCAGGTGGATGTCCTGTGCCAGAAAGAGGGCTGGCATGGGTAACGATTGCAAACAGGTGGATATGGTGCCCGGCTTCTGTCCGTAGGATATCCTGGGCTGTGTACGGCTGTGTGAGTAGAGAGACTGTGATCCAGTGATGCAGGACACCCATGGGAACTAGTCAGAGGAGGACTGGCGTGTGTAGTGTCTGCAACATGTAAACTTGTGCTTGGGGACTTTACTATGGCGTGCGGTCGCCCAGGGAAACTGGACAAGGGAAGTCCAGCCTGTTTAGGGACTGCAATTTAAAGCCGTATGATGTGTAGTGCTATGAAACAGGCACTGAGATGAGACGAACTGGTGTGAGTTGAACACTGATAATATGCACTGTAGTTATATGCACTGAAGTTATATGCATTTGTGTGGACTGGAATCTTTTCTGTGCGAAGATGACACATTAAACAGACTTTTGTGTTTGAACTTTGTGGGTCACTGCCTCTTCACTGCATACGATGCTACCACAGCATTACAGTGTGTTGACAGTTTTCACACGTACCGGAGACACGTACACATGTAGACCCATTGAAATGAATGGATCTATGCACATGTCAGTGTATTTCCACGAAACAAGCTGACATGTCCAGTTTTTGCTGTCAGCACGGAGGGCAAAACGTCCTGCACACGTGCACAGGGAGAACACACTTTGATGTCCTCCATGTGACACGGACGGCTCGTGCTGAAGTCGGCTGTCATCATTCTCCCCTGCTCTGCTGGCAAGCAGAGGAGAATGATGAGCATTATATTAAAGTCCGAACGACATCAGGTGGTGGCTTTTGGGACTGTTACCCCCATCATCCCACACCTGCTGTCACTAATAAGAGTGACAGTAGGTGCGGAGGAAGGGGGTATTCCACAGCTGCCGGCTGTGATCGTTCGGAATTAAATGAATGAAAAACCCGATGTGAGTTCCGCCCCTATTTTATCAACCAACCAAGCAAAACTCACAGCTGGGTGCTGCAACCCCTAGCCAGGGGCGGATTATAATAGTGTCAATCTGGGCAGTAGCCCAGGGCCCAGTGGTGTGGGGGGGGCCCTGGGCTACCGCTCAGATTGCCCGCCGCCATCAGGGCATTACTGCCCTGACTGGTGTATGGGCCCAGTGGGCGGGAGGGTGCCCGCATCGGGCCCCGTCTCATCTGCTCACCGGGCCCCTACCGGCGCTGCGGCAGTTAAACGCTATTGATGTTTGGGCACGCGTCTGCACGTCAATAGTTAACAGCCACCAGTCAATCAGAGGCTGGCAGCTGACATGAGCAGCAGCACGCACGTCGCCGGCGTTTGATGTCATTGTCAGTCGCCAGCGAGTGCAGGCTTTAGCTGCGAGGAGAGAGCTTTGCTAACGGAGCGCAGACAGCTGAGGAAAACTTTTTTTTATTGCGAACGGCAATCCGGGGGACCCGGGCCAGTATGCTGGACACTGGGGGCAGAGATGCTGGACACACTGGGGGCAATATGCTGGACACACTGGGGGCAATATGCTGGACACACTGGGGCAGATTGCTGGACACACTGGGGGCAATATGCTAGAGACACTCGGGCAGAATTCTGGACAAACTGGGAGCAATATGCTGGACACACTGGGGGCAATATGCTGGACACACTGGGGGCATATGCTGGACACACTGGGGCAATATGCTGGAGACACTGAGGCAGATTGCTGGACACACTGGGGGGCAATATGCTGGACACACTGGGGGCAATATGCTGGACACATTGGGGGCAGGATGCTGGACACACTGGGGCAGGATGCTGGACACACTGGGGCAGGATGCTGGACACACTGGGGGCAGGATGCTGGACACACTGGGGCAGAATGCTGGACACTCTGGGGAAGATTGCTGGACACTGGGGGCAATATGCTGGAGACACTGGGGCAGATTGCTGGACACACTGGGGGCAATATGCTGGAGACACTGGGGCAGATTGCTGGACACACTGGGGGCAATATGCTGGACACACTGGGGCAGGATACTGGAGACATTGGGGGCAGAGATGCTGGACATTGGGGGCAGAGATGCTTGACATTGGGGACAGAGATGCTGGACATTAGGGGCAGGATGCTGGACACACTGGGGGCAGGATGCTGGACACATTGGGGGCAGAGATGCTGGACACATTGGGGGCAGAGATGCTGGACACTGGGGGCAGAGATGCTGGACATTGGGGACAGAGATGCTGGACATTGGGGCAGAGATGCTGGACACTGGGGACAGAGATGCTGGACACACTGGGGGCAGGACTGGAGACAAATGGGGCAGGATTGGAGACATGGGCAGAATGTAGATACGGGGCATGATTGGAGACACGGGGCAGAATGAAAGACATGGGGCAGGATTGGAGACAGATCGTGCAGGATCATGGGGCAGGATGGATACGATGGAGACTGATGGGGCAGGATGGGGAGATTATATGGGGCAGAATGGATACTCATGAGGGCAACATGGGAGAACAGATGGCTGGAGCCAGGAATGAGATACACGGGGCCAGGATGGGGGATATTATTATTACCATAGGGGCTAATTAAGTGATATTATTACTGCAGTTATGTATTTATTTTATTTTTTGAGGACACTGTTTTAAATGGGGGGCGGTCCTGTTACTGTGTAGAGTAACACTATATCGCCTCTTTTTCTTTATGTGGTGTAATGTAGAAGTTGGGAAAAATTAAGTAATGTTTTCTGCAAGCGGAGCTCGAGATAACTGTGTTATTTCCTGCAGAGACAGGTCCTGGTTGGATGAAGTGATGGTGGTATGCGCTGGATGAAAGATGAAGGACTTCACCTAGAGACGTCACTGGTGAGTCAGTGTTACCTATACACTGACACTATACACTGTATACTATCTACAGAGGTCCTGTGTGCAATGTCACCGCTGATCACTGTATAACCTCTACACAGACACTGCATACTAAGTACAGATTTCCTGTGAATACTGGCACTTATGGTGATAGTATTGTGTTGTTTTTTTTCTTCTTCCTAACTGAAGGGTAAATTGACTAGATCAATTGATGTTTCACAGGTTACAGTTTCACACAGCAACTATTTTTCTGGAATAATCTGGTTCAGGTATATGATGACCCCATCACATGACCAGGGGGCCAAAGTGTCTGAACAGCCGGGGGCCCTGGCTACCCTTAATCCATCCCTGCCCCCAGCTGTCAGCTTCTGCAAGGTTGGTTATCAAGAATAGAGGGGTTACCATGCTGTTTTTTTAATTATTTAAATGAATAATTTCAAAAACTGGCATGGGGTCCCCCCCCATTTTTGCAACCAGCCTTGCTAAAGCTCACAGATGGGGTCTGCTATTCTCAGAATGGTAAGGGGCCATTGATATAGGCCCTCCAAGCCTAAAAACAGCAGCCCGCAGCTACCCATAAAAGGCGCATATATTAGATGTGCCTTTTCTGGCGCTTTGCTGAGCTCTTCCCACTTGCCCTGTAGCAGTGACAAGTGGGGTAATATTTGTGGGGTTGATGTCACCTTTCAGGGACATCAAGCCCACGGCTTAGTAATGGAGAGGTGTCTATAAGAATCTGCTTTGAAGAATTAGAATAGTAATCAAACACAAAACTTCAAAACAAATTTCTGAAAAATTAATATGATGTTAAATTTGCAAAAAAATGCAAATGTGCCTCCTATGTTCCTAGCCACATCTGTACCAAAATTTAAGTTGGGCTCTCAATGGGATCGTACTTAATAATCTTTATTTTTGTATAGCGCTAACATATTCCGCAGCTCTTTACAGTTTGCACACATAATCATCGCTGTCCCCGATGGGGCTCACAAACTAAATTCCCTATCAGTATGTCTTTGGAATGTGTGAAGAAACCGGAGTACCCGGAGGAAACACACGCAAACACGGGGAGAACACACAAACTTCTTGCAGATGTTGTCCTTGATGGTATTTGAACCCAGGACTCCAGCGCTGCAAGGTTGCAGTGCTATCCACTGAGCCACCAAGCTACCATGCTTAACCCCTTTCTGCCATCAGACGTACTATTCCGTCCATGTGGGGTGGGCTTTACTTCCCAAGGATGGAATAGTACGTCATAAGCGATCGGCCGCGCTCACGGGGGAAGGCGCGCCCGATCGTGGCCGGGTGTCAGCTGCTTATCGCAGCTGACACCCGGCACTATGTGCCAGGAGCGGTCACGGACCGCCCCCGGCACATTAACCCCCGACACACCGCGATCAAACATGATCGCGATGTGCCGGCGGTGCAGGAAAGCATCGCGCAGGGAGGGGGCTCCCTGCGGGCTTCCCTGAGACCCCCGCAGCAACGCGATGTGATCGCATTGCTCCGGGGGTCTCCGTACCTCCCTCCTGCAGCAAGTCCCGGATCCAAGATGGCCGCGGATCCGGGCCCTGCAGGGAGGGAGGTGGCTTACCAAGTGCCTGCTCAGAGCAGACACTTGGTAACGCTGCAGCGCTGTTTGACAGATCGGTGATCTGTCAGAGTGCTGTGCAAACTGGCAGATCACCGATCTGTATTGTCCCCCCCTGGGACAAAGTAAAAAAAGTTAAAAAAAATTTTTTTACAAGTGTGTAAAAAAAAATAAAAAAATAAAAATCCTAAATAATGAGAAAAAAAAAATATTATTCCCATAAATACATTTCTTTATCTAAATAAAAAAAACAAAACAATAAAAGTACACATATTTAGTATCGCCGCGTCCGCAACAACCCGACCTATAAAACTGGCCCACTAGTTAACCCCTTCAGTAAACACCGTAAGAAAAAAAAAAAAACGAGGCAAAAAACAACGCTTTATTATCATACCGCCGAACAAAAAGTGGAACAACACGCGATCAAAAAGACAGATACAAATAACCATGGTACCGCTGAAAGCGTCATCTTGTCCCGCAAAAAACGAGCCACCATACAGCAACATCAGCAAAAAAATAAAAAAGTTATAGTCCTCCGAATAAAGCGATGCAAAAATAATTATTTTTTCTATAAAATAGTTTTTATCGTATAAAAGCGCCAAAACATAAAAAAATGATATAAATGAGGTATCGCTGTAATCGTACTGACCCGAAGAATAAAACTGCTTTATCAATTTTACCAAATGCGGAACGGTATAAACGCCTCCCCCAAAAGAAATTCATGAATAGCTGGTTTCATTTTCATTCATAGATTCAGCAAAGTGGGGCCCGATATTCTAGGACAGAGCGAGGACAGTAAAGCGAACTTTGCAGTCTACAAAAAACCCTAAAGCAAAACCACGCAAAGGGGGCAAAAAAAACCCACCGTGCCGAACTAACGGCACGGCGGTACACCCTTTGCGTCTCAGAGCTTCCAGCAAAACAAAAGACAAGCTGGACAGAAAAAAAGCAACAAAAAAGCAAAAAGCACTTAGCTATACAGAGCAGCAGGTCACAGGAACAATCAGGAGAAGCTCAGATCCAACACTGAAACATTGACAAGGAGCAAGGATAGCAGCATCAGGTGGAGTTAAGTAATGAAGCAGTTAACGAGCTCACCAGAACACCTGAGGGAGGAAGCTCAGAAGCTGCAGTACCACTTGTGACCACAGGAGTGAATTCAGCCACAGAATTCACAACAGTACCCCCCCCTTGAGGAGGGGTCACCGAACCCTCACCAGAGCCCCCAGGCCGACCAGGATGAGCCGCATGAAAGGCACGAACAAGATCGGAAGCATGAACATCAGAGGCAAAAACCCAGGAATTATCTTCCTGAGCATAACCCTTCCATTTAACCAGATACTGGAGTTTCCGTCTAGAAACACGAGAATCCAAAATCTTCTCCACAATATACTCCAATTCCCCCTCCACCAAAACCGGGGCAGGAGGCTCAACAGATGGAACCATAGGTGCCACGTATCTCCGCAACAACGACCTATGGAATACATTATGTATGGAAAAGGAGTCTGGGAGGGTCAAACGAAAAGACACAGGATTGAGAACCTCAGAAATCCTATACGGACCAATAAAACGAGGTTTAAATTTAGGAGAGGAAACCTTCATAGGAATATGATGAGAAGATAACCAAACCAGATCCCCAACACGAAGTCGGGGACCCACACGGCGTCTGCGATTAGCGAAAAGTTGAGCTTTCTCCTGGGACAAGATCAAATTGTCCACTACCTGAGTCCAGATCTGCTGCAACCTATCCACCACAGAATCCACACCAGGACAGTCCGAAGACTCAACCTGTCCTGAAGAGAAACGAGGATGGAACCCAGAATTGCAAAAAAATGGAGAAACCAAGGTAGCCGAGCTGGCCCGATTATTAAGGGCGAACTCAGCCAACGGCAAAAAGGACACCCAATCATCCTGGTCTGCAGAAACAAAACATCTCAGATATGTTTCCAAGGTCTGATTGGTTCGTTCGGTCTGGCCATTAGTCTGAGGATGGAAAGCCGAGGAAAAGGATAGGTCAATGCCCATCCTACCACAAAAGGCTCGCCAAAACCTTGAAACAAACTGGGAACCTCTGTCAGAAACAATATTCTCAGGAATGCCATGCAACCGAACCACATGCTGAAAGAACAAAGGTACCAAATCAGAGGAGGAAGGCAATTTAGCCAAGGGCACCAGATGGACCATTTTAGAAAAGTGATCACAGACCACCCAAATGACTGACATCTTTTGAGAAACGGGAAGGTCAGAAATGAAATCCATCGAAATATGTGTCCAAGGCCTCTTTGGGACCGGCAAGGGCAAAAGCAACCCACTGGCACGAGAACAGCAGGGCTTAGCCCTAGCACAAATCCCACAGGACTGCACAAAAGTACGTACATCCCGTGACAGAGATGGCCACCAGAAGGATCTAGCCACTAACTCTCTGGTACCAAAGATTCCAGGATGACCAGCCAACACCGAACAATGAAGTTCAGAGATAAGTTTATTAGTCCACCTATCAGGGACGAACAGTTTCTCTGCTGGACAACGATCAGGTTTATTCGCCTGAAATTTTTGCAGCACCCGCCGCAAATCAGGGGAGATGGCAGACACAATGACTCCTTCCTTGAGGATACCCGCTGGCTCAGATAAACCCAGAGAGTCGGGCACAAAACTCCTAGACAGAGCATCCGCCTTCACATTTTTAGAGCCCGGAAGGTACGAAATCACAAAGTCGAAGCGGGCAAAAAATAACGACCAACGGGCCTGTCTAGGATTCAAGCGCTTGGCAGACTCGAGATAAGTCAAGTTCTTATGATCAGTCAATACCACCACGCGATGCTTAGCTCCTTCAAGCCAATGACGCCACTCCTCGAATGCCCACTTCATGGCCAGCAACTCTCGATTGCCCACATCATAATTACGCTCAGCGGGCGAAAACTTCCTGGAAAAGAAAGCACATGGTTTCATCACTGAGCAATCAGAACCTCTCTGTGACAAAACCGCCCCTGCTCCAATCTCAGAAGCATCAACCTCGACCTGGAACGGAAGAGAAACATCTGGCTGACACAACACAGGGGCAGAACAAAAACGACGCTTCAACTCCTGAAAAGCTTTCACAGCAGCAGAAGACCAATTAACCAAATCAGCACCCTTCTTGGTCAAATCGGTCAATGGTTTGGCAATGCTAGAAAAATTACAGCTGAAGCGACGATAAAAATTAGCAAAGCCCAGGAACTTTTGCAGACTTTTCAGAGATGTCGGCTGAATCCAATCCTGGATGGCTTGGACCTTAACTGGATCCATCTCGATAGTAGAAGGGGTAAAGATGAACCCCAAAAATGAAACTTTCTGCACACCGAAGAGACACTTTGATCCCTTCACAAACAAAGAGTTAGCACGCAGGACCTGAAAAACCATTCTGACCTGCTTCACATGAGACTCCCAATCATCTGAGAAGATCAAAATGTCATCCAAGTAAACAATCAGGAATTTATCCAGATACTCACGGAAGATGTCATGCATAAAAGACTGAAACACAGATGGAGCATTGGCAAGTCCGAACGGCATCACTAGATACTCAAAATGACCCTCGGGCGTATTGAATGCAGTTTTCCATTCATCTCCTTGCCTGATTCTCACCAGATTATACGCACCACGAAGATCTATCTTAGTGAACCAACTAGCCCCCTTAATCCGAGCAAACAAGTCAGATAACAATGGCAAGGGATACTGAAATTTAACAGTGATCTTATTAAGAAGGCGGTAATCAATACACGGTCTCAGCGAACCATCCTTCTTGGCTACAAAGAAGAACCCTGCTCCCA
The DNA here is from genome assembly GCF_032444005.1 of Ranitomeya imitator. Classification (NCBI taxonomy): domain Eukaryota; kingdom Metazoa; phylum Chordata; class Amphibia; order Anura; family Dendrobatidae; genus Ranitomeya; species Ranitomeya imitator. The sequence continues at coordinate 57,461,429 of NC_091289.1, forward strand.
GTGGTGATGACGATGGGCGAATATGTCCCTTCTCCAGGGATTCCTTCACATAACTGCGCATAGCGGCGTGTTCGGGCACGGATAAATTAAATAATCGACCTTTAGGGAATTTACTACCAGGAATCAAATTGATAGCACAATCACAATCCCTATGCGGAGGTAGAGCATCGGACTTGGGCTCTTCAAATACATCCTGATAATCAGACAAGAACTCTGGGACCTCAGAAGGGGTGGATGACGAAATCGACAAAAATGGAACATCACCATGTACCCCCTGACAAGCCCAGCTGGATACCGACATGGAATTCCAATCCAATACTGGATTATGGGTTTGTAGCCATGGCAACCCCAACACGACCACATCATGCAGATTATGCAACACCAGAAAGCGAATAACTTCCTGATGTGCAGGAGCCATGCACATGGTCAGCTGGGCCCAGTATTGAGGTTTATTCTTGGCCAAAGGTGTAGCATCAATTCCTCTCAATGGAATAGGACACCGCAAAGGCTCCAAGAAAAACCCACAACGTTTAGCATAATCCAAATCCATCAGATTCAGGGCAGCGCCCGAATCCACAAACGCCATGACAGAAAACGACGACAAAGAGCATATCAAGGTAATGGACAGAAGGAATTTGGACTGTACAGTACCAATGACGGCAGACCTAGCGGACCGCTTAGTGCGCTTAGGACAATCAGAAATAGCATGAGTGGAATCACCACAGTAGAAACACAGACCATTCAGACGTCTGTATTCCTGCCGTTCAACTCTAGTCATAGTCCTATCGCACTGCATAGGCTCAGGTTTAACCTCAGGCAGTACCGCCAAATGGTGCACAGATTTACGCTCGCGCAAGCGTCGACCGATCTGAATGGCCAAAGACAAAGACTCATTCAAACCAGCAGGCATAGGAAATCCCACCATGACATCCTTAAGAGCCTCAGAGAGACCCTTTCTGAACAAAGCTGCCAGCGCAGATTAATTCCACTGAGTGAGTACTGACCATTTCCTAAATTTCTGACAATATACTTCTATATCATCCTGACCCTGGCACAAAGCCAGCAAATTTTTCTCAGCCTGATCCACTGAATTAGGCTCATCGTACAGCAATCCGAGCGCCAGGAAAAACGCATCGAGACTACTCAATGCAGGGTCTCCTGGCGCAAGAGAAAATGCCCAGTCTTGAGGGTCGCCGCGCAAAAAAGAAATAATAATCAAAACCTGTTGAATAGGATTACCAGAAGAATGAGGTTTCAAGGCCAGAAATAGCTTACAATTATTTTTGAAACTTAGAAACTTAGTTCTATCTCCAAAAAACAAATCAGGAATAGGAATTCTTGGTTCTAACATAGATTTCTGATCAATAGTATCTTGAATTTTTTGTACATTTATAACGAGATTATCCATTGAAGAGCACAGACCCTGAATATCCATGTCCACACCTGTGTCCAGAATCACCCAAATGTCTAGGGGAAAAAAAAAAAAAATGAACACAGAGCAGAAAAAAAAAAAAAATGATGTCAGAACTTTTTCTTTCCCTCTATTGAGAATCATTAGTTTGGCTCCTTGTACTGTTATGTTTGCTAATGACAGGTGTTATGAAGGCAATCCAGAAATACAGTGTGCTTAGCGATCAGAGCGCACACAGTGATCTGACAAATACCCAAAAATACAAGAACGAGCTCTGAGACGTGGAAACTCTGTAGACTGCACACCTGATCCTATCCTAAACACAACTAAAAGCGGCTGTGGATTGCGCCTAACAACTACCTAGGCAACTCGGCACAGCCTAAGAAACTAGCTAGCCTGAAGATAGAAAAATAGGCCTGACTTGCCCCAGAGAAATTCCCCAAAGGAAAAGGCAGCCCCCCACATATAATGACTGTGAGTAAGATGAAAAGACAAAACGTAGGGATGAAATAGATTCAGCAAAGTGGGGCCCGATATTCTAGGACAGAGCGAGGACAGTAAAGCGAACTTTGCAGTCTACAAAAAACCCTAAAGCAAAACCACGCAAAGGGGGCAAAAAAAACCCACCGTGCCGAACTAACGGCACGGCGGTACACCCTTTGCGTCTCAGAGCTTCCAGCAAAACAAAAGACAAGCTGGACAGAAAAAAAGCAACAAAAAAGCAAAAAGCACTTAGCTATACAGAGCAGCAGGTCACAGGAACAATCAGGAGAAGCTCAGATCCAACACTGAAACATTGACAAGGAGCAAGGATAGCAGCATCAGGCGGAGTTAAGTAATGAAGCAGTTAACGAGCTCACCAGAACACCTGAGGGAGGAAGCTCAGAAGCTGCAGTACCACTTGTGACCACAGGAGTGAATTCAGCCACAGAATTCACAACAGTTAGGGGTGTGTCTGGGTTAGAGGTGTGGTTAGGGTTACCGTTGGAATTAGGGTTAGGGGTGTGTTTGGATTAGGGTTTCAGTTATAATTGGGGGGTTTCCACTGTTTAGACACATCAGGGGCTCTCCAAACACGACATGGCGTCCGATCTCAATTCCAGCCAATTCTGCGTTGAAAAAGTAAAACAGTGCTCCTTCCCTTCCGAGCTCTCCCGTGTGCCCAAACAGGAGTTTACCCCAACATATGGGGTATCAGCGTACTCAGGACAAATTGGACAACAACTTTTGGGGTCCAATTTCTCCTGTTACCCTTGGGAAAATACAAAACTGGGGGCTAAAAAATAAGTTTTGTGGGAAAAAAAAGATTTTGTAATTTTCACGGCTCTGCGTTATAAACTGTAGTGAAACCCTTGGGGGCTCAAAGTTCTCACAACACATCTAGATAAGTTTGTGGGGGGGTCTAGTTTCCAATATGGGGTCACTTGTGGGGGGTTTCTACTGTTTAGGTACATTAGGGGCTCTGCAAACGCAATGTGACGCCTGCAGACCATTCCATCTAAGTCTGCATTCCAAATGGCGCTCCTTCCCTTCCAAGCCCTCCCATGCGCCCAAACGGTGGTTCCCCCCCACATATGGGGCATCAGCGCACTCAGGACAAATTGGACAACAAATTTTGGGGTCCAATTTCTCCTGTTACCCTCGAAAAAATACAAAACTGGGGACTAAAAAATAATTTTGGGATTTTTTATTTTTATTTTCACGGCTATGCGTTAGAAACTCTAGTGAAACACTTGGGGGCTCAAAGTTCTCACAACACATCTAGATAAGTTCCTTGGGGGGTCTAGTTTCCAATATGGGGTCACTTGTGGGGGTTTTCTACTGTTTAGGTACATTAGGGGCTCTGCAAACGCAATGTGACGCCTGCAGACCATTCCATCTAAGTCTGTATTTCAAATGGCGCTCCTTCCCTTCCGAGCCTTCCCATGCGCCCAAACGGTGGTTCCCCCCCACATATGGGGTATCAGCGCACTCAGGACAAATTGCACAACAAATTTTGGGGTCCAATTTCTCCTGTTACCCTCGGGAAATTACAAAACTGGGGGCTAAAAAATAATATTTGTGGGAAAAAATGTTTGTTTTATTTTTACGGCTCTGCATTATAAACTTCTGTGAAGCTCTTGGTGGGTCAAAGTGCTCACCACACATCTAAATAAGTTCCTTAGGGGGTCTACTTTCCAAAATGTGCTTTCCAAAATGTCTACTTTCCAAAAGTGCTCACCACACCTCTAGATAAGTTCCTTAGGGGGTCTACTTTCCAAAATGGTGTCACTTGTGGGGGTTTCAATGTTTAGGCACATCAGTGGCTCTCCAAACGCAACATGGCGTCCCATCTCAATTCCAGTCAATTTTGCATTAAAAAGTCAAATGGCGCTCCTTCGCTTCCAAGCTCTGTCATGCGCCCAAACAGTGGTTTACCTCCACTTATGGGGTATCGGCGTACTCAGGACAAATTGTACAACAAGGTTTGGGGTCCATTTTCTCCTGTAACTCTTGGCAAAATAAAACAAATTGGAGCTGAAGTAAATTTTTTGTGAAAAAAAGTTAAATGTTAATTTTTATTTAAACATTCCAAAAATTCCTGTGAAACACCTGAAGGGTTAATAAACTTCTTGAATGTGGTTTTCAGAACCTTGAGGGGTGCAGCTTTTAGAATGGTCTCACACTTGGGTATTTTCTATCATATAGACCCCTCAAAATGACTTCAAATGAGATGTGGTCCCTAAAATAAAATGGTGTTGTAAAAATGAGAAATTGCTGGTCAACTTTTAACCCTTATAACTCCCTAGCAAAAAAAAATTTTGGTTCCAAAATTGTGCTGATGTAAAGTAGACATGTGGGAAATGTTACTTATTAAGTATTTTGTGTGACATATCTCTGTGATTTAATTGCATAAAAATTCAAATTTGGAAAATTGCGAAATTTTCATAATTTTCGCCATGTTTCCGTTTTTTTCACAAATAAACGCAGGTAATATCAAAGAAATTTTACCACTATCATGAAGTACAATATGTCATGAGAAAACAGTGTCAGAATCACCGGGATCCGTTGAAGCGTTCCAGAGTTATAACCTCATAAAGGGACAGTGGTCAGAATTGTAAAAATTGGCCCGGTCCATAACGTGCAAACCACCCTTGGGGGTAAAGGGGTTAAAAAAAAAATAACAAAAAAAAATCCTATTAAAAAAATCCTATATAAATGGTCTAAAAGTGTAGGGTCTATGTTTTCCTGGTTATTGCAAAAGAAAATTAGAAAATGCAGCAAAAAACTGACCCAAGAACTGGTAGGTGAAACAGTAGAAGATGAAAGAAAAAAACGACACTGACCCAGAGATCATTCTGCAGCTTAAAGAAAATGTTAAATTTACTGTCAACAGAAGTGAATAGTTCATGATACTAACTACATTACCAAAGAATTATACATGCAAAATAATAGAAAATGCATTTAGTGTTAGCAATAGAATGGCTAGAAAAACTAAATCTCTAGTTACAGAAAAAGGTTTCATGCCTTGTCCTGATGCTAAGCCAGGCAAAGCATTAGATAAATCTATAGTGGATAAAGTGAAAGATGTTTATAATAGTGATGAAGTGAAATGAATTATGCCTGGCAGGAAAGACTATGCGTCTATACAAGTGAATGGTAAGAAAACTCAAGTTTTCTGCAAAAAGAGGATTTTCAAAATTTGCTGCTTTGCAACCTAAGAATTGTGTCCTGCCTAGTGGTAGTGGCACATGCTCAGTATGCGTATGTATCGCACACCAAAACACTAAGCTTATGATTAAAGGAGGTAAGCTCAAAGATATTCAGTTTGGTGAGTCCGACCTTGGTGATTACAAAGTATGTATATCCCAAATAATGTGTACAGAAAAGAGATCAAACTGTTATCTAAATATTTGCAAAAAATGTCCTCCAGTAATGGCTCTCAAAGAAAAAATATTAAATCATTTCAAAGAGGTTATGGTAGATAAAATAAGTTATAAACGGTGAATAGCCTTTGATACGTACTGCATTTTTTTGACTATAAAACGCACTTTTTTCCTCCAAAAATTTGGAGGAAAATTGGGAGTGTGTCTTTTAGTCCAGATGTACCGGCTTTGGCTGTGCTGGGGAGTTGGGGGAGCGGCATCGGTGGAGCAGCGGGTCACAGAGGCAGGAGCTGGCTGGTGCGGCTAACTCCTGTGCCCACTGATAAAGAAAAATGAATATCCAATGCATTTCACACCCATCGAAGTGGAGGGCAATGAATATTCATTTCTCTTTAGCATCGTGGTATGATTGGCTCCCATCACAGTCCTGGTATGCATGGCCACATCCTTATTCTGGTATGATTGGCCCCCACCCCCATCCTGGTATGCATGGCCCCATCAGAAAATATATATTTTTTAAATTACACTTACTTTCCCAGCGCTCCCTCGCAGCATCTTGTTCCTATGAAAGCAGCTGCTTTATGCTTGCTAGCAGCGCATGGCAGGGACGTCATGCGCTGCTTGCAAGCCGAAGGGCAGCTGCCAGAATACTCAGTGCTCTGCATGCCGGAACTTTTTGCGTGCAGAGCAGTGAGTATTCATTGCTCTTCAGTAGCGTGCACCTCCTGCAGCTGCTGGTGGGCTATCACGTGTGCCGCTACTTAAGAGAAATGAATATTCACCTCTCTCCATGTCCATGCATACCAGGATAGGGATAGGGCCATGCATACTAGGATGGGATGGGGACCCTGCATACCAGGATAGGGATGAGGGCGATCATTCCTGCAAGGATAAGGATGAGGGGACCATTCCTACCAGGATAGGGATGAGGAGGGCATGTGACGCGTCCAACCAGGGCAGCGGGGTACTCGGGTCCGGTCTCAATGGGAATATCACGGTGGCTGTGACCCGGTCCGTGGCCCTGAGAGCCCAATGAAAGGGGAACGGTCTTTAAAGGGATATCGTAAAAGTCTATTGTTCATGATGCCACCTGTGGTGTTCGGTCAGTGGGGACCTACACTGCTTTAAAGGGGTCCTCTGGGGGATGTTGTTACAGCAATGATGGTAACACTTGCCACAGGTGAAGCGGAGTCCTCAGGGCTCCCAAGGTGTGTGGCAAGGTGGTGAATGCCGACGAATAAGTGGAGGACACAAGTTGTAAAGACTTTACCTGGTTTACTGAGGATGTAGTAGTCCGTAGTTCAGGGTACCAGGCACAGGTGTCCTATGGTCTGGCCGGCTCAGAGGCAATGGGAGAAGCTCCTACTCAGTTGAGGTCCGTGAGCCTTTCCTACTTGTGCTGTTGTATGATGTCCCTGCTGCTTGAAGCTTACTGGCAAAGTCCTCTTTTCCCCTGTCCTGGAACAGGTACCTGCATGACAGGCAGCTTGAGACGTTTTATAGGGACTCTATCATGCCCCGGCTCTTCAGGTGCTGCTGCATCTCTGGTGTGGTGCGGGCTAGTGACTTAAAGTTCTTAGTACTCGGGTTCTGCCAAATGTCCTAGAGTCCCACTATAGCCTCGGGCTCCTGGTCCCCGGCTTCTGCGTTCTGGTTCTGAGGGTGCCCGGTCACAGTTCCCTTCTGAGCCCTGTTTGTCTCTCCTCTGCTCCTTCCCTCTGTAGCTCCACCACATTCAACCCCTCGGGTTGTCCCTCCTTCCAGAGGCTGCAGCTCCCACATGGCTGCTGGGCCTCTCTGTCTGCTCTGCATCTCTCCTAGACGTCTGCTCTCCTTGGATGGTGAAAAAAATAGAGACGCACATTTACTCTGCCTTCTGTACCGATGTTTCGGTCAACAGACCTTTATCAAGCATTGCTTGATAAAGGTCTGTTGACCGAAATGTCGCTACAGAAGGCAGAATAAATGTGAGTCTCTATTTTTTCACCATCCATGTTGGCGCTGTCTTTTTTCTCTGAAGTCTTGGTACGTTGTCCGGGATGGGCTCCCTGGCTCTGGACATGCGCCCCTGTGTCCGCTGAGACCTTAAGAAAAAAAAGGGTGCGGTTTTGACTTTTTTCTGTCTTGAGTCTGCTCTCCTTGGTCTCCCTGGACCAACTGTCTAACTCCTCCTCCAGACCAGGACATATATCCATATTTGAGGGAAGCTCCCCTGAATCCGGGTCCTGAGCTCCCCCTCCTGGCCTGGATTTGGAATGTGTTGTATGTGGGTGCCTTACCTGATAAAGAGAACTCCATTGCCTCCAAGCATGATATCGCACTCCACTGTTGTGAATTCTGTTGTCGGGCTCCCTCCTGTGGTCATGAATGGTACTTCGGCTGGTTCTGTCCATGGACTTCCTCTGGTGGGTGTTTCTGAGTTTCCTTCCTCAGGTGACGAGGTTAATTCGTTAGCTGGCTGCTCTATTTAACTCCACTTAGATCTTTGCTCTATGCCACCTGTCAATGTTCCAGTATTGGTCTAGTTCACTCCTGGATCGTTCTTGTGACCTGTCTTCCCAGCAGAAGCTAAGTTCCAGCTTGTATTTCTTTGGTTTGCTATTTTTCTGTCCAGCTCGCTATTTTTATTGTTTTCTTGCTTGCTGGAAGCTCTGGGACGCAGAGGGAGCGCCTCCGCACCGTGAGTCGGTGCGGAGGATCTTTTTTACGCCCTCTGCGTGGTCTTTTTGTAGGTTTTTGTGCTGACCGCAAAGTAACCTTTCCTATCCTCGGTCTGTTCAGTAAGTCACTTTGCTAAATCTATTTAATCTCTGTGTTTGTATTTTCATCTTTACTCACAGTCATTATATGTGGGGGGTTGCCTTTTCCTTTGGGGAATTTCTCTGAGGCAAGGTAGGCTTTATTTTTCTATCTTCAGGGCTAGCTAGTTCCTTAGGCTGTGCCGAGTTGCATAGGGAGCGTTAGGCGCAATCCACGGCTATTTCTAGTGTGTTTGATAGGATTAGGGATTGCGGTCAGCAGAGTTCCACGTCCCAGAGCTCGTCCTTTATTATCAGTAACTATCAGGTCATTTCGTGTGCTCTTAACCACCAGGTCCATTATTGTCCTGACCACCAGGTCATAACAGTACAGGTGGCCCAAAGTACTAATGCATCTCAATAGAGGGATAAGAGAAGTTCTGAGACCATTTTTTTTTCTTTGCAGTGTGTTTTGTCTCTCTCTTCCCCTTTACCTCTGGGTGGTTCAGGACACTGGTGTAAACATGGACATTCAAGGTCTGTCCTCTTGGATGGATAATCTCACTACAAGGGTACAAAACATTCAAGATTTTGTGGTTCAGAATCCGACGTCAGAGCCTAGGATTCCAATTCCTGATTTGTTTTTTGGTGATAGATCTAAGTTCTTGAATTTCAAAAATAATTGTAAATTGTTTCTTGCCTTGAAACCTCGCTCCTCAGGTGACCCTGTTCAACAAGTAAAGATCATTATTTCTTTGTTACGTGGTGACCCTCAAGACTGGGCATTTTCCCTTGCGCCAGGAGATCCGGCATTGCGTGATGTTGATGCGTTTTTCCTGGTGCTTGGATTGCTTTATGACGAACCTAATTCAGTGGATCAGGCAGAGAAAATCTTGCTGGCTCTGTGTCAGGGTCAGGATGAAGCGGAGATATATTGTCAGAAGTTTAGAAAGTGGTCTGTGCTCACTCAGTGGAATGAATGTACCCTGGCAGCAATCTTCAGAAAGGGTCTCTCTGAAGCCCCTAAGGATGTCATGGTGGGGTTTCCCATGCCGGCTGGTCTGAATGAGTCTATGTCCTTGGCCATTCAGATCGATCGACGCTTGCGTGAGCGTAAAGCTGTGCACCATTTGGCGGTACTATCTGAGCACGGGCCTGAGCCTATGCAATGTGATAGGACTTTGACCAGAGCTGAACGGCAAGAACACAGACGTCGGAATGGGCTATGTTTTTACTGTGGTGATTCCACTCATACTATCTCCGATTGTCCTAATCGCACTAAGCGGTTCGCTAGGTCTGCCACCATTGGTACGCTACAGTCTAAATTTCTATTGTCTGTTACTCTGATTTGCTCTTTGTCATCCTATTCTGTTATGGCATTTGTGGATTCAGGCGCTGCCCTGAATTTGATGGACTTGGAGTATGCTAGGCGCTGTGGTTTTTTCTTGGAGCCCTTGCAGTATCCTAGTCCATTGAGAGGAATTGATGCTACGCCTTTGGCCAATAATAAGTCTCAGTACTGGACCCAATTGACCATGTGCATGGCTCCTGCACATCAGGAGGATATCCGCTTTCTGGTGTTGCATAATCTGCATGATGTGGTCGTTTTGGGGTTGCCATGGCTACAGGTTCATAATCCAGTATTGGACTGGAAATCTATGTCTGTGTCCAGCTGGGTTTGCCAGGGGGTACATGGTGATGTTCCATTTTTGTCTATTTCGTCTTCCACTCCTTCTGAAGTTCCAGAGTTTTTGTCGGATTATCGGGATGTATTTGATGAGCCCAAAGCCAGTGCCCTACCTCCTCATAGGGATTGCGATTGTGCAATTAATTTGATTCCTGGTAGTAAGTTTCCTAAGGGCCGATTGTTCAATTTATCTGTGCCAGAACACGCCGCTATGCGGAGTTATATAAAGGAATCCTTGGAGAAAGGCCATATTCGCCCGTCGTCATCACCGTTAGGAGCAGGGTTCTTTTTTGTGGCCAAGAAGGATGGTTCTTTGAGACCTTGTATTGATTACCGCCTTCTTAATAAAATTACAGTCAAATTTCAGTATCCTTTGCCGTTGCTGTCTGATTTGTTTGCTCGGATTAAGGGGGCTAGTTGGTTCACCAAGATAGATCTTCGTGGTGCGTATAATCTTGTGCGTATTAAACAGGACGATGAATGGAAAACAGCATTTAATACGCCCGAGGGCCATTTTGAGTACCTGGTTATGCCATTCGGGCTTTCCAATGCTCCATCAGTATTTCAGTCCTTTATGCATGATATCTTCCGAGAGTACCTGGATAAATTCCTGATTGTGTATTTGGATGATATTTTGGTCTTTTCGGATGATTGGGAGTCTCATGTGAAGCAGGTCAGAATGGTGTTCCAGGTCCTTCGTGCGAATTCCTTGTTTGTGAAGGGGTCAAAGTGTCTCTTTGGAGTTCAGAAGGTTTCATTTTTGGGGTTCATTTTTTCCCCTTCTATTATCGAGATGGACCCTGTTAAAGTCCAGGCCATTTACGATTGGACTCAGCCGACATCTGTGAAGAGCCTGCAAAAGTTCCTGGGCTTTGCTAATTTTTATCGGCGCTTCATCGCTAATTTTTCTACTGTTGCTAAGCCGTTGACTAATTTGACCAAGAAGAGTGCTGATGTGGTCAATTGGTCTTCTGCAGCTGTAGAGGCTTCTCAGGAGTTGAAGCGTCGTTTTTCTTCTGCCCCTGTGTTGTGCCAGCCAGATGTTTCGCTTCCGTTTCAGGTTGAGGTTGATGCTTCTGAGATTGGAGCAGGGGCTGTTTTGTCGCAAAAAAGTTCTGATGGCTCGGTGATGAAGCCATGTGCTTTCTTTTCTAGAAAGTTTTCGCCTGCTGAGCGTAACTATGATGTTGGTAATCGTGAGTTGTTGGCCATGAAGTGGGCATTCGAGGAGTGGCGTCATTGGCTGGAAGGAGCCAAGCATCGCGTGGTGGTCTTGACAGATCACAAGAATTTGACTTATCTTGAGTCTGCCAAATGGTTGAATCCGAGACAGGCTCGATGGTCGTTATTTTTCTCCCGTTTTGATTTTGTGGTTTCGTACCTTCCGGGCTCTAACAATGTGAAGGCTGATTGTTGTGAATTCTGTGGCAGAGCTCCCTCCTGTGGTCACAAGTGGTACTTCGGCTGATTCTCTCTATGAGCTTCCGTTGGTGGAGGAGAGTGGTATTGCGGCTTCTGAGTTTCCTTCCTCAGGTGATGTGGTGAAGTCGTTAGGTGCTGCTCTATTTAACTCCACCTAGTGCTTTGATCCTGGCCTCCAGTCAATGTTCTAGTATAGGACTTGCTTACTCCTGGATCGTTCCTGTGGCCTGCTGCTCTGCATAGCTAAGTTCCACTTTTGTTATTTTTGTTTGCTGTTTTTTTCTGTCCAGCTTGCTTATTTGGTTTTTCTTGCTTGCTGGAAGCTCTGGGACGCAGAGGGTGTACCTCCGTGCCGTTAGTCGGTACGGAGGGTCTTTTTGCCCCCTTTGCGTGGTTGTTTGTAGGGTTTTGTGTTGACCGCAAAGTTACCTTTCCTATCCTCGCTCTGTTCAGAAAGTCGGGCCTCACTTTGCTAAATCTATTTCATCTCTACGTTTGTCTTTTCATCTTAACTCACAGTCATTATATGTGGCGGCTGCCTTTTCCTTTGGGGTATTTCTCTGAGGCAAGGTAGGCTTATTTTCTATCTTCAGGCTAGCTAGTTTCTCAGGCTGTGCCGAGTTGCATAGGGAGCGTTAGGCACAATCCACGGCTGCCTCTAGTGTTGTTGGAGAGGATTAGGGATTGCGGTCAGCAGAGTTCCCACGTCTCAGAGCTCGTTCTATGTTTTTGGGTTATTGTCAGGTCACTGTATGTGCTCTGACTTCTATGTCCATTGTGGTACTGAATTACCTAATCATAACAGCTGATGCCCTTTTTAAGGAGTTTTGTGCCTGACTCTCCGGGTGTTCCTGAGCCGGCGGGTATTCTCAAAGAGGGGGTAATTTTGTCTGCCATCTCCCCTGATTTGCGGCGGGTGCTGCAAAAATTTCAGGCTGATAGACCTGACCGTTGCCCAGCGGAGAAACTGTTTGTCCCTGATAGATGGACTAGTAGATTTATCTCTGAGATTCATTGTTCAGTGTTGGCTGGGCATCCTGGAATCTTTGGTACCAGAGATTTGGTGGCTAGATCCTTCTGGTGGCCGTCTTTGTCACGGGATGTGCGTTCTTTTGTGCAGTCCTGTGGGACTTGTGCTCGGGCTAAGCCCTGCTGTTCTCGTGCCAGTGGGTTGCTTTTGCCCTTGCCGGTCCCGAAGAGGCCCTGGACGCATATTTCTATGGATTTTATTTCGGATCTCCCCGTCTCTCAAAAGATGTCGGTCATTTGGGTGGTTTGTGATCGCTTTTCTAAGATGGTTTATTTGGTACCTTTGTCTAAATTGCCTTCCTCCTCTGATTTGGTGCCATTATTTTTCCAGCATGTGGTTCGTTTACATGGTATCCCGGAGAACATCGTTTCTGACAGAGGTTCCCAGTTTGTTTCGAGGTTTTGGCGATCCTTTTGTGCTAGGATGGGCATTGATTTGTCTTTCTCCTCGGCTTTCCATCCTCAGACAAATGGCCAAACAGAACGAACTAATCAAACTTTGGAAACATATCTGAGATGCTTTGTTTCTGCTGATCAGGATGATTGGGTGTCCTTTTTGCCGTTGGCTGAGTTCGCCCTTAATAATCGGGCCAGCTCGGCTACTTTGGTTTCGCCGTTTTTCTGCAATTCTGGTTTCCATCCTCGTTTCTCTTCAGGGCAGGTTGAGTCTTTGGACTGTCCTGGTGTAGATACTGTGGTGGATAGGTTGCAGCAGATTTGGACTCATGTGGTGGACAATTTGACATTGTCCCAGGAGAAGGCTCAACGTTTCGCTAACCGCCGGCACTGTGTGGTCCCCCGACTTCGTGTTGGGGATTTGGTTTGGTTGTCGTCTCGTTATGTTCCTATGAAGGTTTCCTCTCGTAAGTTTAAGCCTCGTTTCATTGGTCCGTATAAGATTTCTGAGGTTATCAATCCTGTGTCATTTCGTTTGGCCCTTCCTGCTTCTTTTGCCATCCATAATGTGTTCCATAGGTCGTTATTGCGGAGATACGTGGCGCCTGTGGTTCCATCCGTTGGTCCTCCTGCCTCGGTGTTGGTTGAGGGGGAGTTGGAGTATGTGGTGGAGAAGATTTTAGATTCTCGTGTTTCGAGACGGAAACTCCAGTACCTGGTCAAGTGGAAGGGTTATGGTCAGGAAGATAATTCCTGGGTTTTTGCCTCTGATGTTCATGCTGCCGATCTGGTTCGTGCCTTTCATTTGGCTCATCCTGGTCGGCCTGGGGGCTCTGGTGAGGGTTCGGTGACCCCTCCTCAAGGAGGGGTACTGTTGTGAATTCTGTTGTCGAGCTCCCTCCTGTGGTCATGAATGGTACTTCGGCTGGTTCTGTCCATGGACTTCCTCTGGTGGGTGTTTCTGAGTTTCCTTCCTCAGGTGACGAGGTTAATTCGTTAGCTGGCTGCTCTATTTAACTCCACTTAGATCTTTGCTCTATGCCACCTGTCAATGTTCCAGTATTGGTCTAGTTCACTCCTGGATCGTTCTTGTGACCTGTCTTCCCAGCAGAAGCTAAGTTCCAGCTTGTATTTCTTTGGTTTGCTATTTTTCTGTCCAGCTCGCTATTTTTATTGTTTTCTTGCTTGCTGGAAGCTCTGGGACGCAGAGGGAGCGCCTCCACACCGTGAGTCGGTGCGGAGGGTCTTTTTTGCGCCCTCTGCATGGTCTTTTTGTAGGTTTTTGTGCTGACCGCAAAGTAACCTTTCCTATCCTCGGTCTGTTCAGTAAGTCGGGCCTCACTTTGCTAAATCTATTTCATCTCTGTGTTTGTATTTTCATCTTTACTCACAGTCATTATATGTGGGCGGCTGCCTTTTCCTTTGGGGAATTTCTCTGAGGCAAGGTAGGCTTTATTTTTCTATCTTCAGGGCTAGCTAGTTCCTTAGGCTGTGCCGAGTTGCATAGGGAGCGTTAGGCGCAATCCACAGCTATTTCTAGTGTGTTTGATAGGATTAGAGATTGCGGTCAGCAGAGTTCCACGTCCCAGAGCTCGTCCTTTATTATCAGAAACTATCAGGTCATTCCGTGTGCTCTTAACCACCAGGTCCATTATTGTCCTGACCACCAGGTCATAACACTCCACGAAAGGAAGGCAACATCACTGCAACAGCCGGTTACCTTGTGTGTTGCACATGCATATCAGGATAGAGATAAGGGGGCCGTACATACCAGGCAAGGAATGAGGGCCATGCATACCAGGTTAGGGATAAGGGGGCCATGCACACCAGGATATGGATGAGGGAGCCATGCATACCAGGATAGGGATGAGGGGGCCATGCATACAAAGGTAGGGATGAGGGGCCCATGCATACCAGGATAGCGATGAGGGGGCCATGTGTATCAGGATGGGGATGAGGTGACTATATTTACCAGGATAGGGGATATTAGTACAGAATTGACCACATATTTTGCTTCAATTTTTTTGTTTCCTAATTTGCCCCTCTAAAACCTAAGTGTGTCTTATAGTCTGGTGCATCCTATAGTCCGAAAAATATGGTACATTTGACACTGTCTCTAAAAATACAGAAGATTTTGTAGAACATTTTTGTGAGCAGCTGATAGTCCTTAAGAAGCACTCATTTATAGCTCATCAACAGTCGGACAACTATCATTACCTGAAAGAAAGCCTAAAACTGAGTGAGGCATTAATAAGCTTAGGCGTGTCAGAGAACTATTCCTTTGCTGTTCAGAATGAGGCACAGTCATTTTGTTGAAACATTGAACAAGCAACTGGCCACACTTTTGCTGTCTGTTACAATGAAAATGGAGAAATAAATACAAAGTGCTGTTATGTTATCTGAGTGCTTACTTCATTATTCAATAGCTGTTCATTTGTTCCATAAAAAATTGATTTCAATGATAAAAACTGACATCCTACAAAGTTTGAGCAAGGTCTACTACTTCTCAAATGGCTCTTCGGCACGGTATAAAAAGAGGAAAAACTTTATAAATGTCTGCCATCACAAGAAAGATTTTGTAGTGGAAACTGAATGGCACTTTTTTTCCACAGATCATGGCAAAGGTGTAAGTGATGGTTTAGAAAGCACCATGAAAATTCTTACAGATCGGGCTAGCCTTCAAAGACCATATTCAGACCAAATTTTAACACCCATGCAACTTTTCAACTGGAATGAGAAAAATATTCCTAACATCCAATTCATGTACAAACCAGGACTATGAAGAGGAGGAGAGTTTGTTAAAACATCAGTTTCTGGAAGCATAACTCATTAAAGGGACACACCAATACCTCACTCATTCCATTGAGTTAAACAGAAATTAAAACAAGGATTTTTTCATAAAGCAATGAACTCACCGTTCATGAAATGATTGAAGGTGGCACAAGATTTAAAATGTTTTAACATATTGTTTTTTCAAAATTGCACATCAAAATTTTAAATTTGACTACTCAAAAACAAAGTATCAATAAACAATCTTGTGACATATCAAATTAAAGTCTGTACTGTTCTAAACAAACACACAAACAGTGCTTCTCCCATCTCTTTATCTTATTTCTAACCTGAGATATGATAAAAAAGTAACATCATACAAGCCCAAAATTCTGAATTTTTCAAAACTTTAGAAATCTATAAAAAATTACCTAATGAATACAAAAAATGCAAAACTTTTTTGTAATTCACTAAAGTAGCACTTTAAAAAAGAAAACAAAGAAAAAAATCTGAAGACATCGGGTTAAAAAAATATTGATTTGGATCACTTGACATGGATTGACCCGAGGTTGACATTGATATATCTGTACGGTGTGGTGCTGCTCGGGACATCCTTCGATGATCACCTTCAGAAACTGTGACAGATCCTAAAGCGGCTGCGAGACCACAGTCTCAAAATGAAGCCCAGGAAATGTCAACTGTTCCAGCACCAGATAGAGTACTTAGGACATGTGGTCACCCAGGAGGGGGTACAACCAGCTGCCAGCAAGGTGGAAGTCATCCAGAAGTGGCCCCGGCCGAATACCTTAAGGAAGGTAGGGGCTTTTCTAGGTCTGCCCGGATATTATCAAAGGTTTATACCGAAGTTTGCTTAACTAACTGGCTCGATAAATGAGTTGCTGAGGAGCACAGCTGGGGGGGCCCAAGACTCAGTCCTTCGAGTGGGACCACAGCAGCAAGACGTTTTTGAGGCAGTAGAGGAAGCCCTGACCAGTGCCCCAGTTCTGGCTTATGCACACTCCGATGCCTTGTTTTTGTTGTACACTGACGGGAGTCTACATGGTCGAGGAGCCGTGCTGTCTCAAATTCAAGATGGACGCGAGAGCAAAATTGCTTATGGCAGCCAGTCTCTGAGGGACTCGGAGCACATCCCCGACAACTATAGCTCCTTTAAATTGAAACTTTTGGCACTGGTATAGCCCATGACTAAAAAGTTGGCAGAGTACCTGACGCGTTCATAAGTGACTGTAATGATGGACAAAAACCCATTAGCGCACTTGGAGAATGCCAAACTAAGGGTGCTTAAACAAAGGTTGATGGCTTGCCTCTCCAAGTATCAATACCGCATCTGGTACCAGTTGGGTAGGGAGAATGATGCGCTCTTTCAAGTTCCCATTGCCGACTCTGAGTGTTGATAAAGAACTAGAGGACACTGAAAGCCAGAATCTCGGCCGATTACTCTTATTCTGAAACTTGACACATTCAAGTGGAGTGGCTTCCAGGATGCAAGTTGTGCTGGGGAAAACTTTGGCTAATTGGGGAAAAGTTCAGGATGGTAACCTGGACCTACGGAGAGTGATAGGGTGGGTCCGAACCAACTACTGGCCATGACCAGAAGGGCGGGCCTTCCTTGCCCTGGAGGGCCAGAAATTGCTGAGACAGAGGGATAGGCTGAGTTTTACCCAAGGGCTCCTGTGCAGAACTGTACGCTTAAAGGTACCGTCACACTTTAGCGACGCTGCAGCGATACCGACAACGATCCGGATCGCTGCAGCGTCGCTGTTTGGTCGCTGGAGAGCTGTCACACAGACAGCTCTCCAGCGACCAACGATCCCGAGGTCCCCGGTAACAAAGGTAAACATCGGGTAACTAAGCGCAGGGCCGCGCTTAGTAACCCGATGTTTACCCTGGTTACCATCGTTAAAGTAAAAAAAACAAACGCTACATACTTACCTACCGCTGTCTGTCCTCGGCGCTCTGCTTCTCTGGTCTGGCTGTGAGCACAGCGGCCGGAAAGCAGAGCGGTGACGTCACCGCTCTGCTTTCCGGCTGCCCGGCGCTCACAGCCAGAGCAGAGAAGCCCAGCGCCGGGGACAGACAGCGGTAGGTAAGTATGTAGCGTTTGTTTTTTTTACTTTAACGATGGTAACCAGGGTAAACATTGGGTTACTAAGCGCGGCCCTGTGCTTAGTAACCCGATGTTTACCCTGGTTACCAGCGAAGACATCGCTGAATCGGCGTCACACACGCCGATTCAGCGATGTCAGCGGGACCTCAACGATCAAAAAATGGCCCAGGCCATTCCGACATGACCAGCGATCTCACAGCAGGGGCCTGATCGCTGGTACGTGTCACACATAGCGAGATCGCTACTGAGATCGCTGTTGCGTCACAAAACTTGTGACTCAGCAGTGATCTCGCTAGCGATCTCGCTATGTGTGACGGGGCCTTAAGGTCAGAGTTGCAGTACTTTCAATAGATTGTCATCCCCATGTCAATAGGATCATGGCCACCCAGGAAGCCCATGAGAGGAGTGCCCTTTTTGAGAGTGATAACACGTACAAGTGGCTCCAGCAGCTAACGTATTGCCCCTACTCGGGGAACATGGTATCTGAGACGTGCTGATCTTGTGGGCTGAGTAAGAGCCCTGAACTCTGAGCTCTTGTCCAGGCCATTCTGACATCAGCACCCCTAGAGATCCTGATGATTGATTACGTACAGATTGGGTATTCTGGCTTCGGGCATATTGTCTGGTCATGAGAGATAATTTCACAAAATATGCGGGGGTCTTACAGACCAGGGATCAGACAACCAAGTCGGTGGTTGAGACGGTCTGCAAGTGCTTTATACAGGTGTTCAGGTGTCCGCAGAAAATTCATTCAGATCAGGGGGCATGCTTTCAGGGTGCCCTGATGACCGAGCTGTACCACCTTTATGTCATCGAGCGTTCCCTCACAACCCTGTATCACCCTCAAGGGAACAGGGCGTGAGAGCGGTTCAACAGCACCTTGCTTCAGATGTTGCGGACTCTGGAGAATAGTCAAAAGAGCCAGTTGCCGGAATATCTAGCCGAGCTGATATTGGGATTCTATCATCTGCTCCAGTGCCTCTTACAGTTCTTTTCCATCTGTGGTAAGCCATGCCTTGTCTTACATCTTGTGTATCGCCACTTAGCTACAGTACAGACCAAAAGTTTGGACACACCTTCTCATTTAAAGATTTTTCTGTATTTTCATGACTATGAAAATTGTACATTCACACTGAAGGCATCAAAACTATGAATTAACACATGTGGAATTATATACTTAACAAAAAAGTGTGAAACAACTGAAATTATGTCTTATATTCTAGGTTCTTCAAAGTAGCCACGTTTTGCTTTGATGACTGCTTTGCACACTCCTGGCATTCTCTTGATCAGCTTCAAGAGGTAGTCACCGGGAATGGCCTTTCAACAATCTTGAAGGAGTTCCCAGAGATGCTTAGCCCTTGTTGGCCCTTTTGCCTTCACTCTGCGGTCCAGCTCACCCCAAACCATCTTGATTGGGTTCAGGTCTGGTGACTGGAGGCCAGGTGATCTGGCGCAGCACCCCATCACTCTCCTTCTTGGTCTAATAGCCCTTACACAGCCTGGAGGTGTGTTTGGGGTCATTGTCTTGTTGAAAAATAAATGATGGTCCAACTAAATGCAAACCGGATGGAATAACATGCCGCTGCAAGATGCTGTGGTAGCCATGCTGATTCAGTATACCTTCAATTTTGAATAAATCCCCAACAGTGTCACCAGCAAAGCCCCCCCACACCATCACACCTCCTCCTCCATGCTTCACGATGGGAACCAGGCATGTAGAGTCCATCCGTTCACCTTTTCTGCGTCGCACAAAGAGACGGTGGTTGGAACCAAAGATCTCAAATTTGGACTCATCAGACCAAAGCACATATTTCCACTGGTCTAATGTCCATTCCTTGTGTTCTTTAGCTCTTTCTATGCAATCTTTTCTGCAAATAGTATGCAACCTGGCTCCTTGTTTACAGAGCTGATGTGGGCCTATAACCAGGGTCGGACTGGCCCACCGGAGAACCGGAGGATTCTCCGGTGGGCCCAGGCACTGACAGCTGTTGGCACAGTGAACATACGTCACGTGTGCCAGCGCTGTGCATACCAACCACTCTCCCCTCTTGTCTTACTGGGCAGAGCAGTGACCTAAAAAGTCATCAGAACGCAAGAGCGTTCTGTTACTTACAAATATTGCGCTACCGTCTGCAGCAAGCGAGTGCCTCAGCTGTGTTATCAGTGACACGTGCACTGCTCTCTGACTAGCTCTGGGAGAAGCCGTGAGCAGGACGTCCTCCCAGCGTGTACGTCACCGCTACTCGTGGCTCCGCTCAGAGCTAGTCAAAGCAGTGCAGGTGTCACTAATAACGCAGCTGACATGCTCGACTGCTGTAGACTGAGGCGCACTGTTTGTAAGCGCTCTTGCGCCCTGATGGATTTTTATGTCACCGTTCTTCCATGCGAGAAACAAGCAGGGAGAGCGGAGCAGCTCTTGATAAGGCCAACAATGATTGACCGCAGTGCAGCCAATCAGTGTTAGGGTATGTTCACACGTTCAGGATTTCCATCCATTTTTTTTCCTGACTGTTTTTTAAAAAACTGCAGCTCTTGGCAGAAAACGCAGGTCCTTTTTTTGGTCCTTTTTTGGTCCGTTTTTGATGCGTTTTTTGATGCGTTTTTTGATGCGTTTTTTTGATGCAGTTTTCTAGCCAGAGTCTGTGTGTTTTCTAGGAATTTTTTTAGGGTTAAAATGGCTGAAAATACCCTAACCCTACCCCTAACCCTACCCCTAACCCTACCCCTAACCCTACCCCTAACCCTAACCCTACCCCTAACCCTAACCCTACCCCTACCCCTAACCCTAACCCTACCCCTAACCCTAACCCTACCCCTAACCCTACCCCTAACCCTACCCCTACCCCTATTCTAACCTTAGTGAAAAAAAAAAAAAATTCTTTATTTTTTTTATTGTCCCTACCTATGGGGGTGACAAAGGGGGGGGGTGTCATTTACTATTTTTTTATTTTGATCACTGAGATAGGTTATATCTCAGTGATCAAAATGCACTTTGGAACGAATCTGCCGGCCGGCAGATTCGGCGGGCGCACTGCGCATGCGCCCGCCATTTTGCAAGATGGCGGCGCCCAGGGAGAAGACGGCCGGACGGACACCGGGACGCCGGGTGAGTATAAGGGGGGGAGATTAGGGCACGGGGGGGGCATCGGAGCACGGGGGGGGGGCATCGGAGCACGGGGGGGCGGGATCGGAACACGGGGGGGGGCAGCCACACTCCGCCCACGCACTTCCACCCGCTCCCCGCACTTCCTGCTGCAGCGGTTCTGCACATCAAACCGCAGTAAAACCCGCAGATATATTTTTGATCTGCGGGTTTTACTGCGGTTTGGACCTCACAATGGAGGTCTATGGGTGCAGAACCGCTGCGGCTCCGGAAAAAGAATTGACATGCTCCTTCTTTTTTCCGGGAGCTATTCAGCGCGGCTTTTTTTTTACAATTTCCGGACCATGTGCACAGTGTGTCCTGTTTTCCATAGGGTACAGTGTACTGTACCCTGCATGGAAAACAGCTGCGGAACCGCAGCGGCAAAACCGCCGCGGTTCCGCGGTAAAAAACGCACTGTGTGAACATGGCCTTAGCTTTGTTTGTGTCCTCTTTTCCCCGGCTGTACAGCACAGCTCAGGTAATAAGCTGTGCTGTCATCTATAATGCGCGCTCCCATCCCCCACAATGTAAGCAGGAGAGGGAGATAGATGACTCCCTGTTACAGCTGCAATGTTTGAAGAAGGGCCACCCTGCCAGCCTTTAGTCTGGGGTGAGAGAGGGTTTGGTGATAAGTTACTTAGAGATGAATGAGGGCCCTATTAAATCATCTCTCCTTTCACCCCTGACTGCACCCCCTTCCCCTACATCTCCCCTGACTGCACACCTTCCCCTACATTACCCCTGACTAAACTCCCTCCCCTGTATCACCCCTGACTGAGCCCTTGCTCACTATATCACCCCTGACTGACCCCTCTCTTATATCACCCCTGACTGCACACCCATCCCCTACATCACCCCTGACTGCATCCCCTCCCCTGTATCACCCCTGAGCCCCCTCCCTCTATATCACCCTGTCTGAGCCCTCTCTTATATCACCCCTGACTGACCCCTCTCTTATATCACCCCTGACTGCACACCCATCCCCTACATCACCCCTGACTGCATCCCCTCCCCTGTATCACCCCCGACTGAGCCCCCTCCCCTGTATCACCCCTGACTGAGCCCCCTCCCTCTATATCACCCTGACTGAGCCCTCTCTTATATCACCCCTGACTGCACACCCATCCCCTACATCACCCCTGACTGCATCCCCTCCCCTGTATCACCCCCGACTGAGCCCCCTCCCCTGTATCACCCCTGACTGAGCCCCCTCCCTCTATATCACCCTGACTGAGCCCTCTCTTATATCACCCCTGACTGCACACCCATCCCCTACATCAACCCTGACTGCATCCCCTCCCCTGTATCACCCCCAACTGAGCCCCCTCCCCTGTATCACCCCTGACTGAGCCCCCTCCCTCTATATCACCCTGACTGAGCCCTCGATGCTGCTTAAAGGGGTCCGCTGTTGTGATGGTACTGCAGCAAGGATGGTATGGCTTCCCACAGGTGAAGCTGGGTCCCCAGGGCTCCCGGTGTAATAGGCAAAGATGGTGTGGTGCCAGAAATAATCAGAGGACACAGGATTGCAGTCTCTTTACCTGTTTACTGGTGGTTTACGGCCACAGTGCTGGGTACCGGTAACAGGTGTTGGTGAAGTCCGGTCGGCCTGGAAGCAATTATGGATCCCTTTCTCAGGTGAAGTTCGAAAGCCTTCCTCCTTGCGCTGTAAGGCGAGTCCCTTGCTGCCTGTGGCTCCTCACAAGGTCCTCTCTTTCCCTGTCCTAAGACAGTTCCTGCATGGTAGGCAACGGGAGCCTTACAGATGTCTAAAATGACTCCGGGGTCTGTATGTTGCTGTAGCTTCGGGTGTGGGTGCGGACAGACGATCTGAAGTCTTCTGTCCTCCAGTTCTGCTGTGGGACTTATGAGTCACGCGCCAGGGCCGTGGGGTACTCGGTACCGGGTCCGGTACTTAAGGGGAAGTTTTACGGCGGCGACCCGGTCCGTGGCCCTGGGCGCCCAATGTAAAAGGGAAATTGAATAAAATTTATGTTCGTGACGCCACCTGAGGTATTCGGTCAGTAGGGACCGACACTGCTTAAAGGGGTCCTCTCGGGTGATGTTATGGCAGCTAGATGGTATAACTTCCCACAGGTGAATTAGGTCCCAGGGCTCCCAGTGCATAGGGGAAGATGGTGAGAGGTGCAGTAAAGAATGAGGACACAGGTTTGCTGTCTCTTTAGCCGGTTTACTGTAGCTTCAGGCAACTGCAGTTCAGGGCACCAGATCACAGGTACAGGCAGGGACCGGCCGGCTTGGAAGCGAATCCAGAGTCCCCTTTACCAGGTGGAGATGAAAGCCTTCCTCAAAGCACAGTGGTGTTGTAGTCCCTTACTGCCGATGGCTTCTGATAAGGTCCTCACAGTTCCTCTCTATCCATCATATAGGTTAGGACACAAACCCGTATGACAGGTGACTCGAGCCTTTTTACAGGGTCTCTATCAAGGCCCCTGCCCTATATGTCACTGTGCTTCCTGGGTAGAAAGGCAGACAGGTAACTTAAAGTCCAGCTGTCCTGCCAGTTTCTGCTATGCCCCTTAGAGTCCGACATGGCCTCAGTCTTCCGGCTACCGGAATCTGCGCTAGCAGGGAGGTAGCCAAATCACTGCTCTGCTCCCCTGGTGTCATTCTCCTGTGCTTTTTCTCTCCTGCACACTTTCTACAAACTGTCCATTCTTTCTCAGTTCTCTTTCTCCAGGAGCTGTAGCAACTTTGGCTACATGGCCCCTCCAGTCTCTCTTCTTTCCTCTTTCTGCCAGGAGCTGCAGACCCCCACGTCTGCTCATTCTCCTATCATACCAGCTCCGTCTAGCTGATGTTCTTCGACAAGCTCCCTTCTGGCAATCTCTCTCTCTAGCACATCTTTCTGATTCCTTCCCCTCTGTCTCTCTGACAGGAACTCATTTAAAAAAACCTGACCGGCACATCCAAACATAGACTAAGTGTGAACAGGTGCTGAACAGAGTCGCCAACTCGTATATAGTTAAGTAAATAAGGCAGCACACTGCAGCGCTAAAACATGTTAATAAGGCAGTGTGTTGCCTTATTTACTTAACTATATACGAGTTGGCGACTCTAGGTTCAGCACCTGTTCACACTTAGTCTATGTTTGGATGTGCCGGTCAGGTTTTTTTAAATGTATTCTTTAGCCTTCTGATCGTGCACTCCGCCTCCTAGCTTCAGGTGTTTTAATTACAGCAGGTCCAATACCCCTCCACAGAGAGAGAGAATTTTAGTCTAGGAAGAGGTTTCACATGTACCCATTCAGATGGAGACGTTTATTCTCAGCGAGGTAAGTCAAGTTTGGGACCTGGTATAGGAGAGATGCCGTAAAGGGGCTACCAGGTACACATAAAATTGGCCATTTTTATGTGCTAAACGCTCTCATTTTTCATATTTCTAGTGCAGTAATGCAGTTCAAATTTCGTGTTTTCAAGTTTACATGTTTTAGCGCTGCAGTGTGCTGCCTTATTTACTTAACCATATACGAGTTGTCGACTCTAGGTTCAGCACCTGTTCACACTTAGTCTATGTTTGGATGTGCCGGTCAGGTTTTTTGAAATGTATTCTTTAGCCTTCTGATCGTGCACTCCGCCTCCTAGCTTCAGGTGTTTTAATTACAGCAGGTCCAATACCCCTCCACAGAGAGAGAGAATTTTAGTCTAGGAAGAGGTTTCACATGTACCCATTCAGATGGAGACGTTTAGTCTCAGCGAGGTAAGGCAAGTTTAGGACCTGGTATAAGAGAGATGCCGTAAAGGGGCTACCAGGTACACATAAAATTGGCCATTTTTATGTGCTAAACGCTCTCATTTTTCATATTTCTAGTGCAGTAATGCAGTTGAAATTTCATGTTTTCAAGTTTACATGTTTTAGCGCTGCAGTGTGCTGCCTTATTTACTTATCTGACAGGAACTAACTTGTCTGCTGTCTGGCACCAACTGACTTTCCCCTCCAGACCAGAATGTATTTATAGGGGAGTTCACACTAAACCAGGTTTGTGAACATGTTGTATGTATGTGGTTACCTGATAAAAGAGGTCTTTCATCGCTTCCAAGCGTGACATCACTCTCCCTGTGAAGAAAGCAATGCCACTGTGACGACCAGGACCCTGGGGTGTCACACATACAGTACCACACAGCCTCGGGTTCCCGGTGCCCGGTTCCTGCGCTTCAGCTTGGAGGGAGCCCAGTCACAGCTTCTACTCCAGCTCCTTAGTTCTCCTGTGCTTCTCCCCTCTGGCACTTGCTACCAATGCAACGCTCCTGCTTCTCCACTCTGGCCTGGAGCTGCAGCACCACGTAGCTGCAGGGCCCCAGCTCTGCTGCTCACTCTCCTCTCTCCTTCACTGTCTGCTACAGACTACTAACTGCCTCACTCCTCCAAGCCAGAATATATGAGTCACCCGCCAGGGCCGTGGGGTACCCGATAATGGGTCTGGTGTTCACAGGGGGATGTCACGGTGGCGACCCGGTCCGTGGCCCTGGGCGCCCATGTGAAAGGGGATAATTGAGTAAAGTTTGTGTTCGTGACGCCACCTGTGGTATTTGGTCAGTGGGGACAGACGCTGCTTTAAGGGGTCCTCTGGGGTGATGTTATGGCAGCTAGATGGTATAACTTCCCACAGGTGAAGTGTATCCCCAGGGCTCCCGGTGTGTAGATGGAAGATGGTGAATGGCGCAGTAAAAAATGAGGGCACAGGTTTGCTGACTCTTTACCTGGTTTACTGAAGACTTCAGGCAGCCACAGTAGCCACAGTCCAGGGTACCACATCACAGGGCAGGCAAGGTCCGGCCAGCTTGGAAGCGAATCCAGAGTCCCCTTTACCAGGTGGAGTTAAAAGCCTTCCTCTAGCGCAATGGTTTTTGGTTTTGTAGTCCCTTACTGCCTATGGCTTCACATAAGGTCCTCACAGTTGTTCTCTCTGTCCCCCATATAGGATAGGACATAACCCGTATGACTGGTGACTTGAGCCTTTTTACAGGGACTCTAGCACGCCCCGGGCTCTATAGGTGTCACCGTGCTTCCTAGGTATTAAGGCGGAAAGGTAACTTGCAGTTCAGCTGTCCTGCCGGTTTCTGTTGCAAGTCGTAGAGTTCCTTACAACCTCGGTGGTCCGGCTACCGGTTATCTGCGCCTCAGGGGGAAGCAGCCTGCTCTCAGCTGGTCTCCCCTGATATCACTCTCCTGTGCTTCGCTCTCCTTCATGCTCACTGAACAATGTTCGGCTTTCTGTAAGTCTCTTTCCAGGAGCTGTGGTACTTCAGACCACATGGCCCCTTCAGACGTTCTGACCCTCTAGGTCCGTCTGCTCTTTTCTATCTCTCTGACAATCTGAACTCTCTTTGCCTCCAAACCACAATGTATATAGGGGAGTCACCTAGTAAATAGGATCAAAAGCTCCCCCTTGTGGCCTGGAGTGTGAACATGTTGTGTGTATGGTGGTTACCTGATAAAAGATATGCTTCATTGCTTCCAAACGTAACATCACCTTGCCCGTGAGTAAAGCAATGCTACTATGATGACCAGGGCCCTGGGGCGCCACATACTGTATATATCTGGGAAAGCTCCCCTGAAACCGGGTTCTGAGCTCTCCCATCTGGCCTGGAATCAGAATATGTTGCATGTATGTGTACCACCTGTTAAAGGGATCTTCCTTGCTTCCAGGCATGGCTTCACCCTCCCCAAAAGGAAGGCAACACCACTGTAACAACCGGACTTCTGGGGTGTGACATATCACTTCTGACTGCTCCCCCTGTATCATCCCTGGCTGCTCCCCCTCCGCCTGTATAACCCCTGGCTGCACCCCTTCAACCTGTATCTCCCCTGTCTGCATCACCCCTGACTGAGCCCCCTCCCCTTGGATCACCCCTGACTGCGGCACCTACCCCTATATCACGCCTGACTGCACCCCTCCCCTGTATCACCCCTGTTTGCGCCCCCTCCCCCTGTATCACCCCTGATTGAACCCCTCTCCCCCTGTATCACCCCTGACTAAAACTTTTCTTTCCCTGCTACTAACAAAATGAGGCCCTTCATAAAAAGTTATCGCCTTATAGGTGGAAGAGAGATTTCTGTTAACCCCTTCCCGACCCATGACGCCACGTAGGCGTCATGA
This sequence comes from Ranitomeya imitator, assembly GCF_032444005.1. Lineage (NCBI taxonomy): Eukaryota > Metazoa > Chordata > Amphibia > Anura > Dendrobatidae > Ranitomeya > Ranitomeya imitator. Next base: position 57,488,141 of record NC_091289.1, read on the forward strand.
AAGTCGGTGCCATTCCGACCCATGACGCCTATGCGGCGTCATGGAAAGATCGCGTCCCTGCAGATCGGGTGAAAGGGTTAACTCCCATTTCACCCGATCTGCAGGGACAGGGGGAGTGGTAGTTTAGCCCAGGGGGGGTGGCTTCACCCCCTCGTGGCTACGATCGCTCTGATTGGATGTTGAAAGTGAAACTGCCAATCAGAGCGATTTGTAATATTTCACCCATTATAACGGGTGAAATATTACAATCCAGCCATGGCCGATGCTGAAATATCATCGGCCATGGCTGGAAATACTAGTGTGCCCCCACCCCACCCCTCCGATCGCCCCCCCACCCCCCCCGATCTGGCCGGTACACTGCTCCGGCTCCCCTCCGCCCTGTGCTCCGCTCCCCCCCGTGCTCGTGTCCGCTCCCCCCGTGCTCCAATCACCCCCCCTGCACTCCGATCCACCCCCCCCCGTGCTCCGTTCCACCCCCCCGTGCTCCATTCCAGCCCCCCCGTGCTCCGTTCCACGCTCCCCGCGCTCCGTTCCACCCCTCCCGCGCTCCGATTCCCCCCCCGTGCTCCGATCCCCCCCCCCGTGCTCCGATCCCCCCCCCCCGTGCTCCGATCCCCCCCCCCCCGTGGTCCCCCCCACCCTATCATACTTACCGATCCAGCCGTGGTCCCGTCCGTCTTCTCCCGGGCGCCGCCATCTTCCAAAATGGCGGGCGCATGTGCAGTGCGCCCGCCGAATCTGCCGGCCGGCAGATTCGTTCCAAAGTGCATTTTGATCACTGAGATATAATCTATCTCAGTGATCAAAATAAAAAAAATAATAAATGACCCCCCCCCCCCCCCTTTGTCACCCCCATAGGTAGGGACAATAAAAAAATAAAGAAATTTTTTTTTTTCCACTAATGTTAGAATAGGGTTAGGGTTAGGGGTAGGGTTAGGGTTAGGGGTAGGGTTAGGGTTAGGGGTAGGGTTAGGGGTAGGGTTAGGGGTAGGGCTAGGGTTAGGGGTAGGGTTAGGGTTAGGGGTTAGGGTTAGGGCTAGGGTTAGGGTTAGGAATGTGCACACGTATTCTGGTCCTCTGCGGATTTTTCCGCTGCGGATTTGATAAATCCGCAGTGCTAAACCGCTGCGGATTTATGGCGGATTTACCGCGTTTTTTTCTGCGCATTTCACTGCGGTTTTACAATTGCGATTTTCTATTGGAGCAGTTGTAAAACCGCTGCGGAATCCGCACAAAGAAGTGACATGCTGCGGAATGTAAACCGCTGCGTTTCCGTGCAGTTTTTCCGCAGCATGTGTACAGCGATTTTTGTTTCCCATAGGTTTACATTGAACTGTACACTCATGGGAAACTGCTGCGGATCCGCAGCGTTTTCCGCAGCGTGTGCACATACCTTTAGAATTAGGCTATGTGCACACGGTGCGGATTTGGCTGCGGATTCGCAGCAGTGTTCCATCAGGTTTACAGTACCATGTAAACATATGAAAAACCAAATCCGCTGTGCCCATGGTGCGGAAAATACCGCGCGGGAACGCTGCGTTGTATTTTCCGCAGCATGTCAATTCTTTGTGCGGATTCCGCAGCGTTTTACACCTGTTCCTCAATAGGAATCCGCAGGTGAAATCCGCACAAAAAACACTGGAAATCCGCGGAAAATCCGCAGGTAAAACACAGTGCCTTTTACCCGCAGATTTTTCAAAAATGGTGCGGAAATATCTCACACGAATCCGCAACGTGGGCACATAGCCTTAGGGTTAGGGTTGGAATTAGGGTTGTGGTTAGGGTTAGGGGTGTGTTGGGGTTAGTGTTGTGGTTAGGGGTGTGTTGGGGTTAGGGTTGTGGTTAGGGGTGTGTTGCAGTTAGGGTTGTGTTTAGGGTTATGGCTACAGTTGGGATTAGGGTTAGGGGTGTGTTGGGGTTAGTGTTGGAGTTAGAATTGAGGGGTTACCACTGTTTAGGCACATCAGGGGTCTCCAAACGCAACATGGCGCCACCATTGATTCCAGCCAATCTCGTATTCAAAAAGTCAAATGGTGCTCCCTCACTTCCGAGCCCTGACGTGTGCCCAAACAGTGGTTTACCCCCACATATGGGGTACCAGCATACTCAGGACAAACTGCGCAACAATTACTGGGGTCCAATTTCTCCTGTTACCCTTGTGAATCTAAAAAAATGCTTGCTAAAACATAATTTTTGAGGAAAGAAAAATGATTTTTTATTTTCACGGCTCTGCGTTGTAAACGTCTGTGAAGCACTTGGGGGTTCAAAGTGCTCACCACATATCTAGATAAGTTCCTTGGGGGGTCTAGTTTCTAAAATGGGGTCACTTGTGGGGGGTTTCTACTGTTTAGGCACACCAGGGGCTCTGCAAACGCAACGTGACACCCGCAGACCATTCCATCAAAGTCTGCATTTCAAAAGTCACTACTTCCCTTCTGAGCCCCGACGTGTGCCCAAACAGTGGTTTACCCCCACATATGGGGTATCAGCGTACTCAGGAGAAACTGGACAACAACTTTTGGGGTCCAATTTCTCCTGTAACCCTTGGGAAAATAAAAAATTCTGGGCTAAATAATTATTTTTGAGGAAAGAAAACGTATTTATTATTTTCACGGCTCTGCATTATAAACTTCTATGAAGCACTTGGGGGTTCAAAGTGCTCACCACACATCTAGATAAGTTCCTTTCAGGGTCTAGTTTCCAAAATGGGGTCACTTGTGGGGGGTTTCTACTGTTTAGGCACATCAGGGGCTCTGCAAACGCAACGTGACGCCCGCAGAGCATTCCATCAAAGTCTGCATTTCAAAACGTCACTACTTCAATTCCAAGCCCCGGCATGTGCCCAAACAGTAGTTTACCCCCACATATGGGGTATCACCGTACTCAGGAGAAACTGGACAACAAATATTGGGGTCAAATTTCTCCTGTTACCCTTGGGAAAATTAAAAAATTCTGGGCTAAATAATTATTTTTGAGGAAAGAAAACGTATTTATTATTTTCACGGCTCTGCATTATAAACTTCTATGAAGCACTTGGGGGTTCAAAGTGCTCACCACACATCTAGATAAGTTCCTTTGGGGGTCTAGTTTCCAAAATGGGGTCACTTGTGGGGGGTTTCTACTGTTAAGCCACATCAGGGGCTCTGCAAACGCAACGTGACGCCCACAGAGCATTCCATCAAAGTCTGCATTTCAAAACGTCACTACTTCACTTCCGAGCCCCGGCATGTGCCCAAACAGTGATTTACCCCCACATATGGGGTATCAGCGTACTCAGGAGAAACTGGACAACAACTTTTGGGGTCAAATTTCTCCTGTCACCCTTGGGAAAATAAAAAATTGCAGGCTAAAAGATCATTTTTGAGAAAATAATTTTTTTTTTTATTTTCATGGCTCTGCGTTATAAACTTCTGTGAAGCACTTGGGGGTTCAAAGTCCTCACCACACATCTAGATTAGTTCCTTTGGGGGTCTAGTTTCTAAAATGGTGTCATTTCTGGGGGATCTCCAATGTTTAGGCACACAGGGGCTCTCCAAACGTGACATGGTGTCCGCTAATGATTGGAGCTAATTTTCCATTTAAAAAGCCAAATGGCGTGCCATCCCTTCCGAGCCCTGCCGTGCGCCCAAACAGTGGTTTACCCCCACATATGGGGTATCAGCGTACTCTGGACAAACTGGACAACAATATTTGGGGTCCAATTTCTCCTATTATCCTTGGCAAAATAGGAAATTCCAGGCTAAAAAATCATTTTTGAGGAAAGAAAAATTATTTTTTATTTTCATGGCTCTGCGTTATAAACTTCTGTGAAGCACCTGGGGGTTTAAAGTGCTCAATATGCATCTAGATAAGTTCCTTGGGGGGTCTAGTTTCCAAAATGGGGTCACTTGTGCGGGAGCTCCAATGTTTAGGCACACAGGGGCTCTCCAAACGCGACATGGTGTCCGCTAACAATTGGAGCTAATTTTCCATTCAAAAAGTCAAATGGCGCGCCTTCTCTTCCGAGCCCTGCCGAGTGCCCAAACAGTGGTTTACCCCCACATATGAGGTATCGGCGTACTCGGGAGAAATTGCCCAACAAATTTTATGATCCATTTTATCCTACTGCCCATGTGAAAATGAAAAAATTGAGGCGAAAAGAATTTTTTTGTGAAAAAAAATTACTTTTTCATTTTTACAGATCAATTTGTGAAGCACCTGAGGGTTTAAAGTGCTCACTAGGCATCTAAATTAGTTCCTTGGGGGGTCTAGTTTCCAAAATGGCGTCACTTGTGGGGGAGCGCCAATGTTTAGGCACACAGGAGCTATCCAAACGCGACATGGTGTCCGCTAACGATGGAAATAATTTTTCATTCAAAAAGTCAAATGGCGCTCCTTCCCTTCCGAGCCTTACCATGTGCCCAAACAGTGGTTTACCTCCACATGTGAGGTATTGGTGTACTCAGGAGAAATTGCCCAACACATTTTAGGATCCATTTTATCCTGTTGCCCATGTGAAAATGAAAAAATTGAGGCTAAAAGAATTTTTTTGTGAAAAAAAAGTACTTTTTCATTTTTACGGATCAATTTGTGAAGCACCTGGGGGTTCAAAGTGCTCACTATGCATCTAGATAAGTTCCTTGGGGCGTCTAGTTTCCAAAATGGGGTCACTTGTGGGGGAGCTCCAATTTTTAGGCACACGGGGGCTCTCCAAACGTGACATGGTGTCCGCTAAAGAGTGGAGCCAATTTTTGATTCAAAAAGTCAAATGGCGCTCCTTCCCTTCCAAGCCCTGCCGTGCGCCAAAACAGTGGTTTACCCCCACATATGAGGTATCAGCGTACTCAGGACAAATTGGACAACAACTTTCGTGGTTCAGTTTCTCCTTTTACCATTGGGAAAATAAAAAAATTGTTGCTAAAAGATAATTTTTGTGACTAAAAAGTTAAATGTTCATTTTTTCCTTCCATGTTGCTTCTGCTGCTGTGAAGCACCTGAAGGGTTAATAAACTTCTTGAATGTGGTTTTGAGTACCTTGAGGGGTGCAGTTTTTAGAATGGTGTCACTTTTGGGTATTTTCAGCCATATAGACCCCTAAAACTGACTTCAAATGTGAGGTGGTCCCTAAAAAAAATGGTTTTGTAAATTTCGTTGTAAAAATGACAAATCGCTGGTCGAATTTTAACCCTTATAACTTCCTAACAAAAAAAAATTTTGTTTCCAAAATTGTGCTGATGTAAAGTAAACATGTGGGAAATGTTATTTATTAACTATTTTGTGTCACATATCTCTCTGGTTTAACAGAATAAAAATTCAAAATGTGAAAATTGCGAAATTTTCAAAATTTTCGCCAAATTTCCGTGTTTATCACAAATAAATGCAGAATTTATTGACCTAAATTTACCACTAACATGAAGCCCAATATGTCACGAAAAAACAATCTCAGAACCGCTAGGATCCGTTGAAGCGTTCCTGAGTTATTACCTCATAAAGGGACACTGGTCAGAATTGCAAAAAACGGCAAAGTCTTTAAGGTCAAAATAGGCTGGGTCTTGAAGGGGTTAAAAGTGTATGGGAGGATGTGAGGGAATGCTCTTTCAAAATTACTCCAATGTCATACATAAGTGATGTAGGACCCCCACCACTAGAAGAGGGGGCATTCACATAATGTATTTGCTGCAGAATTTCTACAATGGAAATCCCACAGCAAATTAACAGCGGAAATATCTACAGAGATATTGTGCAGATATTGCTGCGTTTACTACTAAACAATGGTACACCTTCACCACTGACCTGATCCTTTGTATTGCAAAGGATGAAATCGATGGTGACTATCCACAGTATGAATTGACACATTGTTCATGTGAAATCACGCTGTGGATTTTCTCAGCGTATAGATGAGATGTCCTAAAATCCTAATAAACACCAGGGAACATTTATCATTTAGTTTGCACCAAAATGTGGGTGCCACTCCCCCTGCTATATCATTAAGACATGTATTACCTTATATTATACCCTGATATTAGCGTGTTTTACCGCACAATCGGTGGTCTTGTATTTATTTCTATGTAGCTACATAGTGGGCCCCAAGAATGATTTTCTCTGGTGGGTCCAAGGTGCTCCAGGCTGACGTTGCCTAAAACAACAGGGTACACAGCACTAACACTTACTCACAGCATATGCTTATGTTTGGGAGGGCAGGCCGGGAAATCGTGGACCTTCATATGCCTGATCCAATAGGACCATCGCCAAGAAATACCACTGCATGGGTGCAAGAGCACTGCCGCATGCTGAGGGCAGTGCACAAGGTTGTGGGAGAGCACCCGACGCGAGTGGTGCGGACAAATCTGAGATCCGTACAGAAGGACAAGTATGCTCTAGGTGACCGAGTGATGGTCAAGGCTAAGACGCCGTCCGGAAAGTTAGATGGGCAGTGGGAGGCAGCTCCATATATGGTGAAGAGGAGGGTGGGTCCTGCCATTCCGGTTTACAAGGTGGAGCCAGTAGGGACCCTTGCGGAACATTTACTGTAAAATCTTAAGAGGCCGTACTTTTGAAGAGCCCCTGGCTGCTGCCGAGATGCCTATCTCTACATTGCGTGCGGTATAATTCCCCTTAAATGAGGAATGGGGGGTTGTCACTGTCCAGACACTAACGGGGACTACGGCCGGGGCAGGCTGGTCACCTGAGCTGGGAGTTGCGTAGCCGGCAGCCCCTCCCCCAATAAATGTACCAAATGTTCCTTGTCCTATGACTCTGTGCAGGAAGGTCAGGCCCAATGCTTGTATTCCTCTACACTCCCTGACAGAAGTTATGTCGCTTATCCATGTTATGTAAATAAAAGCTTATAACCTGATGTTAAATTCATCTATTGGTTGTGTAAATTATTCTTTTGAAAGCTGAAACCCTCCGAAATGTGGTTTAGATTAAGAAAATAAATTGGCATCAATGCAGAAATATTGATCAGTTAATGGACAAAGAATGGTCAGATTTTGTCAAGACAAAAGTTTTGTCGCCTGGTCATATAATGCACCTAATCCTAGTTTACATCCTCACCTGTGCTCAGTAAATGATCGGTTAATTACTGTGTGTGTATAAAAAGAAACCCAGCACCCCAGACCTTCACTTGAACTGCAACTTGAGCTCCGACAATATGCCAAAAATCCACCCTGCGACCAAAGCCTGGATTATCAAGAGGCTGAAGACCATATCCACTGCAGAGGTGGCTGCCACCTTTAATGTGTCTCAGCATCAAGAACAAAGAATTAAAAAAAAAGATTTGAAGAGACTGGAGATGTGTTTGACAAGCCCAGGTCTGGCAGACCCCACAAGACAACTGCTCAGGAGGAACGATTATTGGTTAGAAAATCCAAATCAAGCCCCTCTTCCACTGCAGCAGAGCTCCAAAAGGCCTGGTCACCTCAAGTCCCTGTGTCAACTGGAACAGTTTGTAGGATTCTGTCTCTAAATGGCCTCCATGGTCGAATCAGTGCCCAGAACCCAGCACTAAGCAAAAGGCAAATAAAAAAACCGTGTGGCATTTGCAAAGTCCCACAGCCTGCTAAACAGATGGACGCTGGAAAAGTGGCAGAAGGTGGATTTCTCTGATGAATCTTCAGTAGAATTACACCACAACTGCCACAAATCCTGCATGAGACCTACTGGAGCCCGTATGGATCCAAAATACAACCAGAAAACAGTTAAATTTGGTGGTGGAAAGATCATGGTCTGGGGTTACATTCAGTATGGGGTGGGCAAAACATTTGCAAGGCGGAAGGCAATATCAATAGCCTAAAATATCAAGAAGTATTAGCTACCTCTTATATTGCAAATCATAAGGCCCCTTAAAAAATAGTGAGGAAAGAATGGTTGTAGATGACGAGGAAAAAGCTAACATATTAAACACCTTCTTCTCCACGGTATTCACGGTGGAAAATGAAATGCTAGGTGAAATCCCAAAAAACAATGAAAACCCTATATTAACCCCTTTCTGACATCAGACGTACTATCCCGTCCAGGTGGGGTGGGCCCCCATGACCAGGGACGGGATAGTACGTCATGCCCTTTAATGCGACACTGCGACTTAAGTCGTGGTGATCACATTAAAATTCCGACGCCATTTTACCTCAGGGAAAATGGCCTCGGCTTCCTGGGGTATGGCGTCCCCTCCCCTGCCTCCCGATCGCTGTGATTGGCTGTTCAATTCTGAACAGCCAATCACAGCCTTTCTCATTGTTTCAGCCAATCAGCTTGGCTGAAACAGTGAGGTTCCAGGCTAGGATCGAGTACCGATGTACTCGATCCTGGGGCCAGTGCCTGGCAACCCAGGCACCGGCCAAAACCCCCGGATTGGCGCGATCAACGATCACATCGATCGCGCCAATCGCAGGGCATAGCGACGGTGTTACCGCGCTGTGCCCTGCCTGAAAGTGCCTGATCCGGAGCCGCAGGGCAGCTGAGGAAGGCTCCGGATCCTGCAGCTGTGATTGGTGCGATCGATGTGATCGTCGATCGCGCCAATCAGGAACAGTCCCGCCGGATCGGCGCGATCGACGATCACATCGATCGCCGTCGATCGCGCCGATCGCAGGGCACAGCGGCGGTGTTACCGCGCTGTGCCCTGCTTGGAAATCCAGCCTCATCTGCCTGCCACCTCCCCCACCACCTTCTGCAGCTCTGCCAATCAGGGCACAACAGCGGTGTGCCCGCGCTGTGCCCTGCCGGTGACCTGCCGGTCACCTGCCGGTCACTTGCTGGTGACCTGCCGGTGACCTGCCTATGATCGGAGCTGTGAGCTCTGATCATAGGCTGGTGCCTAGCGACACCGGCGTCACCAGGGCCACCTCTGATTGGTGGGATCGATGTGATCATTCGATCCCACCAATGACAGGTCACAGCAGCGGTGTGACCGCTCTGTGACCTGTCTCACCTGTCCCTGACCTGTCTGACTGCTCTTCAGGAATCCTCACACTTGGTGAGGATTCCTGAAGAGCGGTCACGCTGACAGATCCCCTCCTGTGCTGAGACTTGTGGTGCCACAGTAGCCTGTGACACCACAATTCTTGCTAAAGAAAGAAGACAGAAGAAAGAAGACAGAAGAAAGAAGAGAGACTACAACCGTAAGTGTTCATCCCCGATCCCGGCCCGATCTTACTTCACCCCCCCCCCCTTTACCCCTCCCCCCCCTTTCCCTTCCCCCTCCACCCCCACTTTGCGCCGCGTCCGTCGATGCCCAAATTAAGCAGCCGCCGAGCGTTGATTGGTGACGCAGTTCACCGATCAACACTCATGCTCGCTTTTCTTTCCCACATCCCCGTCCACGCACCCCGCCGCTGCGTCTGAACCCGTGCCTTTCATTTCTTTTTTTTTTTTTTCCCACATCCCCATCCACGCACCCCGCCGCTGCGTCTGAACCCGTGCCTTTCATTTCTTTTTTTTTTTCCCACATCCCCGTCCACGCACCCCGCCGCTGCGTCTGAACCCGTGCCTTTCATTTCTTTTTCTTTTTTTCCCACATCCCCGTCCACGCACTCCGCCGCTGCGTCTGAACCCGTGCCTTTCATTTCTTTTTTTTTTTTCTCACATCCCCGTCCACGCACCCCGCCGCTGCGTCTGAACCCGTGCCTTTCATTTCTTTCCCACATCCCCGTCCACGCACCCCGCCGCTGCGTCTGAACCCGTGCCTTTCATTTCTTTTTTTTTTTTCCCACATCCCCGTCCACGCACTCCGCCGCTGCGTCTGAACCCATGCCTTTCATTTCTTTTTTTTTTTTCCCACATCCCCGTCCACGCACCCCGCCGCTGCGTCTGAACCCGTGCCTTTCATTTCTTTTTTTTTTTTCCCACATCCCCGTCCACGCACCCCGCCGCTGCGTCTGAACCCGTGCCTTTCATTTCTTTTCTTTTTTTTCCCACATCCCCGTCCACGCACTCCGCCGCTGCGTCTGAACCCGTGCCTTTCATTTCTTTTTTTTTTTCCCACATCCCCGTCCACGCACCCCGCCGCTGCGTCTGAACCCGTGCCTTTCATTTCTTTTTTTTTTTTCCCACATCCCCGTCCACGCACCCCGCCGCTGCGTCTGAACCCGTGCCTTTCATTTCTTTTCTTTTTTTTCCCACATCCCCGTCCACGCACTCCGCCGCTGCGTCTGAACCCGTGCCTTTCATTTCTTTTTTTTTTTCCCACATCCCCGTCCACGCACCCCGCCGCTGCGTCTGAACCCGTGCCTTTCATTTCTTTTTTTTTTTTCCCACATCCCCGTCCACGCACCCCGCCGCTGCGTCTGAACCCGTGCCTTTCATTTCTTTTTTTTTTTTCCCACATCCCCGTCCACGCACCCCGCCGCTGCGTCTGAACCCGTGCCTTTCATTTCTTTTTTTTTTTTCCCACATCCCCGTCCACGCACCCCGCCGCTGCGTCTGAACCCGTGCCTTTCATTTCTTTTTTTTTTTCCCACATCCCCATCCACGCACCCCGCCGCTGCGTCTGAACCCGTGCCTTTCATTTCTTTTTTTTTTCCCACATCCCCGTCCACGCACCCCGCTGCTGCGTCTGAACTTGTGCCTTTCATTTCTTTTTTTTTTTTCCCACATCCCTGTCCACGCACCCCGCCGCTGCATCTGAACCCGTGCCTTTCATTTCTTTTTTTTTTCCCACATCCCCGTCCACGCACCCCGCCGCTGCGTCTGAACCCGTGCCTTTCATTTCTTTTTTTTTTTTACCACATCCCCGTCCACGCACTACGCCGCTGCGTCTGAACCCGTGCCTTTCATTTCTTTTTTTTTTTCCCACATCCCCGTCCACGCACTCCGCCGCTGCGTCTGAACCCGTGCCTTTCATTTCTTTTTTTTTTTCCCACATCCCCATCCACGCACCCCGCCGCTGCGTCTGAACCCGTGCCTTTCATTTCTTTTTTTTTTTTTTTACACATCCCCGTTCACACACCCAGCAGCCGCCGAACTTTGATAAGTGACGCAGTTCACTTATCAGAGCTAGGGCCCGCTGATTTAGACTTTTCCTTTTACAGGTATTTTTTTTCCCTTTAGCTTTTTCCTTTCAGAATAGTTTGCACCAAACACTATCCCCCCCCACACGTACACAGTTATCAATAAATATTACACCCAAGCACCATAATCACACAAAAAATGTCCCGTTCGTCCCAGCAGCGCTATTCATTGGAGGAGGCATATGCTTTCCTTGCCTCCGACACTGATAGCGAGGGAGAGGATCCCACATTCCTTTACTCTTCAGATTCTTCATCCTCTTCCTCCTCCTCATCGTCCTCCTTGGGTCCTGCGGAACCGCCACGCAGACGCCCCAGGAGAGAAGATCAGGCAGCGCCCACTCCTGAAAATGAACCAGCGCGACCCTCTTCGGACCCCATATGGACCTCGCGCCACTGATTCCTGATTTTGTGGCAGAATCAGGAATCAAGTTTGACACCACCGGCCTCACAGAAATAGACTTTTTCAAAGTCTTTTTCTCTGAGGCTTTCGTTAACCTCATGGTGGAGCAAACTAATTTGTATGCTCGGCAATTTTTGGAGCAAAACCCCCGTTCATCATTTTCTAACTGGTCTCCTGTGGACGCAGTTGAAATGATGCAGTTTTGAGGCCTGGTCCTCCATATGGGGATCGTGAAAAAGCCAGAAATTCGGCAATATTGGAGTGTAGATATTTTATATAACACTCCAGTGTTCCGAATGGTCATGGTTCGGACGCGTTTTGAGGCCATCCATAAGTTTTTGCATTACAACGATAATGCACGGTGTCCCGCATGAGATGACCCCAATTTTGACCGTCTGTACAAAGTTCGGCCGGTCATCGAACACTTCAGCAAAAAGTTTGCTGAAGTGTACGTGCCCAAAAGGGACATCTGTGTGGATGAGTCTTTGGTTCATTTTAAGGGGCGGCTCAGATTCCGTCAATACCTGCCCAGCAAAAGGGCCAGGTACGGAATCAAACTCTACAAGCTGTGTGAGAGTACCTCAGGGTACACCTACAGCTTTAGAGTGTACGAAGGGAAGGACAGCAGGATTGAACCGCCTGAGTGTCCTTCCATCCTGGGAGTGAGTGGGAAAATTGTGTGGGATTTGGTGCACCCACTGCTGGATAAAGGTTATCACCTCTACACCGATAACTTTTATTCCAGCATCCCACTCTACAAATCCCTCTCTGCGCGAGGTACCGCAGCCTGCGGTACTGTCCGCAAAATTCAGAGAGGCCTCCCGAAGACGCTACTTGGGCAGATGCTCAGAAAAGGTGAGAGCAAAGCCCAATGTAGCGACCACCTGCTGGTGGTCAAGTACAAGGACAAGAGGGATGTCCTTCTCTTGACCACCATACACGGTGATGGCAGTGCCCTCAGCAGTGTACGGGGTACCTCAACACAGGTCTGCAAACCGGACTGTGTACTGGGGTACAACAAAAACATGGGGGGCGTTTATCTCTCCGATCAACTCCTCCAACCGTACAGTGCTTTGAGGAAGGTCAAGGTGTGGTACAAAAAGCTGTCCGTGTACATCGTACAAATGGCAATGCTCAACGCTTTCCTGCTGTCACGATGTGCACGACACTCTGATACGTCGTACCTTCAGTTCCAGGAGGTAGTGGTTAAGGCCCTGATATTTGGCACGAGGGAAGGAGCGGGCCCCAGTACTTCCGGAACTGAGGGTGCTCGTATCATACCAGGTCAGCATTTTCCGGGGGTGGTCCCGCCAACTGATAGAAAAAGTAAGCCGCAAAAAAGGTGCCGAGTGTGCTACAAAAGAGGAGTACGCAAGGACACCATCTATCAATGCGACACCTGCCCCGACAAACCTGGCCTGTGTATGAAGGACTGCTTCAAATTGTACCACACCTCCATGCACTACTAATTTACTTAACAGGAACCAGTAGATTAGTTCCAAAGAGGGGACACATCTAAGTAAGTTCCTTGGGGGTCTAGGTTCCAAAATGATGTCACTTGTGGTTTTTTTTTACTGTTTAGGCACATCAGGGGCTTTGCAAACGGAACATGACGCCCTCAGAACTAGTCCATCAAAGTCTGCATTCCAAATCGTCACTGCTTCCCTTCTGAGTCCCGAAGTGCCCAAACAGTTTTTTCCCACATATGGGGTACTAGCGTACTCAGAACAAATTGGACAACAACTTTTGGGGTCCAATTTCTTCTGTTACCCTTGGGAAAATAAAAAATTGGGGGCTGAAAGATCATTTTTGTGGGGGAAAAAATAGAATTTTTTATTTTCACACCGGGCATCATAGACTTTAGTGAAGCACTTGGAGGTTCAAAATTCTCACGACACACCTAGATAAGTTCCTTAGGGGGTCAAGTTTCCAAAATGGGGTCACTTGTGGGGAGTTTCTACTGTTTAGGCACATCAGGGGCTCACCAAATGGCACATGATGCCTGCAGACAATTCCATCAAAGTCTGCATTCCAAAACGTCACTACTTCCCTTCCGAGCCCCGAAGTGTGCCCAAACAGTAGTTTTCTCCCACATATGGGGTACCAGCGTACTCAGGACAAATTCAACAACAACTTTTGGGGTCCAATTTCTCCTGTTACCCTTGGGAAAATAAAAAATTGGGGGCTGAAAGATCATTTTTGTGGGGGAAAAAATAGAATTTTTTATTTTCACACCGGGCATCATAGACTTTAGTGAAGCACTTGGAGGTTCAAAATTCTCACGACACACCTAGATAAGTTCCTTAGGGGGTCAAGTTTCCAAAATGGGGTCACTTGTGGGGAGTTTCTACTGTTTAGGCACATCAGAGGCTCACCAAATGGCACATGATGCCTGCAGACAATTCCATCAAAGTCTGCATTCCAAGACGTCACTACTTCCCTTCTGAGCCCCGAAGTGTGCCCAAACAGTAGTTTTCTCCCACATATGGGGTACCAGCGTACTCAGGACAAATTCAACAACAACTTTTGGGGTCCAATTTCTCCTGTTACCCTTGGGAAAATAAAAAATTGGGGGCTGAAAGATCATTTTTGTGGGGGAAAAAATAGAATTTTTTATTTTCACACCGGGCATCATAGACTTTAGTGAAGCACTTGGAGGTTCAAAATTCTCACGACACACCTAGATAAGTTCCTTAGGGGGTCAAGTTTCCAAAATGGGGTCACTTGTGGGGAGATTCTACTGTTTAGGCACATCAGGGGCTCACCAAATGGCACATGATGCCTGCAGACAATTCCATCAAAGTCTGCATTCCAAAACGTCACTACTTCCCTTCCGAGCCCCGAAGTGTGCCCAAACAGTAGTTTTCTCCCACATATGGGGTACCAGCGTACTCAGGACAAATTGGACAACAACTTTTGGGGTCCAATTTCTCCTGTTACCCTTGGGAAAATAAAAAATTGGGGGCTGAAAGATCATTTTTGTGGGGGAAAAAATAGAATTTTTTATTTTCACACCGGGCATCATAGACTTTAGTGAAGCACTTGGGGGATAAAAGTGCTCACCACACACCTAGATAAGTCTAGTTTCCAAAATGGGGTCACTTGTGGGGGGTTTCCACTGTTTAGGCACATCAGGGGCTGTCCAAACGCGACATGGCGTCCGATCTCAATTCCAGACAATTTTAGCTTGAAAATGTCAAGCGGCGCTCCTTTCTTTCTGAGCCCTGCCATGCGCCCAAACAGTGGTTCCCCCCCACATATGGGGTATCAGCGTACTCAGGACAAATTGGACAACAACTTTTGGGGTCCAATTTCTCCTTTTACCTTTGAGAAAATAAAAAATTGGGGACTAAACCATCATGTTTGTGGAAAAAATAGGATTTTTTATTTTCACGCCCGGGCGTTATAAACTTTCGTGAAGCACTTGGGGGATAAAAGTGCTCACGACACAACTAGATAAGTTCCTTAGGGGGTCTAGTTTCCAAAATGGGGTCACTTGTGGGGGGTTTCCACTGTTTAGGCACATCAGGGGCTGTCCAAACGCGACATGGCGTCCGATCTCAATTCCAGACAATTTTAGCTTGAAAATGTCAAACGGTGCTCCTTTCCTTCTGAGCCCTGCTATGCGCCCAAACAGTGGTTCCCCCCCCCACATATGGGGTATCAGCGTACTCAGGACAAATTGGACAACAACTTTTGGGGTCCAATTTCTCCTTTTACCTTTGAGAAAATAAAAAATTGGGGACTAAACCATCATGTTTGTGGAAAAAATAGGATTTTTTATTTTCACGCCCGGGCGTTATAAACTTTCGTGAAGCACTTGGGGGATAAAAGTGCTCACGACACAACTAGATAAGTTCCTTAGGGGGTCTAGTTTCCAAAATGGGGTCACTTGTGGGGGGTTTCCACTGTTTAGGCACATCAGGGGCTGTCCAAACGCGACATGGCGTCCGATCTCAATTCCAGCCAATTTTAGCTTGAAAATGTCAAGCGGCGCTCCTTTCCTTCTGAGCCCTGCCATGCGCCCAAACAGTGGTTCCCCCCCACATATGGGGTATCAGCGTACTCAGGACAAATTGGAAAACAACTTTTGGGGTCCAATTTCTCCTTTTACCTTTGAGAAAATAAAAAATTGGGGACTAAACCATCATGTTTGTGGAAAAAATAGGATTTTTTATTTTCACGCCCGGGCGTTATAAACTTTCGTGAAGCACTTGGGGGATAAAAGTGCTCACGACATAACTAGATAAGTTCCTTAGGGGGTCTAGTTTCCAAAATGGGGTCGCTTGTGGGGGGTTTCCACTGTTTAGGCACATCAGGGGCTGTCCAAACGCGACATGGCGTCCGATCTCAATTCCAGCCAATTTTAGCTTGAAAATGTCAAACGGCGCTCCTTTCCTTGCGAGCCCTGCCATGCGCCCAAACAGTGGTTCCCCCCCACATATGGGGTATCAGCGTACTCAGGACAAATTGGACAACAACTATTGGGGTCCAATTTCTCCTTTTACCTTTGAGAAAATAAAAAATTGGGGACTAAACCATCATGTTTGTGGAAAAAATAGGATTTTTTATTTTCACGCCCGGGCGTTATAAACTTTCGTGAAGCACTTGGGGGATAAAAGTGCTCACGACACAACTAGATAAGTTCCTTAGGGGGTCTAGTTTCCAAAATGGGGTCACTTGTGGGGGGTTTCCACTGTTTAGGCACATCAGGGGCTCTCCAAACGCGACATGGCGTCCGATCTCAATTCCAGCCAATGAAAATGTCAAACGGCACTCCTTTCCTTCTAAGCCCTGCCATGCGCCCAAAAAGTGGTTCCCCCTCAAATGTGGGGTATCAGCGTATTCAGGACAAATTGGACAACAACTCTTGAGGTCCATTTTCTCTTTTTACCCTTGGGAAATTAAAAAAATTATTGCTGAAAGAACATTTTTGTGACTAAAAAGTAAAATGTTAATTTTTTCCTTCCATGTTGCTTCTGCTGCTGTGAAACACCTGAAGGGTTAATAAACTTCTTGAATGTGGTTTTGAGCAGCTTGAGGGGTGCAGTTTTTAGAATGGTGTCACTTTTGGGTATTTTCTGCCATATAGACCCCTCAAAATGACTTCAAATGTGAGGTGGTCCCTAAAAAAAATGGTTTTGTAAATTTTGTTGTAAAAATGAGAAATTGCTGGTCAAATTTTAACCCTTGTAACTTCCTAGAAAAAAAAAATTTTGTTTCCAAAATTGTGCTGATGTAAAGTAGACATGTGGGTAATGTTATTTATTAACTATATTGTGTCACTTAACTCTCTGGTTTAACAGAATAAAAATTCAAAGTTGGAAAATTGCGAAATTTTCAAAATTTTCGCCAAATTTCCGTTTTTTTCACAAATAAACGCAAGTTATATCGAAGAAATTTTACCAGTATCATGAAGTACAATATGTTACAAGAAAACAATCTCAGAATCACTGGGATCCGTTGAAGCGTTCCAGAGTTATAACCTCATAAAGGGACAGTGGTCAGAATTGTAAAAATTGGCCCGGTCATTAACGTGCAAACCACCCTTGGGGGTAAAGGGGTTAAGGGTCACCAATCTAACCCAAGAAGAGGTGCGAAACCAGCTAAATAAGATTAAAATAGATAAATCTCCGGGTCCGGATGGCATACACCCACGAGTACTAAGAGAACTAAGTAATGTAATAGATAAACCATTATTTCTTATTTTTAGGGACTCTATAGCGACAGGGTCTGTTCCGCAGGATTGGCGCATAGCAAATGTGGTGCCAATATTCAAAAAGGGCTCTAAAAGTGAACCTGGAAATTATAGGCCAGTAAGTCTAACCTCTATTGTTGGTAAAATATTTGAAGGGTTTCTGAGGGATGTTATTCTGGATTATCTCAATGAGAATAACTGTTTAACTCCATATCAGCATGGGTTTATGAGAAATCGCTCCTGTCAAACCAATCTAATCAGTTTTTATGAAGAGGTAAGCTATAGGCTGGACCACGGTGAGTCATTGGACGTGGTATATCTCGATTTTTCCAAAGCGTTTGATACCGTGCCACACAAGAGGTTGGTACACAAAATGAGAATGCTTGGTCTGGGGGAAAATGTGTGTAAATGGGTTAGTAACTGGCTTAGTGATAGAAAGCAGAGGGTGGTTATAAATGGTATAGTCTCTAACTAGGTCGCTGTGACCAGTGGGGTACCGCAGGGGTCAGTATTGGGACCTGTTCTCTTCAACATATTCATTAATGATCTGGTAGAAGGTTTACACAGTAAAATATCGATATTTGCAGATGATACAAAACTATGTAAAGCAGTTAATACAAGAGAAGATAGTATTCTGCTACAGATGGATCTGGATAAGTTGGAAACTTGGGCTGAAAGGTGGCAGATGAGGTTTAACAATGATAAATGTAAGGTTATACACATGGGAAGAAGGAATCAATATCACCATTACACATTGAACGGGAAACCACTGGGTCAATCTGACAGGGAGAAGGACTTGGGGATCCTAGTCAATGATAAACTTACCTGGAGCAGCCAGTGCCAGGCAGCAGCTGCCAAGGCAAACAGGATCATGGGGTGCATTAAGAGAGGTCTGGATACACATGATGAGAGCATTATACTGCCTCTGTACAAATCCCTAGTTAGACCGCACATGGAGTACTGTGTCCAGTTTTGGGCACCGGTGCTCAGGAAGGATATAATGGAACTAGAGAGAGTACAAAGGAGGGCAACAAAATTAATAAAGGGGATGGGAGAACTACAATGCCCAGATAGATTAGCGAAATTAGGATTATTTAGTCTAGAAAAAAGACGACTGAGGGGCGATCTAATAACTATGTATAAGTACTGTATATAAGGGGACAATACAAATATCTCGCTGAGGATCTGTTTATACCAAGGAAGGTGACGGGCACAAGGGGACATTCTTTGCATCTGGAGGAGAGAAGGTTTTTCCACCAACATAGAAGAGGTTTCTTTACTGTTAGGGCAGTGAGAATCTGGAATTGCTTGCCTGAGGAGGTGGTGATGGCGAACTCAGTCGAGGGGTTCAAGAGAGGCCTGGATGTCTTCCTGGAGCAGAACAATATTGTATCTTACAATTATTAGGTTCTGTAGAAGGACGTAGATCTGGGGATTTATTATGATGGAATATAGGCTGAACTGGATGGACAAATGTCTTTTTTCGGCCTTACTAACTATGTTACTATGTTACTATGTATATAAGGGGTCAAATTCTGCAGCAGGATGGTGCTCCATCTCATACATCCATCTCTACAACAAAGTTCCTCCAGGCAAAAAAGATCAAGGTGCTCAAGGACTGGCCAGTCCAGTCACCATACATGAACATCATTGAGCATGTTTGGGGTAGGATGAAAGAGGAAGCTTGGAAGACAAAACCAAAGAATCTAGATGAACTCTGGGAGGCATGTAAGACTGCATTCTCTGATATTTCTGATGACTTCATTAATAAATTGTATGAATCATTGTTGAATTGCATGGATGCAGTCCTTCAAGCTCATGGAAGTCGCACAAAATATTAAATATGAGTAATAGCATCACAACTTCATTCACCAATGTTATGCAACATATATTTGTATTTTAAGCTAATTATTAGTTTGAACATCACATTACTTTCTGTGGGCGACACAACTTTTGTCTTGTCAAAATCTGACCATTCTGTGTTCATTAACTGATCAATATTTCTGCATTGATACCAATTTATTTTCTGAATCTAAACCACATTTCAGAGGGTTTCAGCTTTCAAAACAATAATTTATGCAACCAATGAATGAATTTAACGTCAGGTTATAAGCTTTTATTTACATAACATGGGTAAGGCTACGTTCACACTAGCGTTATGCTAGTTTGCGTCGGGTTAGCGTCGGGCGACGCAGCGGCGACGCATGCGTCATGCGCCCCTATATTTAACATGGGGGACGCATGCGTTTTTGCTTGTTGCGTTGTGCGACGCATGCGTCTTTTTTGCCGCAAGCGTTGGACCAAGAAAACGCAACAAGTTGCATTTTTCTTGCGTCCAAATTTCGGCAAAAAACGACGCATGCGTCGCAAAACGCAGTGTTTTTGCATGCGTTTTGGTGCGTTTTTGCGTGCATTGTGCGTTGCGTCGCCGACGCAGCGGCGCACAACGCTAATGTGAACGTAGCCTAAGCGACATAACTTCTGTCAGGGAGTGTACAACGTTATGCGCAAGATGAATTTATATGGGAAGAATTGTTGAGGACGCCTACTTCTAGTGGGGTGGCATGTGAGGGGACGGGGAAAATGCCTCTGACCGTCACCTACCATTAACGGTTTGCACGAAATTTGCAGCTGCTGTTCTACTTTGTTAGTAATGTACATGGAGAATACATTCAGAAATCTGTTGCCTGCAGTAGTAATTAGCGGCCACAGGAGGCCACTGTTTCCCCTGTCACTGCTCGATGATTCTGGCTTAAATTGGTTTATTAATTATATCAATTTTGTGCCATTAATGTGCAACTGCTATAAATACATGGGTCAAACTTCAGAGAAATCAATATTTGCAATGAAGAATTACCCAAATGTGATTTTCATAATTTTCACCATGGTGATAATTAAATAGACACAATAGATACAAAAATTTGTAAAAAAATAATTTGGAATCCATTTTAATCTAGGATTATAATATCTTATGTTAATAACCAGGCTTAACCCCTGGAGCTTTTTTTGGTTTTGCGTTTTAGTTTTTTGCTCCCCTTCTCAGAGCCATAACTTTTTTATTTTTCCTTCAATACGGCCATGTTGGGGCTTGTTTTTTGCGGGACGAGCTGTACTTTTGAATTGCACCATTGGTTTTACTATTTTGTGTACTATGAAGCGGGAAAAAATCAAAGTGCGGTGAAATTGCAAAAAAAGTGCAATCCCACACTTGTTTTTTGTGTGGCTTTTTTTGCTAGGTTCACTGAATGCTAAAACTGACCTGCCATTAAGGGGTTAAAGTGGTTTTACAGTAATGTGTGAAAATAACAAATGAAGCTTTACTGCCTCCGCCGCTCCAGTTCTGGCTCTTCACTGCTGCCTCTGATCTTTAGTCACTGGCTTCAAGGGTGATGTTATGTCAGCAGTTCTGCAGCCAATCACTTGGCTCAGTGGCCCATGTCGGCAGAGTTTCTAAGCTTAGTGATTGGCTGCAGCAGTGATTTGTGCTGTAGTTGAGCCATCACCGCTGCTGCCTGTCAAAATAGACCACAGGAAGTGCTGAAGATCCAGAGCTGGAGCAGCAGGGAGAAAGCTCTGTGCATTTTTTTCTACCAATGGTAACCTCCTATATATTTTTAAACCATTCCTGTAAAACCTCTTTAATCTGACTGTATCGAAAATGTCTATTTCGAGGTCCTGACGAATCACAATATATGCCAAGTGTGAACATCTCCTGTCCATAAATGAGGACTTGCTGGCCATCAGTTGATAGTCGCGGACAGTGAACACCTTCACCAATCAGCTGGGGGGTTTATTGCTGGAAGAAGTAGCGGCCTCTCCAGGACACGTGGTATTACCTGGTACTCTTTCAATAGAATGGATTGCCATGTAATACTTGATATCTTGAAGTCTTCCAGAACAAGATATTGGTAGACGGGTAATGATTTATTACCTTCCGCCATTTTCCCCGTTATCACTCGCTAGCTATTATACACATTTGGCTAATTTCACCTCTTCGTTGGAAGCCGTATCAGGAGCCTCCATCGCAGATATTATTATATAGGACGAGTGCTCAGCCAACAGCTATTTGGCCGCTGTTCACATGACATTTGGAACTCTCTGCCGTGTGATGTTGTAATGAGTGATTCATTACTTAAATTTAAGAGGGGACTGGATACCTTTCTGGAAAAGTATAATGTTACAGGGTATATACACTAGATTCCTTGATAGGGCGTTGATCCAGGGAACTAGTCTGATTGCCGTATGTGGCGTCAGGAAGGCATTTTTTTCCCCAATGTGGAGCTTACTATTTGCCACATGGTTTTTTTTTGCCTTCCTCTGGATCAACATGTTAGGGCATGTTAGGTTAGGCTATGGGTTGAACCAGATGGACTTATAGTCTTCCTTCAACCTTAATAACTATGTAACTAACTATGTAACTATGTAGCCCAATCTTATATACAGCAATATGCAGCCGGACAGAAGATCCAGGGAAATATCCGATCACCAGCAATGGGGTCTGGAAGGAATTTTTTCCTCCTAAAGTAGAACTCTTCGGGGGGTTTCCTTGCGTTCCTCTGGATCTTTGGGTCCCAGTGGCTCTCAGGTGGTCCCCCATGACCGCAGCTCGTTCTGTGGTCTCCACCGGGGCCAATCTGAGAGTCACTGTGACCATAGTTTAATTTCTTAAAGGGCCAGTAATATTTTCATTACAATGTTGCTTATTGCTATTCCAATAAAAAACTAAATTCTATATAATTATATTGTGTTGTGTGGTTTTTGTCTGGATTTCACTTTCCACAGTGACAATCATGAGAATGATCATTACTATCCTGAATATTCCACAACTAGACCTGGAAGTATAGGGGGCTCCATATAGAGAGAGTAGATGTCATAATGTCAGCTCCGGGACCAAAACATATTACAATTATTATAGGGCTCAGCCTGTGATGGAGGCACCAACATTGTATACAGTCCGTCCTACACAACATACTACAGAGACTGAAGACCAGGACACAGAGCAGCAGAATACAGGAGACACAGGTTCCGCAATCAAACCAGGAGGGAGGTCTCAGCCATCAGTGGCCACTGTTCCCATGGAACGGCCCACATTCACCAACTGTTCCGCAACCACTTGTTTCCCTTTGTCCATCACCTCCATCGTCCTTGCAGTTATTAGGCCACTACTGAAATTCTTTCCTGACTACATACAGACACGTAGATACAATCCATGTCTGCCGCCATCACCTTACACAAACTGAGTCCTGTCCCGGACCAGCGGCCTTTACTATTCAAGTCTAAGTGGGTGTACCCAAGGTGCCATCTCTAGAGAGCCATGTGCTTGTAACATGGACCAGCAGTAATACAGTAACACAGAGGAATATTCTTCAGGCACCGAGATGCAGTACGCACACACTTGGAGGGACACATTGCTCGCCCTTGCTGCCCCATGTTGTGCGTCCAGTGGTGGTCACTCTACTGTAAATTGGCTCTTCACATGGCATGGCGGTAAGGAATCTGAGGGCCACATACCTTCAGGAAAAAGATCTCATAAGGGCACGGCACCTTGAAATGTGAAGAACACAATAATATTGTTCATACAATTCTATTGTGTAAGTGATCACCTATCCTGGTAATAAGGCGGCTGACTGGTCAGAATCCACCTGAAAAAGTTGCTGTGTGCACAGAGCCATATGAAGATTTGCAGCTGCCGCATGATAATTGATACGACTTGGATTGCACAACACAAGGCAGTCAGCATTGGTGCCTCGGCCATCCATCCGACATCTTACATGGACACATCTACTCTTGCATACTTGTCTATGGCTTGACTCACACAAAGCATATCCAGGCATTTTGGTTTTTATCTTACAGACTTAGGCTGCCGTCACACTAGCAGTATTTGGTCAGTATTTTACATCAGTATTTGTAAGCCAAAACCAGGAGTGGAACAAATAGAGGAAAAGTATAATAGAAACATGTGCACCACTCCTGTAATTATCACCCACTCCTGGTTTCGGCTTACAAATACTGATGTAAAATACTGACCAAATACTGCTAGTGTGACGGCAGCCTTAGGCGTAGGGAAATACAGTCTGTTTTTTTACAGGCGTAATACGAAGAAAAGTTCCTGAACAGTGATCCGTATTCAACACAAGGATGCGATTTTTTTCTCTAAAAATGATCCGTATATCATCCGTACGGCGAGATTTTCTCGCCGGCTTGCAAAATGGACATCCATGTGGATCCATGGGCTCAAATACTCGTGAAAGCATATATACAGTCTATTTATCTATATAATTGTCTAAGGGGTACTTCGGTCTGTTTGTCTGTCTGTCTGCAACTTCCGTAACGGAAATCCCGCGTTGCTGATTGCCACGACTACTCAGCGACAGGCTTAGGCTGCCGTCACACTAGCAGTATTTGGTCAGTATTTTACATCAGTATTTATAAGCCAAAACCAGGAATGGGTGATAAATGCAGAAGTGGTGCATATGTTTCTATTATACTTTTCCTGTAATTGTTCCACTCCTGGTTTTGGCTACAAATACTGATGTAAAATACTGACCAAATACTGCTAGTGTGAAGGCAGCCTTAGTCTGGCCGCGAATTGACCCCTCCGTACTCTCCACCAGTCAGTGCCCCCTCCCTACTCCCCTCCAGTCAGCACCAGTGTGTCGCCCCATCCCGGGCCAACTTTTTACTATTGATGCTGCCTATGCAGCATCAATAGTAAAAAGATATCATGTTAAAAATAATTAAAAAAATAAAAAATTATGCTATTCTCACCTTCCGCCGTCCACCGATGCGTGCGATACTGCCGCCAGCTTCCGTTCCCAGTGAGGCATTGCGAAATTACCCAGATGACTTAGCGGACTCGCAAGACCGCTAAGTCATCTGGGTAATTTTGCAATGCATCACTGCGAATGGAAGATGGCGGCAGCATCGGCACAGCTTCGCTGGACGCCGGAGGGTGAGTGTATAACTATTTTTTATTTAATTTTTTTTTTTTAACAGGGATATGGTGCCTACACTGCTATATACTACGTGGCCTGTGTTATATACTGCATGGGCTGTGTTATATACTGCGTGGCCTGTGTTATATACTGCGTGGGCTGTGTTATATACTACGTGGCCTGTGTTATATACTGCATAGGCTGTGTTATATACTGCATGGCCTGTGTTATATACTGCGTGTGCTATGCTTTATACTACGTGGCTGCTATATACTATGTGGCTGCTATATACTACGTGACTGTGCTATATAGTACGTGCCTGTGCTATATACTATGTGGTTGTATTATATACTATGTGGCTGTGTTATATACTACGTGGCTGTGCTATATACTACGTGGCTGTGTTATATATTATGTGGCCTGTGTTATATACTGCATGGGCTGTGTTATATACTGCGTGACCTGTGTTATATACTGCATGGCCTGTGTTTTATACTGCGTGACCTGTGTTATATACTGTGTGGGCTGTGCTATATACTACGTGGCTGCTATATACTATGTGGCTGCTATATACTACGTGGCTGTGCTATATCCTACGTGCCTGTGCTATGTACTAAGTCGCTATGTTATATACTACGTGACTGTGTTATATACTACGTGGCTGTGCTATATACTACGTGCCTGTGCTATATACTACGTGGCTGTGTTATATACTAAGTGGCTGTGCTATATATTACGTGGCTGTGCTAAGCGTGACGAACCTACATACATATTCTAGAATACCCGATGCGTTAGAATCGGGCCACCATCTAGTCTATATATATAATCGTCTAAGGGTCTGTTTGTCTGTAACGGAAATCCCGCGTCACTGATTGGTCGTGCCAGCCGCCCATGACCAATCAGCAACAGGCCCAGTCCGGCCGCGAATTGGCGTGGGATTTAAACCATGCTTCGCTGATTGGTCGCGCCTGGCCGGCCGCGACCAATCAGCAATATCGCAGCGGGATTTAAACACCGCTCTGTAAATAGACTACATACATATTCTAGAATACCCGATGCGTTAGAATAGGGCCACCATCTAGTATATATATATATTTATATTTAATACAGAGCTAGATAGCATAAAAGCTGGTAATTCAATTGCTGGCTTTTGCTATCTCTTTATCAAACCCGACAGGATAAGAGACATGGTTTACATACAGTAAACCATTTCATATCGCTTATATTTTTACATATTCCTCACTACTAATGTTAGAAGTATCTGTGTGTAAAATTTGGGGGCGCTAGCTGTTAAAATAAAGAGTTAAATCACGGAAAAAAAACTGGCGTGGGCTCCTGCGCAATATTCTTCGCCAGAGTGTGAAAGCCAGTGAGTGAGGGCAGATATTAATAGCCTAGAGAGGGACCATGGTTATTGCACCCCCCCCCATCCGGCTAAAAATATGAATTAATGGAATGCAGGGGAACTAGACTTGCAGTGATGCACCCCTGCTGGCATAAAGTCATATGAACTCTAGCGTGAGAAAATATTCAGAAAAATTCCCATGCTAGAGTTCATATGAGTTTATGCCACCAGGGGGTGCATCACCGCAAGTCTACAATGCTAGGTTCCCCTGCATTCCATTCATTTCCCAGTTTTTACAACCAGGAGCAACAGCTGCATTAGCAGGCTCCTGGTTGTAAATTTATTTGACCCCTTCAGATGGATTAACAGCGTGGGACATGACTGAACACCGGAAAGGAATGGGATATTGTTGCTTTGTTTTTGTTTTTTTAACAGAACAAGGGTCTTCAGGAGGATTAAGCATACAATAAAGATTTTAAAACACCATGTGTAATTATTTCATGAAAATACTTTATTCATAATGTGTGTGTGTATTATTAACCCTTTTCTACTATTGGATTAATAATGGATAGGTGTCTTATTGACATCTCTCCATTATTAACCTGGCATAATAATAATAATAATAATAATCTTTATTTTATATAGCGCTAACATAATATAATTATTAGGAGCAGTGCCTAGTAAAAAGGCTATAAAGGCATTTATTTCCCATAAGGGATGGGGGCAGTGTTCTGGAATCACTGCGTTGAGAAACACGTGATGGTGTCTCCGCGGTGTTGGATGTTTTGGTCTCCCCGAGGCCAATCATCTGTGCCTTTATAGCCTTTTTACTAGGCACTGCTCCTAATAGCCAGATTCCTACTCCACACTGATGAGGGGCAAAACCCCGAAACAGCTGTCTGTGGATGGATACCATGCTTGGCATAGGTGGCTTTCCTTCATAGGATGCTGCCCTTCCCGTGGTTGTTCCTTCCCGGGGAAAGGCCTGGCTATTCACTGCTTGCGTCGAGAAACATGTGATGGTGTCTCCGCAGCTTCTTTACATGCATTTACATTAGCAAGGTGACATTAACCCTTTATTACCCCATATTACACCACTACTCAGGAGTGGGAAGAGAGTGGCCAAGTGCCAGAATAGGTGCATCTTACAGATGTGCCTTTTCTGGGGTGACTTTGGGCAGATGTTTTTAGCCAGGGAGGCTTTCCCACTCTGGCGGAGAAATTTGCGTGGGAGCCCACGCCAGTTTTTTTCCGTGATTTTACCCATTATTTTAACAGCTATAGCCACCAAATTTTGCACACAGACACTTCTAACATTAGTAGTGAGGAATATGTAAAAAATAAGGGATATGAAATGGTTTACTGTATGTAAACCATGTCTCATATCCTGTCGGGTTTGATAAGGAGATAGCATAAAAGCTGGTAATTCAATTGCCGGCTTTTCCTATCTAGCGCTGTATTAAATACAAATATATACATATATGTGTCTCAATGACATATATACCGTATTTTCCGGCGTATAAGACGACTGGGCGTATAAGACGACCCCCAATTTTCCAGTTAAAATATAAAATCTTCTCAAAAGTCGGGGGTCGTCTTATAGGATGGGTGCGGAGCAATCTGCGGTCGAAGTATATAGTGGGGGGAGTGGTCCCGATGACGAGGTGAGGGAGCGCCTCACCAGGAAGGTGTAAGTGAAGCAAACTGTCAGCGTCTGGGATGCCAGGGGTATGCAAATAAGAGAGAGAGAGCGATGCTGTGCCTGGAAAAACACTCCTCTTTCACTAATCTTACTCACCCTTGTATCCTATTATCTCCTTCTCTGCTTCACTTACACCTTCCCGGTGAGGTGCCCCCTCACCTTGTCATTGGGGTCGCTCCCCCCACAATATGCGATGACCGCAGATTACTCCGCACCTGCCCTATAAGACGACACCTGGCGTATAAGACGATACCCGACTTTTGAGAAGATTTTCAAGGGTTAAAAAGTAGTCTTATACGCCAGAAAATACAATATATATATATATATACATATATATATATATATATATACCTATACTATGTGTAGACATTTATTCTATCTAGGTATTCTATTCTAACCTGTCAGTGTGATTTTACTGTACACCGCACTGAGTTGCCAGCTTTTCTATAGAACACCGCTGCGTATTTCTCGCAAGTCACACAGTTGGTCCGTGTGTAATCCGTATTTTTCTCGCCCCCAAAGACTTTCATTGGTGGATTTTTTGCGCAATACGGTGACAAACGCAGCATGCTGGGATTTTCTCAGCCCGTAAAATACAGCTGCAAAATATACGGCAGATAGGAGCTGCCCCATAGAGAATAATTGGTCCGTGTGCAATGCGTTGTTTTTGCGCCTCTCATACGTCCGTAAAGCTCTCTAGTGTGATGCCGGCCTTATAGTTTATTAAAAGCTGCTTCCAATTGATAAAGTTTATAACTAAGCAGTGATCGGTCTATATACACAGCATTTTTGTTTTGGGAATTTATATTTTGCTCTTGGGCCTGGAAGTACCTATAGGAGTCGAGTCTGTACATGCTGAGAGTTGTAGTTTTGAACTACAGTTTGCAAAACACTACTTTAAGTGCTCCATTTTCTTCCACAGGTATCTATATAGGATATGTCCCAAAATATCTTGTACAAAACAGCTTAAGGGCTTGTCTGCTATCCGACATGTTGTAGGATAGCACTCGGACCAATGTTATACTATGGGGCAGTGCTGATCCAGTATTTTTTTGCAGCGCAAATTGGATGACATGCACGTGGAAATCACCGGACTGCACTTGGATGTCATCTGAGTGCAGTCTGATTTGCACAGACTCAAAAAATGGAGAAGATAGAAAAATGTTGTTCACTATCTTCTTCTTACCTGTGATACAATTCTTGCATCCTAAGCAAATCGGATCCCGCTAAGCTGAAACTCGGACCAAATATTGATCAGAGTGCCATTTACATGATTCATACCCTGATCAGATTGCCATTTAGATGATTGATAAGCTGATCGGAATTCCATTTGCATGATTAATACGCTGATCAGAGTGGCATTTACATGATTGATGCACTGATCAGAGTGCCATTTACATGGTTGATGCACTGATCAGAGTACCATTTAAATAATCGATACGCTGATCAGAGTGCCATTTACATGATTGATGCGCTGATCGGAGTGCCATTTACATGATTGATGCGCTGATCAGAGTGCCATTTACATGGTTGATGCACTGATCAGAGTGCCATTTACATGGTTGATGCACTGATCAGAGTGCGATTTACATGATTGATATGCTGATCAGAGTGCCATTTAAATGATTGATGCGCTGATCAGAGTGCCATTTACATGATTGATGCGCTGATCAGAGTTCCATTTACATGATTGATATGCTGATCAGAGTGCCATTTACATGATTGATGCGCTGATCAGAGTGCCATTTACATGATTGATGCGCTGATCAGAGTGCCATTTAAATAATTGATGCACTGATCAGAGTGCCATTTACATGACTGATGCGCTGATCAGAGTGCCATTTACATGATTGATGCGCTGATCAGAGTGCCATTTACATGATTGATGCGCTGATCAGAGTGCCATTTACATGATTGATGTGCTGATCGGAGTTCCATTTACATGATTGATGCGCTGATCAGAGTGCCATTTACATGGTTGATGCACTGATCAGAGTGCCATTTACATGGTTGATGCACTGATCAGAGTGCCATTTACATGATTGATGTGCTGATCAGAGTGCCATTTACATGATTGATGTGCTGATCAGAGTGCCATTTACATGATTGATGTGCTGATCAGAGTGCCATTTAAATAATTGATGCGCTGATCAGAGCGCCATTTACATGACTGATGCGCTGATCAAAGTGCCATTTACATGATTGATATGCTGATCAGAGTGCCATTTACATGACTGATGCGCTGATCAGAGTGCCATTTACATGACTGATGCGCTGATCAAAGTGCCATTTACATGATTGATATGCTGATCAGAGTGCCATTTACATGACTGATGCGCTGATCAGGGTGCCATTTACATGGTTGATGCACTGATCAGAGTGCCATTTACATGGTTGATGCACTGATCAGAGTGCCATTTACATGATTGATGTGCTGATCAGAGTGCCATTTACATGATTGATGTGCTGATCAGAGTGCCATTTACATGATTGATGTGCTGATCAGAGTGCCATTTAAATAATTGATGCGCTGATCAGAGCGCCATTTACATGACTGATGCGCTGATCAAAGTGCCATTTACATGATTGATATGCTGATCAGAGTGCCATTTACATGACTGATGCGCTGATCAGAGTGCCATTTACATGACTGATGCGCTGATCAAAGTGCCATTTACATGATTGATATGCTGATCAGAGTGCCATTTACATGACTGATGCGCTGATCAGAGTGCCATTTACATGACTGATGCGCTGATCAGAGTTCCATTTACATGATTGATGCGCTGATCAGAGTGCCATTTACATGACTGATACGCTGATCAGAGTGCCATTTACATGACTTATACGCTGATCAGAGTGCCATTTACATGATTGATGTGCTGATCAGAGTGCCATTTACATGATTAATGCGCTGATCAGAGTGCCATTTACATGTTTGATGCACTGATCAGAGTGCCATTTACATGATTGATGCGCTGATCAGAGTGCCATTTACATGATTGATGCGCTGATCAGAGTGCCATTTAAATAATTGATGCACTGATCAGAGTGCCATTTACATGACTGATGCGCTGATCAGAGTGCCATTTACATGATTGATATGCTGATCAGAGTGCCATTTACATGATTGATGCGCTGATCAGAGTGCCATTTACATGATTGATGTGCTGATCAGAGTGCCATTTACATGATTGATGCGCTGATCGGAGTGCCATTTACATGATTGATGCGCTGATCAGAGTGCCATTTACATGGTTGATGCACTGATCAGAGTGCCATTTACATGGTTGATGCACTGATCAGAGTGCCATTTACATGATTGATGCACTGATCAGAGTGCCATTTACATGATTGATGCGCTGATCAGAGTGCCATTTACATGATTGATATGCTGATCAGAGTGCCATTTACATGATTGATGTGCTGATCAGAGTGCCATTTACATGATTGATGTGCTGATCAGAGTGCCATTTACATGATTGATGTGCTGATCAGAGTGCCATTTAAATAATTGATGCGCTGATCAAAGCGCCATTTACATGACTGATGCACTGATCAAAGTGCCATTTACATGATTGATATGCTGATCAGAGTGCCATTTACATGACTGATGCGCTGATCAGAGTGCCATTTACATGACTGATGCGCTGATCAGAGTGCCATTTACATGATTGATGCGCTGATCAGAGTGCCATGTACATGACTGATACGCTGATCAGAGTGCCATTTACATGACTTATACGCTGATCAGAGTGCCATTTACATGATTGATGTGCTGATCAGAGTGCCATTTACATGATTGATGTGCTGATCAGAGTGCCATTTAAATAATTGATGTGCTGATCAGAGCGCCATTTACATGACTGATGCGCTGATCAAAGTGCCATTTACATGATTGATATGCTGATCAGAGTGCCATTTACATGACTGATGCGCTGATCAGAGTGCCATTTACATGATTGATGCGCTGATCAGAGTGCCATTTACATGACTGATACGCTCATCAGAGTGCCATTTACATGACTTATTCGCTGATCAGAGTGCCATTTACATGACTGATACGCTGATCAGAGTGCCATTTACATGATTGATGCGCTGATCAGAGTGCCATTTACATGACTGATACGCTGATCAGAGTGCCATTTACATGACTGATACGCTCATCAGAGTGCCATTTACATGACTGATACGCTGATCAGAGTGCCATTTACATGACTGATACGCTGATCAGAGTGCCATTTACATGATTGATGCGCTGATCAGAGTGCCATTTACATGATTGATCCAATTCTCTAGGAAGAGACAACATACTCTCGTGTGACCGCAGCCTAAAAGACACAGCCCTGGTTGACAAAGCCTCAAATGTTTCTAGAATACCATAAAAATAGAAATGGGGAGAATTTCATGTGTCAAATTGGAACCACTAGTGACATTCTGTATCAGATAGGTGCGATATTCTGGTAGGAACCAGAGCGGCGCCTTATGGTGACCATATTAGGCTACGTTCACATTAGCGTTTTGCGGGGTTGCGTCGGGCCCAGCCGCGGCGACGCATGCGTCATGCTCCCCTATATTTAACATGGGGGGCGCATCGCACAATGTGAACGTAGCCTTATTAGTGCAAACCTAGGTAGCAGGCACAAAGGTATAGCGTGCACCAGCATAACACTCAGTGATGAGGTTTGGGGGGCTCTTGTTCCCCTCATGAATAATGGCCGTATATTACACCTCAGTGGAATAAGTATTTGATAGTTTGCTACAATGTCACCATATTGGGGAGTCTGGGCTCTGCACTGCAGGGTGCTGAGGTAACTTTCCTGGCGTGTTTGTGCTGCCACCCGGCCCTTACGTGGCATATCCCAGTGTGGGGGGAGAGCAGTTTTGGTCGGCGTACTCTCTCTGCAGCCCCTTTAAACCGTCCTGAGTGATGTGCAGCCTCCCAGCCCATCTCCTCCTCCCATAGCATGCCGTGCCCCGGTGTCCGCACACAGCAGCCACGTCACCCGCCTGCTGTGGAGCCGCCGCTCTCCGGGCACCCTGCACCCCGCGCCCCCCGCTCTGCGCCCGCTCACTGCTTTGTCCCGGGCCGCGCCAAGTTTCCGGCCGGCCAGTAACTTGCAGGCTCTGGTTATACTGGTCACCAGTCTGCTAATTTGCTGGGAACAATGAATGTGTTCAGGATTTTAGGAGACTTGTGCCATTTACTGGCGATGATCATCCTGCTGATGAAGATGTGGAAGACCAAGTCCTGTGCCGGTGAGTTCTGGGCTGTCGGGGGGACGTTTGGCTGCTCTATGGGGGATGTGTAATCTTGTAAAAACTTTGTTTTTCTGTGTGATCTCCTGTCCAGACTCATCCGGCAATCCATCACTGTCACACGATTCCTCACTTCTTGTGTTAAAGGGACCTGACACTGGATTTTTTTTATTTAAACCAAGTCCCTCCTCTTAGCTATGTGCACACGTTGCGGATTTTGCTGCGGATTCCCAGCAGTTTCTCATGAGTTTACAGTACAATATAAACCTATGGGAAACCAAAAACGCAGTGCCCATGCTGCGGAATAAGCCAGCAGATTATTTTCCGCAGCATGTCAATTCTTTGTGCGGAATCAGCAGCGGTTTTCCATCTGCTCCAATAGAAAAATGCAGATGTAAAAACGCAGCAGAATCCTCATTAAAAACCGCGATAAATCCGCAGTAAAAACCGCAGCGGTTTTGCACTGCAGATTTATCAAATCCGCAGCGGATTTTTCTACGTGTGCACATAGCTTATGTGTGCACATAGCCTAATTGTCACTTCTCCACTGATTTCGGAACAGTTTTCGCTTTTCTTCTGTGCGTTTCCATTCCAAAGTTATGGCCCCTCGATAGTAAAGATGCAAATTTTCCCGTCAACCAACTGGGCGTATCCCATAGAACTTCTCTGTGGGCGTCTGCTTTATTTCCTGTGGCAGTAGCCAATCAATACACAGCCACGCCCACCGAGAAGCCTAGTTGGTTGACGAGAAAGTGTGCATCTTTATTATCAAGGGGCATAACTATGGAACGGAGGGGCACAGAAGAAAATGAAAAACCATTCCAGGATCAGTAGAACGGAAACAATGGGAGGAGCTACTGTTACTTAACCCCTTCATGACCAGGGGATTTTTCGTTTTTCCGTGTTCGTTTTTCGCTCCCCTCCTTCCCAGAGCCATAACTTTTTTATTTTTCCGTCAATTTGGCCATGTGAGGGCTTATTTTTTGCAGGACGAGTTGTACTTTTGAACGACATCATTGGTTTTAGCATGTCGTGTACTAGAAAACGGGAAAAAAATTCCAAGTGCGGTGAAATTGCAAAAAAAGTGCAATCCCACATTGGTTTTTTGTTTGGCTTTTTTGCTAGGTTCACTAAATGCTAAAACTGACCTGCCATTATGATTCTCCAGGTCATTACAAGTTCATAGACACCAAACATGACTAGGTTATTTTTTATCTAAGTGGTGAAAAAAAATTCCAAACTTTGCTAAAAAAAAAAAAAAAAAAAATTGCGCCATTTTCCGATACTCGTAGCGTCTCCATTTTTCGTGATCTGGGGTCGGTTGAGGGCTTATTTTTTGCGTGCCGAGATGACGTTTTTAATGATAGCATTTCGGTGCAGATACGTTCTTTTGATCGCCCGTTATTGCATTTTAATGCAATGTCGCGGCGACCAAAAAAACGTAATTCTGGCGTTTCGAGTTTTTTTCCCGCTACGCTGTTTAGCGATCAGGTTAATACTTTTTTTTATTTGATAGATCGGGCAATTCTGAGCGCGGCGATACCAAATATGCCTAGATTTGATATTTTTTTTATTGATTTATTTTGATTGGGGCGAAAGGGGGGTGATTTAAACTTTTATGTTTTTTTTATTTTTTTCACATTTTTTTAAACTTTTTTTTTTTACTTTTGCCATGCTTCAATAGCCTCCATGGGAGGCTAGAAGCAGGGACAGCACGATCGGCTCTGCTACATAGCAGCGATCTGCTGATCGCTGCTATGTAGCAGAATTGCACGTGTGCTGTGAGCGCCGACCACAGGGTGGCGCTCACAGCGACGGGCAATCAGTAACCATAGAGGTCTCAAGGACCTCTATGGCTACAATGGAGACGCATCGCCGACCCCCGGACATGTGACGGGGGTCGGCGATGACGTCATTTCCGGCCGCCCGGCCGGAAGCGGTAGTTAAATGCCGCTGTCTGCGTTTGACAGCGGCATTTAACTAGTTAATAGGTGCGGGCAGATCGCGATTCTGCCCGCGCCTATTACAGGCACATGTCAGCTGTTCAAAACAGCTGACATGTCCCGGCTTTGGTGCGGGCTCACCGCGGAGCCCTGCATCAAAGCAGGGGAGCCGGCATCGGACGGTATAGTACGTCCGATGCCGGTAAGGGGTTAAATAAATAATCTAAATTGCCGACTGATTATTTTCAAAATAGCTAGTTAATCCCTAACCGTAAGCAAGCATTCAGACGTCTATGTAAATCGGTCCAAGATCGGACCACAATGCACAGACCAGCCGTGAACCAAGTGTGAGCACACGGACTGGCCGTGGGTCTCCCGAACCAGGCGTGAATGCACGGACTGGCTGTGGCTCTCCTGAACCAGGCGTGAATGCACGGACTGGCTGTGGCTCTCCTGAACTCAGCGTGGATGCACAGACTGGCCGTGGCTCTCCCGAACCAAGCGTGAATGCATGGACTGTCCGTGGCTCTTCCGAACCAGGCGTGAATGCATGGACTGGCCTTGGCTCTCCTGAACTAATAATGAATGCATGGACTGGCCGTGGCTCTCCCAAATCAAGCGTGAACGTACCGACTGACCGTAGCTCTCCCGAACCGAGCGTGAATGCACGGACTGGCTGTGGCTCTCCTGAACCAAGTGTGAATGCTCGGACTGACTGTGGCGCTCCCGAACTAGGCGTGAATGCACGGACTGGCCGTGGCTTTCCCGAACCAAGCGTGAATGCTCGGACTGGCCGTGGCTCTCCCGAACCAGGCGTGAATGCTCGGACTGGCCGTGCCTCTCCCGAACCAGCCGTGAATGCACGGACTGGCCTTGGCTCTCCAGAAACAAGCATGAATGCTCGGACTGGCCGTGGCTCTCCTGAACCAAGCGTGAATTCTTAGACTGGCTTTGGCTCTTCTGAACTAAGCATGAATGCGCAGACTGGCCGTGGCTCTCCCGAACCGAGCGTGAATGTTCAGACTGGCCTTTACTCTCCTGAACTAAGCATGAATGCATGGACTGGCCGTGGCTCTCCCGAACCGAGTGTGAATGCTCGGACTCGCCGTGGATCTCCCGAACCGAGCGTGAATGCTCGGACTGGTCGTGACTCTCCCGAACCAAGCGTGAATGCTCGGACTGGCCGTGGCTCTCCCGAACCAAGCGTGAATGCTCGGACTGGCCGTGGCTCTCCCGAACCGAGCGTGAGCGCACCGACTGACCGTGGATCTCCTGAACTAAGCATGAATGCATGGACTGACCGTGGCTCTCCCGAACCGAGCGTGAATGCACGGACTGGCCATGGCTCTCCCAAACCGAGCGTGAATGCACGGACTGGC
This sequence comes from Ranitomeya imitator, assembly GCF_032444005.1. Lineage (NCBI taxonomy): Eukaryota > Metazoa > Chordata > Amphibia > Anura > Dendrobatidae > Ranitomeya > Ranitomeya imitator. The sequence goes on from NC_091289.1 coordinate 57,523,787, forward strand.
CGCGTCTCTACCGAACCGAGCGTTAATGCACGGATTGGCCTTGGCTCTCCTGAACTAAGCATGAATGCATGGACTGGCCTTGGCTCTCCCGAACCAAGCATGAGTGCACCGACTGACCGTGGCTCTCCTGAACTGAGCGTGAATGCACCGACTGGCTGCGGCTCTCCCGAACTGAGCGTGAATGCACGGACTGGCCTTGGCTCTCCTGAACTAAGCATGAATGCATGGACTGACCGTGGATCTCCCGAACCGAGCGTGAATGCACGGACTGGCCGCGGCTCTCCCGAACCGAGCGTGAATGCACGGACTGGCCGCTGCTCTCCTGAACCAAGCATGATAGTTCATGTATTTCTATGAGGCTGTCATACTCGGGTCGAGGAAGCCGCAGCCAGTCTGTGCATTGCGGTCCAATCTCAGACCAACAACCCTAAGATCTATATATATAATTGTCTAAGGGGTACTTCCGTCTTTCTGTCTGCAACTTCCGTCACGGAAATCCTGCGTCGCTGATTGGTCTTGCCAGCTGCCTGTCCTGGCTGCCGCGACCAATCAGCGACGCGCACAGTCCGGCCGAGAATTAGTCCCTCCCTACTGCCGTCCAGTCAGTGCCCAGCACCCGCTCCATACTCCCGTCCAGTCACCGCTCACACAGGGTTAATGACAGCATTAACGGACCGCGTTATGCCGCGGATAACGCACTCCGCTAACGTTGCTATTAACCCAGTGTGACCAACTTTTTACTATTGATGCTGCCTATGCATCTCATGTTAAAAATAATAAAAAAACAAAAAACCTGCTATTCTCACCTTTCATAGTCTGCTGAGGCGAGCGCGGCTGCCGCCAGCTTCCGTTCCCAGAGATGCATTGCAAAATTACTCAGAGACCGCAACATCATCTGGGTAATTTCGCAATGCATCCTGGGAACCGAAGCTGGCGGCATCGACACAGCTTTGCTGGACGCCGGCGGGTGAGTATATAACTATTTTTTATTGTAATTATTTTTTTTAACAGGGATATGGTGCCCACACTACCATATACTACGTGGGCTGTGTTATATACTGCATGGGCCGCTATATACTATGTGGCCTGTGTTAGATACTGCGTGGGCTGCGTTATATACTACATGGCTGCTATATACTACTTGGGCAGTGTTATATACTGTGTGCGCTGTGTTATATACTGTTTGGGCTGTGTTATATACTATGTGGGCTGTGTTATATACTGTGTGGCCTGTGTTATATACTACGTGAGCAGTGTTATATACTGCGTGGCCTGGATTAACGCATCGGGTATTCAAGAATATGTCGTGGCCTGTGCTATATACTATGTGACTGCTATATACATACATACATATTCTAGAATATCCGATGCATTAGAATCGGGCCACCATCTAGTAGGGAATAACTTTCTCGTTACTGGGAGTCAGTCCTCTGTGGCCCTCTTCGGTCCTGAGTATTGGCTTTGCAGGATCTGATCTTGAATGGAGCGGAGGTGCACATGCTCGGCCTTCCCCATTGTTGGGAAAACGGGGGATCGAAATGGTCGGGCCTTCGGCCATCCGCAAATTTCCGTATGCCTTATTATGTGATAGCTTGCTATTTTAGGAATAACCCTTTAAAATCACTTTCATTCGCGGACACGGTGAATTTCTCTGGTTCAAAACTATGGCACTTGCATCTAGAAATGGTGGGATATGTACAATGACTGTACTGGGGACTGGGCCATGGTAATCCTATATCCAAACTGCATGGGGGTTCTAGAGTAGGCAATCTTGCCTTGCGCAGGCGTGTACTACGGAGGACAGAGAATGAACTTCAATCCAATATTGCAGCCAGCATGCAGCCAGCGGGTAAGGAAAGGGTGAATCAAAAACCCCGCCTCCATGGCTGAAGATTGTTCCCTCCAAATTCAGGTGACAGTGTCCCTTTAAGGGTAGCCAGGGCCCTGGGCTGTTCAGACACTGTGGGCCCCCCGGTCATGTGACAGGGTCATGATATACCTGAACCAGATTATTCCAGAAAAATAGATGCTGTGTGAAACTATAACCTGTCAAACATCCATTGATCTAATTAATTTACCCTTCAGTTCAGTATATAGTATACAGTGTATAGTGACAGTGTATAGGTAACACTGCCTCACCAGTGATGTCTCTAGGTGAAGTCCTTCATCTTTCATCCAGCACAGACCGCCATCACTTCATCCAGCCAGGACTCGTCTCTGCAGCTAATACACAGTTATCTCGAGCTCCGCTTGCAGAACACATTACTTAATTTTTCCGAACTTCTACATTACACCACATGAAGAAAAAAAATAAAATAAATATATCACTGCAGTAATAATATCACTTAATTAGCCCATATGGTAATAATAATATCCCCCATCCTGGCCCCTGTGTATCTCATTCCTGGCTCCAGCCATATGTTCTCCCATTCTGCCCCATATGATCTCCCCATCGTATCCATCCTGCCCCATGATCCTGCACGATCTGTCTCCTATCCTGCCCCTAGTGTCTCCAATCCTGCCCCATGTCTTTCACTCTGCCCCGTGTCTCCAATCATGCCCTGTATCTACATTCTACCCATGTCTCCAATCCTGCCCCATCTGTCTCCAGTCCTGCTGCCAGTGTGTCCAGCATCCTGCCCCCAGTGTCCAGCATTTCGCCCCCAGGGTCCAGCCTCTCTGCCCCCAGTGTGTCCAGCATTTCTGCCCCCAGTGTGTCCAGCACCTCTGCCCCCAGTGTATCCAGCATACTGGCCTGGGCCCCCTGGATTGCAATAACAAAAAAAAAAAAAAAAGAGTTCTCACCTGTCCGGGCTCCTTCGGCGAAGTTCCCTCCAGCAGCGCGCACTCGCCGGCGACTGACAATGACATCAGACTCCGGCGACGTGCGCACTGCGGCTGACGTTAGCTGCCAGCCTCCAATTGGCTGGTGGCTGTTAACTATTGAGGTGCGGGCGCGCGCCCGCACATCGATAGCGTTTAACTGCCGCAGCGCCGGTAGGGGCCCGGTGAGCAGATGAGACGGGGCCCGATGCGGGCGCCCTCTGCCCACCGGGCCCATACGCCAGTCAGGGCAGTAATGCCCTGATGGCGGCTGTCAATCTGAGCGGTAGCCCAGGTCCCCTCACATCACTGGGCCCTGGGCTACCGCCCAGATTGACCCTATTATAATCCGCCCCTGACTGCAATGCACCACACGTCACTGGTAAGCCAACATCAGCTGCAAGCCTGTGATTGGCTGGCGGCGTGTATTGTAGTGCAGGGAGCCTGCGGGTCTCTGTGCCGCCATACACTTCACCTGAATGTGCGTGGAAAGACGCACAGCCAGGTGAAACTGGCGTCAGGGGGACCCCCTCCAGCACGGGCCTGGTCACACTTTTTAAATACAAACTGCAGCCAGGGGCCAAGGTTTTTCCAGATGACAGTAGACAATATCCTGTGTGGTTCATTGCAAGATCAGTTTTTGATATTTTGTTTATGTTCTTATACTGAATCCATTCCTATGTGATAGCCCCAGCGGGCAGATGTGGTCCCCAATAACAGGCCTAGTTCTATAATGTAACCACATTTGCATTCACATTTCCTTGAGGGAAGACAAGTTGAAACTTTTAGCTTGTAAAAACTACTGACATACTGCACAAAATGAGCTGCTTTACATATTAGGGTATGTGCCCACGGTCAGGATTTGATCAGGATTTGACGCAGGTAAAATCTGCACCAAATCTGCACCTGAGGTCACTGGCAGTTCACCTGTGTTTTTGATGCGTTTTACATGCGTTCTGTGTGCGGATTTGTGTGTTTTTGTAAGCTAAATAAAGATATACCAAAAAAAGAATTGTGATGTAATTTCTTGTCCAACCTCTTCATTTACATACTCCATTGAAGAATAATGTTTACACACACAGACTGATAGATGATAGATAGATAGAACTATCGTATCTATCTATCTATAAATTTATCTATCTATAGATATATCTATCGATAGTTAGATATATCGATAGATAATAGATAGATGATAGATAATAGATAGATAAATAGATAGATAGATAATAGATAGATAAATACCAAGCCCGATGTTTAGTAATAAATATAATAAAATGGTACATAAAGAGTTAGGCCGGGGTCACACTTGCAAGAAGCTCGCACGAGTCCCTCACCTCAATACCCGGCACTGCCGCCGACACTCAGAAATACATGCAGCCGCACACTCTGGTCCTATATAGCTGAACTCTCCAGTCCGAGTGCCGGCGGCAGTGCCGGGTATTGAGGTGCAGGACTCATGTGAGTTTCTCGCAAGTGTGACCCCGGCCTTAAAAGCAATATCTGTTTAATTAAAAAAAAAAAATTGAAAAAATGGCGTCGGCTCCTGCGCAATTTTCTGTGCCAGAGAGGGAAAGCCAGTGAATGGGGGCCAATGTTAGTAGCCTGGGAAAGGGTTAATACCATGGATCTTCCGAGGCTATGAATATCAGTCCGCAGCTGTATATTTAGCCTTTACTGGCTATTAAAATAGGGGGACCCCCCCTAAAAATGACGTGGGGTCCCCCTATAATTTATAGCCAGAAAGGCTACGCAGACAGCTGCGGGCTGATATTCATAGCCTAGAGAGGGGCCATGGATATAGTCCCCCCCGGCTACAAATACCAGCCGCCCCAGAAATGGCGCAATTCTGGCGCTTAGCCTCTCGCTTCCCACTCCCCTGTAGCGTTGGAACATGGGGTAATGAGGGGTTATTGTCACCTTTGTAAGGTGACATTAAGCCGGCTTAGTAATGGAGAGGCGTCGATAAGACACCTATCCATTACTAATCCTATAGTACTGAAAGGGTTAATAAAAAACGCACACACATGCAGAATTATTATTATTTATTTATATAGCACCATCAATTCCATGGTGCTGTACATGTGATAAGGGGTTACATACAGGGTTATAGATATCGTTAACAGTAAACAAATTTACAGTGACAGACTGGTACAGAGGGGAGAGGACCCTGTCCTTGCGGACTTACATTCTTCGGGATAATGGGGAAGAGACAGGAGGTTGGTGTGCTGCAGCACTGGTGGTGGTGAGGCCGCAGCTCGGGTGGTTGGTGAGGCGGCAGAATGGTTATTGCAGGCTGTAGGCTTTCCTGAAGAGATGGGTTTTCAGGTTCCGTCTGAAGGATCCAAGGGTGGTGGATAACCGGATGTGTTGAGGCGTGGAATTCCAGAGGATGGGGGATATTTGGGAGAAATCTTGGAGGCGGTTGTGTGAGGAACGAATAAGTGTGGAGGAGAGTAGGAGGTCTTGGGAGGATCGAAGATTACGTAAGGTAAAATAGTGGGAGGTTAGTTCAGAGATATAGGAAGGGGACAGGTTGTGGATGGCTTTGTAGATCAGTGTTAGTAGTTTGAACTGGATTCGTTGGGGAATTGTGAGCCAGTGGAGGGATTTGCAGAGGGGTGGAGCAGGGGAGTAGTGAGGAGAGAGGTGGATTAGCCAAGCAGCAGAGTTGAGGACAGACTGGAGTGGTGCAAGGGAGTTAGCAGGGAGGCCACAGAGGAGGGTGTTGCAGTAGTCGAGGTGGGAGATGATGAGGGCATGCACAAGAGTTTTAGTAGATTGTGGGCTGAGGAAGGGACGGATTCTGGCAATATTTTTGAGCTGGAGGCGACAGGAGGTGGCAAGAGTTTGAAGGAAAGGGCAGAGTCGAGAGTTACCCTGAGGCAGCGGATTGCAGGTGCGGGAGAGAGCGTGATGCCGTTTACCATAATAGATAGATCAGGTAGGGGGGGACCGTGAGATGGGGGAAAGATGATGAGTTCGGTTTTGTCTACATTGAGTTTTAGGAAGCAAGAGTTGAAGAAGGAGGATATGTCTGACAGACAATCCGGGATTCTGGACAGAAGAGAGGCGACATCTGAGCCAAAGAGGTAGATCTGAGTGTCGTCCTCATATAGGTGGTACTGGAAGCCGTGGGACTTTATGAGTTGTCCTAGGCCAAGGGTATAGATGGAAAATGTAGAGGCCCTAGGACAGAGCCTTGAGGGACTCCAACAGAGAGGGGGCGGGATGAGGAGGTGGTGTGGGAGTGGGAAACGCTAAATGTGCAATCGGAAAGGTATGAGGCAATCCAGGACAGGGCAAGGCCTTTGATGCCGAGGGAACAAAGAATCTGCAGCAGTAGGCAGTGATCCACTGTGTCGAAAGCAGAGGACAGGTCGAGAAGGAGGAGGATGGAGAACTGTCTGTTAGCTTTGGCTGTAAGTCATTAGTAATTTTGGTCAGGGCAGTTTCGGTGGAGTGGTGGGGGCGGAAGCCAGATTGGAGGTTGTCAAGGAGAGAGTTAGATGAGAGGTGGGAGGAAAATTGACCATGGACATGCTGCTCAAGGAGTTTGGAAGCAAACAGGAGCAGTGATATGGGGCAATAGCTGGACATAGCAGTTGGATCAAGGTTAGACACATGCAGAATAAAGTATTTTAATGAAATAAAACACCACACAGTTTTGACCATATTTTTATTGTACTGGTAATCCAAGCGAAGCCCTCGTCTCCTAGAAAAAAAGAAAAATAATAAACCAACAGTATACTCCCCGAGTCCGAAGTAGTCCTTAATAACAAGTGTCCCACGACGAGTCCAGCTCTGCTACATCTGGATGCCTGACATCCAGACATAGCAGAGCTTGTAGATGATCGCTGGAGATAACTCTCCAGCGATCACCTACACTGCAGCGTTATCACAATCAGCTGATCAGCTGACCATGAGAACTAGGCTAGTGACCGGAGATAACCCCGGTCACGTGCACGGCAGTTCTCACGATAAGCTAAGTTATTGCGAGAACTGCATTGGACGCGGACTTCCGGCGGCGGGACAGGTGAGCCCGCATGTAAATTAGGAGACATGCATAGTAAGCTGCCTTTACGCAGTTACTACGCATGTGACTAATCATTAGATGTGGTTTTACCGCATCTAATGATTGTCTATGGTAAATTTACGGCGCGGCGACGGAGCGTCACCGCATTGTAAACAGACATGCTGCGTTCTGAAAAGATGCGCCGCATGTCCGTTTACGCGCGTCTGCCGCATACATGTTTTAGCGCATAGTGGAGACGGGATTTCAGGAAATCCCCTCCACTATGCTGTAACATCTGGACCCTGCGGCTCTACGCAGCGTCAAGCACGCAGTGTTTCCTGACCGTGGAAACACACCCTTAGATTTTAAAGATGAATGCTGAAGCGTATTTTCTAGGGATGGGCAATTAATTTTCCCAAGGGGCCACATGAGAGGTTATGACTATTGTGGAGGCCGAACCAATAGGCTGAAATTAATTCTGCTCAATATTAATATTAACAATAATTATTTTATATTAATAGTATTACTTAATATTGAGCAGAATTAAGTATGCTGACATACCCCTCTATACTGTTTGAGCCAGCACACAGCCCCTTCTATATACTGTAAGAGCCCCCATGCAGCATCCCCATGTCCAGCAAACCACCATAGCCTTCCTGTGTCCAGCAGGAGACCCCCATAGCCTTCCCATGTCCACCAGGAGACCCCCATAGCCTTTCCATGTCCAGCAGGAGACCCCCATAGCCTTCTTATGTCCATCACAAGCCCCACAGAGCCTCCCATATATAGCATTAACCAACATAGCCTCCCCATGTCCAGCAGGAGACCCCCATAGCCTTCCGATGTCCAGCAGGAGACCCCATAGCCTTCCCATGTCCATCACAAGCCTCACAGAGCCTCCCATGTATAGCATTGACCACCATAGCGTCCCCATGTCCAGCAGGAGACCCCCATAGCCTTCCCATGTCCAGCAGGAGACCCTCATAGCCTTCCCATGTCCATCACAAGCCTCACAGAGCCTCCCATATATAGCATTGACCAACATAGCCTCCCCATGACCAGCAGGAGACCCCCATAGCCTTCCCATGTCCATCACGAGCCTCACAGAGCCTCCCATGTGTAGCATAGACCACCATAGCCTCTCCATGTCCAGCAGGAGACCCCCATAGCCTTCCCATGTCCAGCAGGAGACCCCCATAGCCTTCCCATGTCCGTCACAAGCCCCACAGAGCCTCCCATATATTGCATTGACCAACATAGCCTCCCCATGTCTAGCAGGAGACCCCCATAGCCTTCCCATGTCCAGCAGGAGACCCCCATAGTCTTCCCATGTCCATCACAAGCCTTACAGATCCTCCCATATATAGCATTGACCAACATAGCCTTCCCATGTCCAGCAGGAGACCCCCATAGTCTTCCCATGTCCATCACAAGCCTTACAGATCCTCCCATATATAGCATTGACCAACATAGCCTTCCCATGTCCAGCAGGAGACCCCATAGCCTTCCCATGTCCATCACAAGCCCCACAGAGCCTCCCATATATAGCATTGACCAACATAGCCTCCCCATGTCCAGCAGGAGACCCCATAGCTTTCCCATGTCCATCACAAGCCCCACAGATCCTCCCATATATAGCATTGACCAACATAGCCTCCCCCTGTCCAGCCAAAAATCCCGTGCACATGAAAAAAAATACCCACATACTCACCTCTCTCCGTTACCCCCAGGGCTCTGCTCCTGTCTCCAATGCACTGACTCTCCACAGTGCACAAATGATTGGTGAAAGAAGGGGCCGGCGGCCCGTCTCCACCAATGCATTCACCGCAGATGCAGACAGCGGAGACAGTGGTGACAGCGGGCAGTTGGGCGGGGGAGGGCACGGTGCAGCTTGTGGGCTGCTGTTTCAGTCTGCTGGTCAAAGGTGCCAACAATTTTATCTATCCCATTTTTGAGGTTTTGTGTAAAATGATGTCTAATTTACCCTTTTTCCCTCGCTTTTTTTTTGTGTTATTCCAGTACATACAAAGGAAATAAACATGTATATAACAAAACATGTGTAATTGCAGTAATTTTCTGGGAGAAATACTTTTCTGGAACAATTTCAAGGGGCCACACCTCAAATCTCCGCATGCGGACTCATCCGCATACAACGCATGTCCCTGCATACCCAATGTAAAAGATAGGTACGCAGGGAAACGCTGGACACAGCCGGTAGTAGGCGGAGCCTGGGCGGAGCTTCACGGAGGAAGCAAGGAGGAAGTACTCTGCCATCCGCAGCGCACAGGAACGCAAGTCTGAAACCAGCCTTACCCCACAGTTTTTGGAGTCTGGAAGGAAGCTTACATTCAAACAGGAAAAAAATGTATACATTCCAATTACCATATGTACTCGAGTATAAGCTGACCCGAATATAAGCCAAGACACCTAATTTTACCGCAAAAAGCTGGGAAAACGTATTGACTCGCGTATAAACCTGGTATACATGGCCTCATCATCCCTATCCTGATATACATGGCCCTCCAATCCCCATCCTGGTTTGCATGGCTCTTCATTCCCATCCTGGTATACATGCCCCCATCAGAAAAACGTTAAAAAAAATAAACCATTATAGTTACCTTCCTGCAGCGTCCTGTTCTGACGTGAGTAGCTGCTTTATGCTTGTAAGCAGTGCAGGTCAGTGACATCATGCGCTGCTTACAAGCAGAGAACAGCTCCCGGAATACTCACTGCTCTCCGGGCTGGCACTATGGGCGTGTGGATCAGTGAATATTCATTGATCTTTAATAGCGGGCACAGTAATCTCAGCCGCCGGCACAGTAACCTCAGCCGCTGGCTTGCTGCAGCGACCAGGTAATCAGATGTGCCCGCTACTTAAGGGAATTAATTTTCACTGCTCTCCACGCCAATGGGAGTGGAGAGCAGTGAATATTCATTCCTTTAAGTTGTGGACACACTTCAGATCCCAGCAGCTGCAGGAAGCTGGTGGTTGCAGCTAACAGTGTATTTGCTATTAAAGAGAACTTAATATTCACTGCTATCCACTCACATGGGCGTGGAATGCAGTGCATATTGATTTCTCTAACAGTGGGCACAAGGGTTAGCTGCAGCAGCCGGCTCCTGCCTTTTGTGAACTGCTGCTGTTTCACCACTGAATAATATCTGATCTGCAGTATTAAACAATGTACAGAGTCGCACTGTTCCAGCCCAATACATTGATTACATGTAGCCCCTGCGATAGTAAATAGGGCTCATTGGTGGGGGTGACAAGTGTCGGACCCCCACTGATCTGATATTGATGACTTATCCCAAGGACAGGACATCAATATGTTAGTTCCGGCAACCCCTTTGCCCTTTGACAATTTTGTGCTGCAGATTTGTAGATGGGCTTGTTAGTCGGAGTTCTTTGAGACGGGTTAATGCACTTTCAAAGCCAGTGGTTATCTAGGTAGGTATAAAAAGTTGGGTAATAACTTACTCAACCCTCTTAGAAATATGGAACCATAAGCGATTGAATGTTTTTTTTTTTATTTTTACATAAGCTGAAATATTGAAAGTAAGCCTTAAAGGGGTTGTCCAGGATTAGATACACATGGCTGTTTTTCCTTATCAACACAACACCCGCGCTCCTCAGTCCCATTGAAGTGTATATGGTCTGAGCTGCACTACCACAATTAAAAGGGAGTTTGTCAGCAGAAAATGGCCCTTCAACCCACACACATGCACTTTGTGCACCCTTGTAACGTTACGTCAGCAGCTCAATCAGCACAACTGCTGAGCTCAACCATTGGCTACATCGGTGATGTGTGCTCCAGTACGTCACCAGTGCAACCAAAACGTGAGCAGCATCGGGGAGTCAGAGCTGGACCCGGGAGGGCGAGTAGCTGCTCCGGTTGGTATTTTAGAGAGCGAGGAATCCACTTTTCTGAAAGTGGAAAACCCCTTTAAATTATCCAAGTATAAGTTGGAGACTGCTGGTCACAAGAATGGAGGTCCGGTGTCTGCCATTTAAATGGAGCATGATCATAAATGGGTGATGCTGCTCAAATCAAAGTCTATGGGACTGGCGGAGATAACTCGTTGTACTGTGCCGTCCCCGAAAGTCCTATAGACCCTGAATAGTGCCGCATTGTCCATGTACAAATTCTGGATGAATGGGTGATAAATGTGGAATATGGGAAAACCTCTTTAGGCAGAAGAGTTTAGACATAATATTTATTTGTATTTCAGGTATATCAGGGAAAAGTCAGCTATTGTTCGCTTTGGTATTTACAACGCGCTACTTGGATTTGCTGACCACATTCATATCTGCCTATAACACAGTGATGAAGGTAAGAAGAGGTTTGCACCCCGCAAAGTTACCAATTATTCCTACTATAAATATTAATTTTATTGGAAACAAGTGGAGAAGGGGAAAAAAGGAGAGTCAGCTCACCGTTGATGCAGCCACAATCCTGCTGGGAAGCGCACGGAAAAGCCTGGCAAACGAAGAGGAAAATCCAACATAGAAGCAGGTAAATAAAATGTACAATTTTAATGAAGAAATAAATCACATCCATAAAAACATGGTAAGTGCAGTTCTGGTCAAAGTTCATACAACCGACGTGTTTCACCTCCGATGAGCCCTATTCATGGTTGTTTAGATAGTGTGAACAAGCACAGTTCTGAGAATAAAAGTTTTAGTCTCAGAACTGTGCTTGTTCACGCTGTCTTAACAACCATGAATAAGTCTCATCGGAGCTGAAACGCGTCGGTTGTATCCACTGTGTTTTATTCTCAGAACTGTGCTTGTTCATGCTGTCTTCACAACCATGAATAAGTCTCATCGGAGCTGAAACGCGTCGGTTGTATCCACTGTGTTCTCAGAACTGTGCTTGTTCACGCTGTCTTAACAACAATGAATAAGTCTCATCGGAGCTGAAACGCATCGGTTATATCCACTGTGTTCTCAGAACTGTGCTTGTTCACACTGTCTAAACAACCATGAGGTTCATCGGAGCTGAAACGCGTCGGTTGTATCCACTGTGTTCTCATAACTGTGCTTGTTCACGCTGTCTTAACAACCATGAATAAGTCTCATCGGAGCTGAAACACGTCGGTTGTATCCACTGTGTTCTCAGAACTGTGCTTGTTCACGCTGTCTTAACAACAATGAATAAGTCTCATCGGAGCTGAAACGCGTCGGCTGTATCCACTGTGTTTTATTCTCAGGACTGTGCTTGTTCACACTGTCTAAACAACAATGAATAAGGTTCTTCGGAGCGGAAACGCATCGGTTGTATCCACTGTGACCAGAACCGCACTTACCATGTTTTTATGGATGTGATTTATTTCTTCAATAAAATTGGACATTTTATTTACCCGAACAATGTGTAGTGTTTACATCCAGCCACCACCAGGGGGTACCAGATATGAGACCCCCACCAATCTGATGCTGCTGACTGAGCCACCAGTATCTAAGCAGTGGATAACTCCTATCAGCCCACTGCGGCCTGTAACACCACATATTATCTCATTTTTCCATAGATCGTGTTCTTGCTTTGTGCATATATCACAATTTATCTGATCTACATAAGGTTTCGAAAGACGTATGACAGTGAGAACGATACCTTCCGACTGGAATTTCTCTTGGTGCCCGTTATTGGGCTTTCCTTCTTAGAAAACTATGAATTTACACCATTGGAGGTAAGAGACGAAATTCTAGAATGCAGGAGCGCTGTCTCCAATAGTCTAATATCATATCTGACACAAATTGTCCATTTTTAATTCTTAAGTGAATGAAACACATCATTAGTATTCCATACAAACAGCTGAAAAAATAGTATCACAAGTATGTCACTGAATGCAGTCTGTCTGTACTATAGAATTATAAAGAAATGTAAAAAAGTAGATCTACTTAAGGACGACAGCGCTGCAGCCAATCACTCTGCTGATGTAGACAGCATAAGCCACAGAGTTCACCGATTGGCTGCAGCGCTGTCAACGTGAAGTCATTCCTGCTGCCAAACAAGAGAGATCGGGGCAGCTACGGACACCAAGGAGGGCAAGTATAGTGTGACTTGCTTAACAAGGAACTGAACCTGGATTAGAAAGTTTTCTGAAAGTTTAAAACTTCTGTAATTTTTTTTAATCGTGTTGATTGTGTTCAGATTTTAGTTGCATTAAATAGTATCCCACACTATGGAAAGTGTACAGTGATTATCCTGCAAGTATCGTACTCGAGAACTTTAATATTGACTAAGGCTGGTTTCACATTTGCGTTTTTTTTTTGCGTTTTTGCGCAAAAAACGCATGCGTTTTTTCCCCCATACTTAACATTAAAAATGCATGCGTTTTTTTGCATGCGTTTTGACTCGTTTTGACAACGCATGTGTTTTTTCTCTGCATGCGTTGTGTTGCAGAAATGCAACATGTAGTAATTTTAGCGGCGTTTTTTTTTTTTGCCGCACAAAAAACGTATTGATGTCTATGTAAACGCATGCGTTTTTAAGCACATGCGTTTGCATGCGTTTTTATAGAAAAACACAAGAATACACACTGAAAAGCCACCCCCCAACCCTAACCCTAGGGATCCTAACCCTAAGGGTTAGGATCCCTAGGGTTAGGGTTAGGATCCCTAGGGTTAGGGCGAGGGTTGGGGTTAGAGTTTGTGTTAGAGTTTGTGTTAGGGTTAGAGTTTGGGTTAGCGTTAGAGTTTGTGTTTTAGGGTTTGGGTTAGAGTTTGTGTTTTAGGGTTAGGGTTAGAGTTTGTGTTTTAGGGTTAGAGTTTGTGTTTTAGGGTTAGGATCCCTAGGGTTACTAGGGATCCTAACCCTAACCCTAGGTATTTGTTTATAGTGGGTTTTCTAGTTGATTTTGATGATTGGCAGCTGTCACACACTTCTCATCATGCGTTTCAAAAACGCAAACGCAGGAAAAAATGCATGTAAACGCGTCAAAACACTGCGTTTGTGTTAAAACATGCAAAAACGCATGCGCCTAAAAAAAGCAGCGTTTAAACGCGTTTTTTCACCAAATGCGTTTGCTTTTAAAACGCAAATGTGAAACCAGCCTAAGGTGTTACTGGTGTTTGCTAGTTGGAAGGTGGGATTGGTGCAGAACCAAGTCTCAGGTACATTATTATATCCCTATAGGGCCTTCTATATTTCAGTGTGGGACTTTTCATGAGCCATATAGTCCGAACTATCTCCTCCAGTCTGTGGAATAAAACTTGGGGCTCATACACACACATCTGTCATGGCTGTGCTTACACGTACCCCTAGGATCCTGCAGGTGCTCCATGCCATGTAAGCCTCTACAACACCCAGATGCTTGTCTACCCCTAGTCTTTTCCTTATGTGCCTCTGTGTCTGGGGTTGCAGCTCAGCGCCACTGATTTTAATGGGGCTGCATTGTCATACTAAGCATAGCCAAACCTACAGAGAGCAAGCCACTGTGCATGGGTAATCAATAAAGGGTCCACGGCCCTCCACTGCCCCTAGTTGTGATGATTAGCAGGGTCAGACTTCCTTTGTTAAATATTGAAATTTATTTGCAAAGATAAAAACATCAATGCTTTACTCAATAAACGAAAACCTTGAATCCTTTTCTCTTAAAGGGAATTTGTTACCAAATTTTTGCTCCATCTGAGAGTAACATATTGTAGGTGCAGAGTCCCCGATTCCAGTGATGTGTCACTTAGTGGGCTGCTTGCTGTCATTTTGATAAAATCACTGTTTTTTCTGCTGGAGATCTAGCAGAGCGTTGGCTGCTGAGCGCTGTATAACCCCGCGCACATCACTAATTGGCTGCTTCCTGTGTACACTGCATAGGCAGAAAACTGTCACTCTTTGGAGGGGGCAAAGTTATGCACAGATCATGTATATATGATTAACTACCTGGCCGCAGGTGTACTCGTTCTCTAGTGGTAACCTCTTCATGATAAAAAAAAAGTTGTGTTTTATCAATACTACACTAAGCAGACCAGTAAGATACATCGCTGGAATCAGGGTCTCTGACTCTACTTTCTGCTGGTCTCAGATTAGGTGGTAAAAACTGGATGACAGATTCCCTTTAACGCCTTTTCTGCCAGCTGACGGGATAGTAAGTCAGCAGGCAGAACCCCCGCTTTGAGGTGGGCTCCGGCGGTGAGCCCCCCTCAAAGCCGCAACATGTCAGCTGTTTTGTACAGCTGACATGTGCGCACAATGAGCGCGAGCAGAATCGCGATCCACCCGCGCCCATTAACTAGTTAAATGCCGCTGTCAAATGCTGACAGCGGCATTTAACTAGTGCTCCCGGCCGGAAGTGCTCGCACTCGTCACATGATCGGGGGTCAGCGGTGCATTGCCATAACAACCCGAGGTCTCGAGACCTCTATGGTTGTTGATGGCCGATTGCTTTGAGCGCCACCCTGTGGTCGGCGTTCAAAGCAACCCTGCATTTCTGCTACATAGAGGTGATCTGTGCTTCACCTCTATGTAGCAGAGGCGATCGTGTAGTGCATGCTTCTAGCCTCCTATGGAGGCTATTGAAGCATGCCAAAATTTAAAAAAAAAAAGTGTTTAAAAACATAAAAAAAAATAAAAAATATATAAAAGTTTAAATCACCCCCCTTTCGCCCCAATCAAAATAAAAAAAAAAAAAAAAAAATCAAACCTACACATATTTGGTATCGCCGTGTTCAGAATCGCCCGATTAATAAAAACAAAGGATTAACCTGATCGCTAAATGGCGTAGCGAGAAAAAAAATCGAAACGCCAAAATTACGTTTTTTGGGTCGCCGCAAAATTGCATTAAAATGCAATAACGGGCGATTAAAAGAATGTATCTGCACCAAAATGGTATCATTAAAAACGTCAGCTCGGCATGCAAAAAATAAGTCCCCAGATCACAAAAAATGGAGACGCTACCGTTATCGGAAAATTGCGCAATTTATTTTTTTTTAGCAAACTTTGGAAGTTTTTTTCACCACTTAGATAAAAGAGAACCTAGACATGTTTGGTGTCTATGAACTCATAATGAGCTGGAGAATCATAATGGCAGGTTAGTTGTAGCATTTAGTTAACCTAGCAAAAAAGCCAAACAAAAAACAAGTGTGAGATTGCACTTTTTTTTGCAATTTCATTGCACTTGGAATTTTGTTCCCATTTTCTGTTACACGACATGGTAAAACCAATGGTATCGTTCAAAAGTGCAACTCGTCCCGCAAAAAATAAGCCCTCACATGGCCGTATTGATGGAAAAAATAAAAAAGTTATGGCTCTGGAAATAAGGGAAGAGAAAAACGAAAAAAGCTTCGGGGTGAAGGGGTTAAAGGGTTATCCGGGACTATTTTATTTTTTTCTCATAAGCCTAAGACATGAAAGGCAGGTTGTTGCTAACTTCAAGCCTGTTCTGCCCGGCGCTGGCTCATTGCAATCACACACTGCTCCTGACGGCGATTCTGCTGCTTCACGTCAATAGAGCAGCTCTTCCTCTTCCGGGCTGCAATGCCGACGTCATGTTGATTGACAGTGGGGTCCCTGCAGATATGCTGCGGGTAGCCAGCTGTCAATCAGTATGACATCATCTGTCACGCCCCATCAGCAGAGCAGCCCAGAAGAGGAAGAGCTGCTCTGAATCACTGGCAGGAGCCGTCTGTGACCTTTCTGAGCTGACAGAAATCAGCGTAGGGCATAGCATTCAGATAATTAGCAACTACCTGCCTGTAAGTTCTTAGGCTCATAAGGAAACAGCAAAATAGTCCCGGATTATCCCTTTAAAGTAGACACTTGCCATTTTGTAGAAATATCACCCAATGGGCATCATGCAACCATGTAATCTAGATGCCAACAAGCATCCAAGTGAACAAATGGCTGAATTAGGTGCAGAGGGGAGGGGGATTACATGTGTAACTGCTCAAAGACCCCTTAAATGTGACAAGGAGCACATAGCTCAAAGAAGTAACCACCCTCTGCAGCAGCGGTAGGGGTGCATGTAAAAAGCCCGACCCGAGCAGGACGGTTTCATGTAGTTTTATGCAGCTGTCACGCCCAGGGAGGAAAGACATTAACACACTGGGATCTTTGCCTTTTCAGTTCCCCCCTCTATTACATGGGCACAAAGCGAGGAAATGAAACTTTTTCATCATATTTTATTCAAATTTTTTTTTACTAACAAGACATCAATTTAGAGTAAATCAGACCTTACACTGAAGAAATGTGACATTTGAGTAGTCTCCAGGAAGCATTTGCTGACACAATCTTTTGTTACAGTATATTTATGTTTCTTTTAGATACTTTGGACTTTTTCGATTTACCTGGAATCTGTGGCAATTCTGCCCCAGCTCTTTATGATCAGTAAGACGGGAGAAGCAGAATCCATCACCACCCACTACCTCTTCTGTTTGGGCTTATATCGTGTGCTCTATTTGGCCAACTGGATCTGGCGCTACCACACAGAGAAGTTCTATGACCAGATAGCCGTGGTGTCAGGAGTGGTGCAGACCATCTTCTACTTTGACTTTTTCTACCTCTACATCACGAAGGGTAAGAATTCAAAATTGAGGGGAGCAAACTAACCTACAAGACCTCAATCAGACGTCCGTTTTTCATGTATATGTTCTGTGATTTTGATGGATAGAACATGTACCTATGAGGCTGGGTGTCCTCCATCCGGAACTAGCAGCGATTTGGACTCAGCGCATGTTCTCTGCGCCCATAGCGCTGCTGTGTATTGAACGCATGTAAATCCGCATTTGTTCACTGAACCATGCAGATTCACCGCATCCAATACATTTCTCTGCAAAAGAAATTGACATACTGCGGTCTGGAAAGATGCACCACATGTCCGTCTCCACGGGTGAATCGCGGGTATCTGTGAAAGCATAGTGGACATGGATTTCTAGAAATTCCATCCATTATTCTGTAACATCTGGCCACTGCGGGATTGACACTGCAGAAATACCCAGAGTCAAACCTGCAGCAGCTCCTGATCATGGGCACATACCCTAATAATCTATGGGTCGGTGTTTTTGCAAACCATTTTTGATGCGAGTTACAGATAAAAAATAGACCATACAAGTCTCAATATCCGTGTGCTGTTCATTTTTAACATTGCAATAGATAGGAAAAGCTCGTCAATTTTTTGATGGTGGAAAATAAAATGACAATTTGAAATCAAAATTTGGTCTAGCACATTGGCCCACTTTTTTTTTCACATACAAGAAAAAAAAACAGATGGCTGAATGAAGCCGAAATGATAGCAAACTGTATCAAATCAAATTATAGAAACTATCTGCTTCCTATTTACCGTATATACTCGAGTATAAGCCGACCCGAGTATAAGCCGACCCCCCTAATTTTGCCACAAAAAACTGGGAAAACTTATTGACTCGAGTATAAGCCTAGGGTGGAAAATGCAGCAGCTACTCGTAAATTTCAAAAATAAAAATAGATGCTCCATACCATTCATTATTGCCCCATAGATGCTCCATATACAACTGTGCTATATATAATGCTCTATACCGTTCATTATGGCCATATAGATGCTCCATATAAAGCTGTGCCACATATAATGCTCTGCACCGTTCATTATGGCCCCATAGATGCTCCTTATAAAGCTGTGCCATATATATATATTGCTCTGCACCGTTGATTATGGCCCCATAGATGCTCCTTATAAAGCTGTGCCCCATATACGGTATATTGCTCTGCACCGTTCATTATTTCCCCATAGATGCTCCTTATAAAGCTGTGCCATATATAATGCTCTGCACCGTACTTTTTGGCCCCATAGATGCTCCTTATACAGGTCCTTCTCAAAAAATTAGCATATAGTGTTAAATTTCATTATTTACCATAATGTAATGATTACAATTAAACTTTCATATATTATAGATTCATTATCCACCAACTGAAATTTGTCAGGTCTTTTATTGTTTTAATACTGATGATTTTGGCATACAACTCCTGATAACCCAAAAAACCTGTCTCAATAAATTAGCATATTTCACCCATCCAATCAAATAAAAGTGTTTTTTAATAACAAACAAAAAAACCAACAAATAATAATGTTCAGTTATGCACTCAATACTTGGTCAGGAATCCTTTGGCAGAAATGACTGCTTCAATGCGGCGTGGCATGGAGGCAATCAGCCTGTGACACTGCTGAGATGTTATGGAGGCCCAGGATGCTTCAATAGCGGCCTTAAGCTCATCCAGAGTGTTGGGTCTTGCGTCTCTCAACTTTCTCTTCACAATATCCCACAGATTCTCTATGGGGTTCAGGTCAGGAGAGTTGGCAGGCCAATTGAGCACAGTAATACCATGGTCAGTAAACCATTTACCAGTGGTTTTGGCACTGTGAGCAGGTGCCAGGTCGTGCTGAAAAATGAAATCATCTCCATAAAGCATTTCAGCCGATGGAAGCATGAAGTGCTCCAAAATCTCCTGATAGCTAGCTGCATTGACCCTGCCCTT
The DNA here is from genome assembly GCF_032444005.1 of Ranitomeya imitator. Classification (NCBI taxonomy): domain Eukaryota; kingdom Metazoa; phylum Chordata; class Amphibia; order Anura; family Dendrobatidae; genus Ranitomeya; species Ranitomeya imitator. The sequence goes on from NC_091289.1 coordinate 57,543,062, forward strand.
GATGAAACACAGTGGACCAACACCAGCAGCTGACATGGCACCCCACACCATCACTGACTGTGGGTACTTGACACTGGACTTCAGGCATTTTGGCATTTCCTTCTCCCCAGTCTTCCTCCAGACTCTGGCACCTTGATTTCCGAATGACATGCAAAATTTGCTTTCATCAGAAAAAAGTACTTAGGACCACTTAGCAACAGTCCAGTGCTGCTTCTCTGTAGCCCAGGTCAGGCGCCTCTGCCGCTGTTTATGGTTCAAAAGTGGCTTTACCTGGGGAATGCGGCACCTGTAGCCCATTTCCTGCACACGCCTGTGCACGGTGGCTCTGGATGTTTCCACACCAGACTCAGTCCACTGCTTCCTCAGGTTCCCCAAGGTCTGGAATCGGTCCTTCTCCACAATCTTCCTCAGGGTCCGGTCTCCTCTTCTCGTTGTACAGCGTTTTCTGCCACATTGTTTCCTTCCAACAGACTTACCATTGAGGTGCCTTGATACAGCACTCTGGGAACAGCCTATTTGTTGAGAAATTTCTTTCTGGGTCTTACCCTCTTGCTTGAGGGTGTCAATGATGGCCTTCTTGACATCTGTCAGGTCGCTAGTCTTACCCATGATGGGGGTTTTGAGTAATGAACCAGGCAGGGAGTTTATAAAAGCCTCAGGTATCTTTTGCATGTGTTTAGAGTTAATTAGTTGATTCAGAAGATTAGGGTAATAGGTCGTTTAGAGAACCTTTTCTTGATATGCTAATTTATTGAGACAGGTTTTTTGGGTTATCAGGAGTTGTATGCCAAAATCATCAGTATTAAAACAATAAAAGACCTGACAAATTTCAGTTGGTGGATAATGAATCTATAATATATGAAAGTTTAATTGTAATCATTACATTATGGTAAATAATGAAATTTAACACTATATGCTAATTTTTTGAGAAGGACCTGTATAATGCTGTGCCATATAGAATGCTCTGCACCGTACTTTATGGCCCCATAGATGTGCCATATAAAGCTGTGCCATATATAATGCTCTGCACCGTACTTTTTGGCCCCATAGATGCTCCTTATATAATGCTGTGCCATATAGAATGCTCTGCACCGTACTTTATGGCCCCATAGATGTGCCATATAAAGCTGTGCCATATATAATGCTCTGCACCGTACTTTTTGGCCCCATAGATGCTCCTTATATAATGCTGTGCCATATAGAATGCTCTGCACCGTACTTTATGGCCCCATAGATGTGCCATATAAAGCTGTGCCATATATAATGCTCTGCACCGTTCTTTATGGCCCCATAGATGCTCCTTATATAATGCTGTGCCATATAGAATGCTCTGCACCGTACATATTGGCCCCATAGATGCTCCTTATATAATGCTGTGCCATATATAATGTTCTGCACCGTACTTTTTGGCCCCATAGATGCGCCTTATATAATGCTCTGCACCGTACATATTGGCCCCATAGATGCTCCTTATATAATGCTGTGCCATATATAATGCTCTGCACCGTTCTTTATGGCCCCATAGATGCTCCTTATATAATGCTGTGCCATATATAATGCTCTGCACCGTACATATTGGCCCCATAGATGCTCCTTATATAATGCTGTGCCATATATAATGCTCTGCACCGTACTTTTTGGCCCCATAGATGCTCCTTATATAATGCTGCTGGTGCTGCCATAAAAAAAAAAAATCACATACTCACCTCTCTTGCTCAGGACGCCGGTGCTTTCAATATTTACCTGCTCCTCGTGCGGCTCCGTCTCCAGCACTGACGCTCAGCAGAGGGCGCGCACTGACTACGTCACCGCGCCCTCTAACCTGAGTGTCACTGCTAGAGGACGCTGCAGACGGAGCCGCACCGGAGCGAGGAGCAGGTAAATATAGCGCAGCGCTGCGCTCCCCTTACCTGCTCCTGGCGCGGTCCCTGCAGTCCCTGGCTTCCCCGGCGCTGCAGCTTCTTCCTGTAATTGAGCGGTCACAGTTACCGATCATTTACAGCAATGAATATGCGGCTCCTCCTCTATGGAGGCGGAGCCGCCTATTCATTTCTGTAATGAGCGGTGCCATGTGACCACTCAGTACAGGAAGAATCTGCAGCGTCGGGGAAGCCAGGGACTGCAGGGACCGCGCCGCAGCAGGTAAGTATAACTACACAGCCCCCGCTCCCCCTCACCTGCCGACCCCCGGGTATATGACTCGAGTATAAGCCGGGAGGGGGACTTTCAGCCCAAAAAAGTGGGCTGAAAATCTCGGCTTATACTCGAGTATATACGGTAATTATGTTGGCAGATACAAATGTAATTAATTTACATAAAATTATATATATTATAAATATATATATATATATATATATATATATATATATATATATATACACACACACATACACACGCATACATACATATTGGGATTTTTGTGTACTCCCCTTAAAATCCTTTTCTTCGAGCTATTCATTGGGGGACACAGACCATGTGTATGCTGCTGCCACTAGGAGGCTGACACTAAGTGATACAAAAAAAGGTCGCTCCTCCCCTGCAGTATACACCCTCACATTGGCTCTCAGCTAACCAGTTCGGTGCAAAAGCAGTAGGAGATCAATAACATATGAGAATATATTATATCAAATTATATATGAGAGTATAGCATGTAAAAATATATGAGTATAGCATGTGAAATTATATATGAGAGAACAGCATGTTAATTATAAAAAAAACAAGCACAAACTAATAACTGGGCGGGAGCTGTGTCCCCCAATGAATGGCTCGGAGAAAAGGATTTTACGGTGAGTACACAAAAATCCCTATTTCTCCTTCGCCTCATTGGGGGACACAGACTGTGGGACGTCCCAAAGCAGTCCCTGGGCGGTAACAACATCAGATCAGACCCTGTGTAACGCTACTTACAAGTGCGCCACCGTGGCCTGCAGAGTCCGTCTGCCCAGACTCACGTCTGCGGAGGTCTGGGAATTATGGTGCTTCAAGGGTGCATGCGGGCTGGATGAACCCGCAAAGTTGACATACGCGCTTTGCTGACGCCTGGTGTCTAGAACCCAAGGAACCTCGATCAATCGAATGAAGTGAAGATAGGCGGACGTCTAACACGAGGACTTTAGGATGTATAAAGAATCCACCAGACTAACATGGCTGAAGACACGGCTAAGCCCTTCCTGAAAAAACGCCACGAAGCCACAATGAGGTGTACATCCTCTCGTAGGACGCCGTCCTCGACAAGTACTTATTCTGGGCTCTCACATTGTCCAGGGAATGGGGCACCCATTCCCTTTTGTGGACTGGAGCTGAAAGAAGAAGGAAGAACGATGCCCTCATAACAGTGGAAGTACGATACCCCTTTGGAAACAAGGGACAGGGACGGGCTAAGGACAACCTTGCCTTGATGGAAATAAGGAAAAAAGATCTGAAGGAACAGAGCGGCCAGCTCCGAAGACTCATCTGAATTGACCTGGACAACGCGGATGTCCAGGATCACTGGAGCCTTCCCGTTTCCTAAAGACCCTTGGAACTAGTGGAAAAGGCGAGAAGGAGCTGGTATCACAGAAGAACCAGAGCATGCACTACGATGGCTATTGGGTGTCGAAGCCGAATCATGAACTCGAGTACATTGGCGTTCAGGCTGGACGCCATCCGATCTACATCTGGAGTGCTCCAGTGAAGGCAGATATGTTGGGAGACTTCCGGATGAATTTCCCACTCACTTGAGGCGAGACCTTGGCGGCTGAGAAGCTGCCGCCCAGAGCTGTACTCCTTGAATGAGTACTGCCGAGATCACCGGATGATAGATCTCGGCCCATCAGAGAGGGTGAGGTACATAGGTCAAGGTGTCTGACCGCGGGTACCTTCTAGATGATAGATGTATTGCACGGCCGTGATAATATCCAACTGAATTTGGATGAGGAGACCTGCCAGAGAGCATTGGGCCTGCTGTAGGCGCAGAGGTACCGTTGGGATCTCCAGAAAAAAACTACCCAAGGATACTCATAGCAAATCGGATGGATGAGGGCAGGTACGGACTGGTGCTGAAATTCAGCCCTGTCTTGAGGACCCGCTTCTTTTAAGGACGTAGCAGAAGAGATAGCCCACGACCAGACAGGCCGTTCTGGCATTTGCCAGAATTGCGTGATGGCCATTCCAGCCCAGAATGAGGGGATGAGTGACCAAGTTCGGTGCAGTGGGGGCTGCTCGGATGCCATGCTGGAAAGTGCCTCTGAACAGCCGAGGGTAAAACCTGGTGGGCAGGGCTGCATGTCCGGCAATAGGCCTGGCTGCAGAAGAGGATACTGGAGGCGACACTCCAGTGCTCGTCTGATAAGGGAGGGTGGAGATCGGTGCCCTTGAAGGGACCCGTCGCCCCTAGAATCAGCTCAGGTAGTGGCATCCCACGTCGCAGGAGAGGATACGGAGAGGTAAAACTCCCGTGCTCGCCTGTTGTTGGTTCGGGGAGATCGGAACATGAAAGAATCCGTCGCCTCATTCGTCCGTTGTAAAGGTAAAAAGAGTTTTTGGGATCTGAATAGCAGACCCGTCCGTGTGCCTCCTACGGACACTAAGCAAGAACTGGTTAGCTGGGAGCCAGCAGGAGGGTGTATCCTGCAGGGGAAGAGAGAACTTTCTTTGTATCACTTAGTGTCGCCTCCTAGTGGCAGCAGCAGCATACACCCATGGGCTGTGTCCCCCAATGAGGCGAAGGAGAAATATATATTTGTATATATTTTAGTGCTCAAGTATATAAATATGAATAATGTTTCTGTCTCACTAAACAGTTCTTCGTGGCAAGAAGCTCAGTCTCCCGATGCCAGTTTAATGCCATGCCTCCAAGACTCATCCCTAATGACGCATTGAACAAGCCGTGACCTAAGGGAAGGACAGGTTCAGTCTGAATTTACTCTACACGCCCATTAACTCATTCCAGAATTGGGTGAGGAGTGAAGCCTGTGAGACGGCCAACTAAGAGTGCATTAAAATTGCTCTTCTGGGGAAGGGGGGGTGCAATGAGTCGAATTCTTAAAGAAGATGAAAGTATGCAGAATATTTGCTGGTCCTGACAATCGGACAGGAAATCTGGTTTAGATATAAGGTGTGGTTTTCTTTGTTTTATATTTTGGTCTCTTTCCTGATAATCCAATATATTTGGCATATAAACTTGTAAATATCTTTGTATGAATAAAATCAACAATGATGCTCTGTAGACAAACTGGGTCACTTATATGCTTTTTATGGCTTTTTGCCTCTATAAAAAAATTTGCCAAGTGTTTTTCTAGAGCTCATGTGCAACTAATTTTTATGGATCAATACATGATCAGGATATGGAAACTCAGCAGCCCAACGCTGGGATGGCCGGGGTATACAGTCAGTGACTTGGAGTCAAAATATATTGCCTATTTTGAACAATAATCATGTAATGTAATGTTTGGTATACACCAAAATAATAAAAAAAACTTTTCTAAAGTATCAACATAATCTGTGGCAGTTGACTAATATTGAAGATTTGCTTATGACCGATTAGTTTTATACCTGACTATAACTCTAAATCAGGAATATTCCTGTCAATGTAAAATACAATTTACCCATTTATCACTCCCCAGATTAAAATGATAGCGATACAGTTTGGATGCAGACGGATGAACAAATTGGTTGCTGTTATAAATGACTGCATCAGTACATCAACCCCTGACAACCAGTAAATTGTGCAAAAAAACACAAAAAAAAACAAGAGAAAATGGATCGGCATATATTATTATTTATTATTATAGCGCCATTTATTCCATGGCACTTTACATGTGAGGAGGGGTATACATAATGAAAACAAGTACAATAATCTTAAACAATACAAGTCATAACTGGTACAGGAGGAATGAGGACCCTGCCCGCGAGGGCTCACAATCTACAAGGGATGGGTGAGAATACAGTAGGTGAGGGTAGAGATGGTCATGCAGCGGTTTGGTCGATCGGTGGTAGCTGCAGGTTGTAGGCTTGTCTGAAGAGGTGGGTCTTCAGGTTCTTTTTGAAGGTTTCGATGGTAGGCGAGAGTCTGATGTGTTGTGGTAGAGGGTTCCAGAGTAGGGGTGATACGCGAGAGAAATCTTGTATACGATTGTGGGAAGAGGAGATAAGAGGGGAGTAGAGTAGGAGATCTTGTGAGGATCGGAGGTTGCGGGTAGGTAAGTACCGGGAGACGAGGTCACAGATATATGGAGGAGACAGGTTGTGGATGGCTTTGTACGTCATGGTTAGGGTTTTGTAGTGGAGTCTCTGGGCAATGGGGATCCAGTGCAGGGATTGACAGAGGGGAGAGGCCGGGGAATAGTGGGGGGACAGGTGGATTAGTCAGGCAGCAGAGTTTAGAATAGATTGGAGGGGTGCGAGAGTGTTAGCGGGGAGGCCACAGAGCAGGAGGTTGCAGTAGTCAAGGCGAGAGATGATGAGGGCATGGACTAGGGTTTTTGCAGATTCATGGTTGAGGAATGAACGGATTCGTGAAATATTTTTGAGTTGCAGTCGGCAGGAAGTGGAAAGGGCTTGGATATGTGGTTTGAAGGAGAGATCAGCGTCAAGGATTACCCCGAGGCAGCGAGCTTGTGGGACTGGGGAGAGTGGGCAGCCATTTACTGTAATGGATAGGTTCGTTGGGGGGGTCGCGTGAGATGGGGGAAAGATGATGAATTCTGTTTTGTCCATGTTAAGTTTCAAAAATCTAGCGGAGAAGAAGGATGAAATAGTGGACAGACATTGAGGGATTCTGGTTAGAAGGGAGGTGATATCTGGTCCAGAGATGTAGATCTGTGTGTCGTCAGCATAGAGGTGATACTGAAAGCCATGAGATTCTATGAGCTGTCCCAGGCCAAAGGTGTAAATGGAGAAGAGCAAGGGCCCAAGGACTGAACCTTGTGGGACTCCGACAGATAGAGGGCGAGGTGAGGAGGTGGTGTGTGAGTGGGAGACGCTGAATGTCCGGTCTGTTAGGTATGATGAGAATAGATATAGAATATTAAATTCAAATTTTCACTTCATTCCATTAAAAAAATAAGATATCCATAGTGCAAAGTAAAAATCATGTTCACTCTGACGCGTTTCTGGCCTAAGTCCTTGTCATAGAATACATCAGGATACCACAGGAAACACTATTTAAAGGTTACATCTTAGGTGACGTAATAGAAAATGTAAATATGAGTAAGTAGGCAAAAAAAATCATAAAAAATATATACTTCGGCCAGAAACACATCAGAGCGAACATGATTTTAACTTTGCACTATGGATATCCTATTTTTTTAATTCAATGGAATAAAAATTAGAATTTTACATTTTCTATACCGATCCATTTTCTGTTTGTTTGTTTTTTTATACCTCTTATAGCTCTGTAAATAAAAACCTGTCGTTACGGAGGATAGATTTGATAGGATAGGATTGAGAGTAAGTGAATGATCAGTACAGGAAGACAAAGAAACATATTTCTGTAATAAATATGCACCAAAGGTTCTTAAGGAGATAGTTACATAGTCCTGCAACAAGCAAAAATATTATTATTTATTTACTAGATGGTGGCCCGATTCTAACGCATCGGGTATTCTAGAATATGCATGTCCACGTAGTATATTGCACAGCCCACGTAGTATATTGCCCAGCCAAGTAGTATATTGCCCAGTCACGTAGTATATTGCCCAGCCACATAGTATATTGCCCAGCCGCATATATTGCCCAGTTACGTAGTATATTGCCCAGTTACGTAGTATATTGCCCAGTTACGTAGTATATTGCCCAGTTACGTAGTATATTGCCCAGTTACGTAGTATATTGCCCAGTCACGTAGTATATTGCCGAGCTACGTAGTATATTGCACAGCCCACGTAGTATATTGCCTAGTGACGTAGTATATTGCCCAGTGACGTAGTATATTGCCGAGCTACGTAGTATATTGCACAGCCCACGTAGTATATTGCCTAGTGACGTAGTATATTGCCCAGTGACGTAGTATATTGCCGAGCTACGTAGTATATTGCACAGCCCACGTAGTATATTGCCTAGTGACGTAGTATATTGCCCAGTGACGTAGTATATTGCCCAGTGACGTAGTATATTGCCGAGCTACGTAGTATATTGCACAGCCCACGTAGTATATTGCCTAGTGACGTAGTATATTGCCCAGTGACGTAGTATACAGCACAGAGTCACGTAATATATTGCACAGCGAAGTAGTATACAGCACAGAGCCATGTAGTATATTGGCCAGTCACGTAGTATATTGCCCAGCTACGTAGTATATAGCCCAGGCAGGTTTGTCACAGGTGAAAAAATAAAAAATAAACATATGCTCACCTTTCCGAGGGAGGTTCCGGTCCCTGGGTTGGTATTAGCGCAGGACCTGTGATGACGTCGCGGTCACATGACTGTGACGTTATGGCAGGTCCTTCTGCCACCGGAACCTGCAACGGAAGATGGCGGCCGGCGCGAGCTGCAACGGAGGGTGAGTAGAGCAGGTTTTTTTTTTAAATTTTATTATTTTTAACATTACATTTTTTACTATTGATGCCACATAGGCAGCATCAATAGTAAAAAGTTGGGGACACACAGGGTTAATAGCGGCGGTAACGGAGTGCGTTACCCGCGGCATAACGCGGACCGTTACCGCCGGCATTAACCCTGTGTTAGCGGTGACCGGAGGGGAGTATGCGGGCGACAGGCACTGACTGCGGGGAGTAAGGAGCGGCCATTTTCTTCCGGACTGTGCCCGTCGCTGATTGGCACAGGCAGGCAGCTGGCGAGACCAATCAGCGAATGAATAACCGTGACAGAGGGACAGACAGACAGACAGACAGACGGAAGTGACCCATAGACAATTATATAGTAGATGTGTCGCATGATGTGGACACATGGTGTTCGTACACTTTGTAGCCATTTTTGCTCTCCCATTCTTCCCTGTCCTGTCTGAAATGCAGAGAGCAGACAGACCGGCAGTGTGAATATCTATGTGTAAGGTATGGCATACTCATAATGTCGGGCATATCTATGTGTAAGGTATGACATACTCATAATGTCGGGCATATCTATGTGTAAGGTATGGCATACTCATAATGTCGGGCATATCTATGTGTAAGGTATGACATACTCATAATGTCGGGCATATCTATGTGTAAGGTATGACATACTCATAATGTCGGGCATATCTATGTGTAAGGTATGGCATACTCATAATGTCGGGCATATCTATGTGTAAGGTATGACATACTCATAATGTCGGGCATATCTATGTGTAAGGTATGGCATACCCATAATGTCGGGCATATCTATGTGTAAGGTATGGCATACCCATAATGTCGGGCACTGCAGCTCCAGCAACTGCCAGGAGAATACTGCGCCGCTCCACATTTGCTGCTTGTCACAGGCACAACTTGCATGCAGACGTAGATGCTTTTAGTTTTTATTACAAATTACCTGTTCTATATAAGTGCACCCCTGCAGGAACACTACACAATTGTACTAGTTATAAAGCTGCAAAATCTTTACACCGTTACATCATTTTGCATTTCAAAAGTCCTAAAACAAATGTGCTGGAAAGGCTGAAGAAGTGAAGCGGTAACTTCAAAGTCTTTACCAAGTATGTTGGAAAATATTTTTTTATCTTTTATGCAAAAAAAAAACTCTGCTGTCAGTACAGACGAGGTATTTATTGCAAGAAAAAAAAATGACGTGCCCCCGAAAAATTGGTGTCTTTGGCATAGCAGCAACAACTGGACACTGGGTACTTGCTTGCCGTGTCTCAAATAGTCTTGGAAGTCAACCTAGTTGAAGAAAACAAAAAAAGTTACTTGAACTTCCATGACAGCAATCTGCATTCACACTACGGTATTTTTTTTTAATTTATTACAAACTACAAAAAAAAAAAATATTTTGCTAAAATAAATGCAGAGTAGGGTGCCTAAACCTTCTATGGTAAAATAAAAAATATTTTTGTGCATACTGTTTCTTGACAGAACAGAAAAGTGCAGATTGTTAGGTTTCCCCATTCCATGAAGAAACAATATCCAGACTATACTGCTTTTTGCAATGATAGAAGTCGGAAGCAGCAGGATCCAACTGTATGTTTATTAGGCTGTGTTCACACTACAGACACGCTTTACGCTGAGCACTTGGTTGGGGGTTGTGTCTTTATCCCACAAAAAATAATGGAGACATAGGATGTGTTCGGCATAGCGCCACCTCTGTAGTGTGAACATAGCCTTAGCAATATTATCTTTAATTTGCAGTAAAAATATATCCATCAACTGTATGTCAAAACCACGCTGTAAGCATGCGAGCACCGCACCGTCCGGGTCCTGCACATCCTCCTGCTGTCCTCATTCACAGAGAGAATACAGAAGATCAATCTCTTCTGAGTAGTCTTCAAATTCAGAGCTAGGGAAAAAGAAAGACCATATAAAAACAAAATCCTCCATTACTGTCCGTATGTGTCTAATATGTCAGACCTCAGTTTACACCCAGTCTGCATAAAGCCGTGCCGTGGTCTACCTTGTCCTGGGGGTTAATAAAAACGGGTCTGAATCCCTTACTATCCGACAGTGAGATCTTTTTCATACAGTGCTGGAGTGGACACTTCTATGTACGATCCCTCAGGAGCTCGTATACGGAGATGTTTTAGGTTTTTTCAACTCCTAACATTAAATATCAAACTGTTTAAAAGAGTCTGTCATCTCCGAAATCAATATTAAACAAGCAATATAGAGATACAGGGGACTTAGCCCCTATAAAAGAATCAATATTAAACAAGCAATATAGAGATACAGGGGACTTAGCCCCTATAAAAAATCAATATTAAACAAGCAATATAGAGATACAGGGGACTTAGCCCCTATAAAAAATCAATATTAAACAAGCAATATAGAGATATAGGGGACTTAGCCCCTATAAAAAAAATCAATATTAAACAAGCAATATAGATACAGGGGACTTAGCCCCTATAAAAAATCAATATTAAACAAGCAATATAGAGATACAGGGGACTTAGCCCCTATAAAAAATCAATATTAAACAAGCAATATAGAGATACAGGGGACTTAGCCCCTATAAAAAATCAATATTAAACAAGCAATATAGAGATACAGGGGACTTAGCCCCTATAAAAAATCAATATTAAACAAGCAATATAGAGATACAGGGGACTTAGCCCCTATAAAAAATCAATATTAAACAAGCAATATAGAGATACAGGGGACTTAGCCCCTATAAAAAAATCAATATTAAACAAGCAATATAGAGATATCGGGGACTTAGCCCCTATAAAAAAATCAATATTAAACAAGCAATATAGATATAGGGGACTTAGCCCCTATAAAAAAATCAATATTAAACAAGCAATATAGAGATACAGGGGACTTAGCCCCTATAAAAAAATCAATATTAAACAAGCAATATAGATATAGGGGACTTAGCCCCTATAAAAAAATCAATATTAAACAAGCAATATAGAGATACAGGGGACTTAGCCCCTATAAAAAAATCAATATTAAACAAGCAATATAGAGATACAGGGGACTTAGCCCCTATAAAAAAAATCAATATTAAACAAGCAATATAGATACAGGGGACTTAGCCCCTATAAAAAAAATCAATATTAAACAAGCAATATAGATACAGGGGACTTAGCCCCTATAAAAAAAATCAATATTAAACAAGCAATATAGAGATATCGGGGACTTAGCCCCTATAAAAAAATCAATATTAAACAAGCAATATAGAGATATAGGGGACTTAGCCCCTATAAAAAAATCAATATTAAACAAGCAATATAGAGATATAGGGGACTTAGCCCCTATAAAAAAATCAATATTAAACAAGCAATATAGAGATATAGGGGACTTAGCCCCTATAAAAAAATCAATATTAAACAAGCAATATAGAGATATAGGGGACTTAGCCCCTATAAAAAAATCAATATTAAACAAGCAATATAGAGATATCGGGGACTTAGCCCCTATAAAAAAAATCAATATTAAACAAGCAATATAGAGATATCGGGGACTTAGCCCCTATAAAAAAATCAATATTAAACAAGCAATATAGAGATATCGGGGACTTAGCCCCTATAAAAAAATCAATATTAAACAAGCAATATAGAGATATAGGGGACTTAGCCCCTATAAAAAAAAATCTATATTAAACAAGCAATATAGAGATATCGGGGACTTAGCCCCTATAAAAAAATCAATATTAAACAAGCAATATAGAGATATAGGGGACTTAGCCCCTATAAAAAAAAATCTATATTAAACAAGCAATATAGAGATATAGGGGACTTGGCCCCTATAAAGCTCATAAACTCACTGTACATGTTACTGGTAATGTGCTTGAGAAAAATACGTTTACATTTTCAAGCAAATAAGGGGCTTTGGCACAAAGGGGGTTAATGCACCGTTGCACCCCCTTATCTTGCATGTTGAGGACATCCTCCACTTCTCATGGTCAGTGCTGGTTTCTCGGGCGAGTGCTGCCTGAACTTTGATGGCTAGCCTACTTGCTGATTGAATGAAATCAGGAGCCACACACATTTGTTCTCTGCCCTCTCCTCTTCTCTAAAGCCTCTCACCAGCTATATTTCCGGGTGTCTTAGTTTAGCAAATGGTGGACGAACAGAGGAACCAGGGAGGAGAACGCAGCTGCCCACCATGTGCCGTCAGGCTCAGGCAGTGTCAGAGTGCACGCATACACAAGCGGGCGTAGTTCAGACAGCGCACACTGTCAACCAGGAGCAACATGCAAAATGAAGGGGAGCCCCAAAGTGGAGCACTGAAGGCTGCCCATACTTACTTGTGGATTAAAAGTAATTTTGTGAGGCACCATACCGTTACAGATACATTGCTAGTATGATGTTTATAGGGGCCAGGTCTGTTATAACACTGTAAGGCTTATTAAATATTGATTTTGGGGGTGTCACTCCTTTTTGAACATACGGAGTCATAAAAAAAACTAGAGTGCAGTCCAATTTTTTTTTCACGGACCCATAGACTTGCATTGCCGATTTTGATCCGGCCTCTCGGATCTATATCGGACATCTCGCTGGATAAAAAAAAAAATAGGACGTGTGCACAACACCATAGACTATCATAGGTATGAGTGCTGTCCATGAAAACAATGGATAGCACATGTAGGAGAGAATCAATCGTGTGCACGAGCCCTTAGGAAGAGTTTCCAGGCCCTTTCTTCTCCTGATTCCACATCTAAGCTCAGATTAAATCATATTTGATCTTAGTTGTTCAAGCGTTATCGAGAAGGAGAGAAAGGCAAAAGATGGCTGTCGTTAACGGAGACTACACCTAATCAATCAGGCTGAGGCACGAAAAGCATAAAAGTGGACAATGCTCAATAACTGTATAGCTCTAATCTCTGGAAATAACATTGGTTCAAAAACCGCGCGCCGGCAGCTTTACGACATGGGTCTACATGGCCGAGCAGCTGCATGCAAACCTTACATCACCAAGCACAACGACAACATATTCAGAGACCCAGCTGTCAGGAAATGGCAGTCTACATGTGGCATAAGCCTGTAAAGCACATGCCTGCCTCTTAGGGCAGACGGGAAAAGTTTAAGATATAATTTCACTACCGCGGAAAGTTTATAAAAGAGAATTGGTTTAAAAAAAAAAAGCCCAAGCACAAAAGTATCTCTATCGATACATAAACCTGATAGAGGGGTACTTTAGTGCGTGGACTTTTTCATCTAATTCTCTTCTATGAACTCTCCGCGTTGGTGAGTTTATATTTTGCAGCGTGGCGTCTTCTTTCTTTATATATTTGCTATAACGAATGGAATTCACAGACTAGTTTGATGCCATAACCCTGTGTCCTGTTTTTCTATACACCTCATGTATTCCCAGTTGTCCCCACTATTATTATTATTTATTATTATAGCGCCATTTATTCCATGGCGCTTTACATGTAAGGAGGGGTATACATAATAAAAACAAGTACAATAATCTTAACAATACAAGTCATAACTGGTACAGGAGGAGAAAGGACCCTGCCCGCGAGGGCTCACAATCTACAAGGGATGGGTGAGAATACAGTAGGTGAGGATAGAGCTGGTCATGCAGTGGTTTGGTCGATCGGTGGTTACTGCAGGTTGTAGGCTTGTCGGAAGAGGTAGGTCTTCAGGTTCTTTTTGAAGGTTTCGATGGTAGGCGAGAGTCTGATATGTTGGGGTAGAGGGTTCCAGAGTAGGTGTGATACGCAAGAGAAATCTTGTATACGATTGTGGGAAGAGGAGATAAGAGGGGAGTAGAGAAGGAGATCTTGTGAGGATCGGAGGTTGCGTGTAGGTAAGTACCGGGAGACGAGGTCACAGATGTATGGAGGAGACAGGTTGTGGATGGCTTTGTACGCCATGGTTAGGGTTTTGTACTGGAGTCTCTGGGTAATGGGGAGCCAGTGAAGGGATTGACAGAGGGGAGACGCTGGGGAATAGCGGGGGGACAGGTGGATTAGTCGGACAGCAGAGTTTAGAATAGATTGGAGGGGTGCGAGAGTGTTAGAGGGGAGGCCACAGAGCAGGAGGTTGCAGTAGTCGAGGCGGGAGATGATGAGGGCATGGACTAGGGTTTTTGCAGATTCTTGGTTTAGGAATGTACGGATCAGTGAAATATTTTTGAGTTGAAGGCGGCAGGAACTGGAAAGGGCTTGGTTATGCGGTTTGAAGGAGAGATCAGTGTCAAGGATTACCCCGAGGCAGCGGGCTTGTGGGACTGGGGAGGGTGGGCAGCCATTTACTGTAATGGATAGGTTCGTTGGGGGGGTCATGTGAGATGGGGGAAAGACAATGAATTCTGTTTTGTCCATGTTAAGTTTTAGAAATCTAGCGGAGAAGGATGAAATAGTGGACAGACATTGAGGGATTCTGGTTAGTAGGGAGGTGATATCTGGTCCAGAGATGTAGATCTGTGTGTGATCAACATAGAGGTGATACTGAAAGCCATGAGATTCTATGAGCTGTCCCAGGCCAAAGGCGTAAATGGAGAAGAGCAGGGGCCCTAGGACTGAACCTTGTGGGACTCCGACAGATAGAGGGCGAGGTGAGGAGGTGGTGTGTGAGTGGGAGACGCTGAATGTCCAGTCTGTTAGGTATGACGAGATCCAGGATAGGGCCAAGTCTGTGATGCCAAGGGATGAGAGGGTCTGTAATAATAGGGAATGGTCCACTGTGTCAAAGGCAGAGGACAGGTCCAGGAGGAGGAGGACAGAGTAGTGTCGCTTGCTCTTGGCAATTAATAGGTCATTGGTGACCTTAGTTAGGGCAGTTTCAGTAGATGCCCAGATCACACTATAAGAGCTCATTGAGCCATCCGTGCAAATTGGTCAGAGATCGGACCGCAATGCACAGACTGGCTATGGATCTCCCGACCCAAGCGTGACAACTTCATAGAAATACACTAAGCAGTAATGCTCTGAATGAGAGAACCGCGCATTAGCGGCCAGATCTCGGACCAATGTGTATGGACGTCTGAATAAGCCCTAGGTATGTTATCAGACTGGTGAAATTGAGATCTAGTGTCCTTCTATATAAGATGTCCCCATCAGATCCAGACTTTCGGACCTCTTAATTTGAGAACAAGGGTACCCACAACCAAAATAAAGACTAGTACCAGGTAAAACGCCAGGCAGAGAATAGATATAAAATGCCTTTATTATACTTAATTGGCAATTAAATATATTTAAATCAAAGCATAATTGTGCGCACAAAAAAGACAAAGGGGATTATTTACCAATAAAATATATATATATATATATATATATATATATATATATATATATATATATATATATATAGCAATGTTAAATAAAAATGGAATATTGTAATGGACTGACCAAGAAGAATAATATTTGTTTATATAAAGGTAGGAACAACCACAGAAAATAGCCACATAAGATAATTTTATCTCAAAATTCACACATAAGATGACCGAAAAATATATATGAAAAAAAATATATATCAAAAAGCCACAATGAAAGTTGAGGAGAATGGTGTGAAAAGAAAATTCCAGAAGTGGTATATGAGAAGCAACTGTCTTGTATATGGTGCTATGTGAAAAAACTGAAAAAATATATATAAAAATATCAAGTATATAGGTGCACGGAGAACAATGTGCAAAATATGCAATATTTAAAAATCGATTAAAATAACACGTGGTTATATAAACCATAAAGTGCAAATAAGCAAACAACCGTGTATGCAATGACAGTGCATAAAGCCACAACTACGTCATCTGGCTACAAAGCATATAGAGATGTTAAAGGGAACCTGTCACCTGAATTTGGCGGGACAGGTTTGCGGTCATATGGGCGGGGTTTTTTCGGGTGTTTGATTCACCCTTTCCTTACCCGCTGGCTGCATGCTGGCCGCAATATTGGGTTGAAGTTCATGCTGTGTCCTCCGAAGTACACGCCTGCACAAGGCAAGATTGCCTCGCAATCCCTGCACGCAGCCTCGGGTGCCTGCACACCCCCCCCCCCCCCCCGCATCAGTGATCGCTGTGATTGGCTGGTCAATTCTGACCAGCCAATCACAGCGACGTGACAATAAAGTTTAAAAAAAAAAAAAAAAAGCATGTGACAGGCTGTGATTGATGCTGTGTGACGTCGCACCAATCACAGCCGTCACAGTAGGTGGGGTGATTCACACGTCACCTCACCTGATTAACCCCTATGGCGCTGATTGGCTGAACAATAGCTTCTAGCCAATCAGCGCCAAAGGGGTTAATTTAAAATACCGATCACCGCCCTGCACGCCATCTTTCTCTCAGATTTGGCGTGCAGAGCGGTGGTCTAAGCCCCTCTGTGTCACCTGAGA
This sequence comes from Ranitomeya imitator, assembly GCF_032444005.1. Taxonomy (NCBI): domain Eukaryota; kingdom Metazoa; phylum Chordata; class Amphibia; order Anura; family Dendrobatidae; genus Ranitomeya; species Ranitomeya imitator. Next base: position 57,559,911 of record NC_091289.1, read on the forward strand.
TAGATAATCCATTGGTGGCCAGTGCGATCCTCCCTGCGATCTCCTGCCTCCTGTGCTGATCTCCTACTCCAGCTTGTGCTCCGTGCTGTGTGCTCTCTGCTGCCATCTGCCTGCTGTGTGACTCCTGTGATCACAGCAGCAGCAGCACCTCCCCCACCCCTTTCCCATCCCCCCATCCCTGTTCCAGTACCCCCTCCCTCCCCCACCCTCCAATTGAAATTTTTTGCGCACTTTTTTGCGCTTTTTTTCCTGTGCGCAGCGTCCCGCGCAGAGCATTCGTGCTCTTCCTGTGTCTGCAGCGCTCTGATCAGTATCGCTGCTGATCAGAGACTGCGCCACAGGACTTTTTTTTTTTAGTTAGTGTAGCGGACATTGCAGTCTAAGCGACGTCTGTTTTTTTTTTTTTAGAAAAAAAATTGTAGTTAGTACAGTGTAGTTTTAGACATAACAAGGTAGCGTAGCCGGCGTCAGTGTTTGGTGACGTCCCTCCATCCCTGTTCAAGTACCCCCCTCCAATTCAATTTTTTGCGCACTTTTTTGCGCTTTTTTTCCTGTGCGCGGCGTCCCGCGCAGAGCATTCGTGCTCTTCCTGTGTCCGTAGCTCTTTGATCAGTATCGCTGCTGATCAGAGACTGCGCTACAGGACTTTTATTTTTTAGCTAGTTAGTGTAACGGACTTCGCAGTCTAAGCAACGTCCGATTTTTTTTTTTCTTTTACAAAAATATAATAGTAGTTAGTACAGTGTAGTCTTAGACGTAGATTAGCTGGTGTTAGTGTAGCCAGTGTCACAGCGTTAGTGACGACCGATCATCTTTTAGAAAAAAAAAAATCGTATATAGGTAGGGAGGTAGCGTCTTGTGCATAAAAAAAATCTGCTATCGCCGGATAATCTCTAGTGCATTAGGGGAGCGTACGTCACACTGTTAGTGGCGTTCGCTTTTCTTTTGTAAAAAAAATATTTAGTTGCGTAGGGTAAATTTATACTTTTTTTTATACAAACTTATTTTTTTACATTGATTTTTCTTTTCATCTTTTTTTCTTGTTTCTTCTACATTTTTTCTCACTACTTGTTTTTTCTCTCTGATTGGTTTTAATAAAGAGTACCCTATACACAAGCCCCACACATTACACGTGTAAAAGCACCACTTACACACACATAACCAGGGTTTGGGAAAAAAAAAATGGCCCATTCGTCAACAAGGCGCTATTCACCAGAGGAGGCTTACGCCATCCTTGCGTCCGACACGGATTCAGCCAGTGAGGAAGATCCCACATTCCTCTATTCCTCCTCCTCCTCATCTGGTGAGGAAAGACCCCTAACACGGCGCCGTAGGACCCAGGCAACTCCTGCAGCAATCGATCCCGTATGGATTGCACCCCCGGAAAATTTTCAGCCCGTCATTCCAGATTTCAGCAGCAGCTCAGGAATCCAGTTTGACACGACTGGCCTCACTGAAATTGACTTCTTCAAATTCTTTTTCAGTGATGAAATAATAAATATTATGGTGGCCCAGACGAACCTGTATGCCCAACAATTTTTTACACAAAATCCCACGTCATCTTATGCCAGATGGACCCCCGTAAATGCAGAAGAGATGATGACATTTTGGGGAATTGTGCTGCATATGGGCCTAATCAAAAAGCCAAAGCTTCGGCAATACTGGAGTACTGACATTCTCTACAGTACACCGGTATTCCGCATGGCCATGAAAAGGACACGATTTGAAGCGATCCAAAATTTTTTGCATTTCAGTGATAATGCGCAGTGTCCTCCCCGAGACGATCCAAACTTTGATCGTCTATATAAAATTCGTCCAGTGGTTGAACACTTCAGCAGAAAATTTGCTGAGGCGTACACACCCCAGAGGGACATCGCTATTGATGAATCTCTCGTTCATTTCAAAGGGAGGCTAAAATTCCGACAGTACCTGCCCAGTAAGAGGTCCAGGTACGGAATAAAGCTGTACAAACTGTGCGAGAGTACCTCAGGGTACACCCACAGATTTAGGGTCTACGAGGGTAAGGACACCCAGATTAACCCCCCTGAATGCCCCCCCATCCTGGGGGTGAGTGGGAAAATTGTGTGGGAATTGCTGCACCCACTGCTGGATAAGGGTTATCACCTTTATATTGACAACTTTTACACCAGCATCCCACTCTTCAACAATCGGTACATGGGGGGTGTGGATCTCTCAGATCAGGTCCTCCAACCATACAGTGCCATGCGAAAAGCTTACGTATGGTACAAAAAATTGGCCGTGCACATTGTACAGATGGCACTGTACAATGCTTTTGTGCTGTCCCGATCTGCAGGCAATACGGGGACCTTCCTTCAGTTTCAGGAGGTAGTCATCAAGGCCCTAATGTTTGGCACTCAGGGAGGTGAGGGTCCCAGTACTTCTGAATCTGATAGTGCCCGTATTGTCCAACCAAGGTCAACATTTCCCAGGACAGGTTCCCCAAACAGCGAGGACAGGACGATCACAAAAACGGTGCAGAGTATGTTCCAAGAGGGGAATCCGAAAGGACACAATTTACCATTGTGAAACCTGCCCTGAGAAACCTGGCCTTTGCATTAAGGATTGCTTCAAAGCATACCACACGTCCACAAATTAATAAAAATTAGTTTATACCCTGTTGACACAACACACTGTGTAGTTTCCAACATGGGGTCACTTGTGGAGTGAGGCACTTGGAGGTTTACGGTGCTCACCACATATCTAAATAAATTCCTTGGGAGGTCCAGTTTTCAAAATGGGGTCACTTGTGGAGTGAGGCACTTGGAGGTTTACGGTGCTCACCACATATCTAAATAAATAAATTCCTTGGGAGGTCCAGTTTTCAAAATGGGGTCACTTGTGGAGTGAGGCACTTGGAGGTTTACGGTGCTCACCACATATCTAAATAAATTCCTTGGGAGATCCAGTTTTCAAAATGGGGTCACTTGTGGAGTGAGGCACTTGGAGGTTTACGGTGCTCACCACATATCTAAATAAATTCCTTGGGAGGTCCAGTTTTCAAAATGGGGTCACTTGTGGAGTGAGGCACTTGGAGGTTTACGGTGCTCACCACATATCTAAATAAATTCCTTGGGAGGTCCAGTTTTCAAAATGGGGTCACTTGTGGAGTGAGGCACTTGGAGGTTTACGGTGCTCACCACATATCTAAATAAATTCCTTGGGAGGTCCAGTTTTCAAAATGGGGTCACTTGTGGAGTGAGGCACTTGGAGGTTTACGGTGCTCACCACATATCTAAATAAATTCCTTGGGAGGTCCAGTTTTCAAAATGGGGTCACTTGTGGAGGATTTCCACTGTTAAGGTACATCAGGGGCTCTGCAAATGCAACGTGACGCCTGCAGACCAATCCATCTAAGTCTGCATTCCAAATGGTGCTCCTTCCCTTCCGAGCTCTGCCATGCGCACAAACAGTGGTTTTTCCCCACATATGGGGTATCGGCGTACTCGTGAAAAATAGCACAACATTTTTTTTCTTTCTATTTTGTCCTATAACCCTTGGGAAAACAAAAAAAAACCTTGCTAAAGATCATTTTTGTGGAAAAAATGTGTTCTATTTTTTTTTACGACTCATCGTTATAATTTTTGGTGAGGCACTTGGAGGTTCACGGTGCTCATCACATAGCTAGATAAGTTCCTTGAAGGGTCTAGTTTCCAAAATGGGGTCACTTGTGGCGGTTTTCCACTGTTTAGGCACATCAGGGGCTCTCCAAACGGGACATGGTGTCCGATCTCAATTCCAGCCAATTTTGGTTTGTAAAAGTCAAATGGCGCTCCTTCCCTTCCGAGCCCTGCCGTGTGCCCAAACAGTGGTTTTCCCCCACATATGGGGTATCAGTGTATTCAGGATAAATTGGTCAACAACTTTAGTGGTCAATTTTCTCCTTTTACACTTGTGAAGATAAAAAAATTGTTGTTAAAAGATCATTTTTGGGGAAAAAATGTGAATTTTTATTTTCACGCCTCTACGTTCTAAACTTGTGTGAAGCACCTGGGGGTTCAATGTGCTCACCACATAGCTAGATAAGTTCCTTGAAGGGTCTAGTTTCCAAAATGTGGTCACGTGTGGCAGTTTTCCACTGTTTAGGTACATCAGGGGCTCTCCAAACGGGACATGGTGTCCGATCTCAATTCCAGCCAATTTTGGTTTGAAATAGTCAAACGCGCCGTAAAAGGTATCTTTTGCATGTGTTTAGAGTTAATTAGTTGATTCAGAAGATTAGGGTAATAGGTCGTTTAGAGAACCTTTTCTTGATATGCTAATTTATTGAGACAGGTTTTTTGGGTTATCAGGAGTTGTATGCCAAAATCATCAGTATTAAAACAATAAAAGACCTGACAAATTTCAGTTGGTGGATAATGAATCTATAATATATGAAAGTTTAATTGTAATCATTACATTATGGTAAATAATGAAATTTAACACTATATGCTAATTTTTTGAGAAGGACCTGTATGGGGTATCAGTGTATTCAGAAGGAATTGCACAACAACTTTCGTGGTCCATTTTCTTCTTTTACCCTTGTGAAAATAAAAAAAATGTTGCTAAAAGATCATTATGTGGAAAAAAAAAGTTAAATTTTATTTTTTTCCTTCCACATTCCGTTAATTCCTGTGAAGCACCTGAAGGGTTAATAAACTTCTTGAATGTGGTTTTGAGTACCTCGGGGGGTGTAGTTTTTAGAATGGTGTCACTTTTGGGTATTTTAAATCCTATAAGCCTCTCAAAGTGACTTCAAATATGATGTGGTCCCTACAAAAAATGGTTTTATAAAAGTTGTTGAAAAAATGAGAAATCGCTGTTTAACTTTTAACCCTTATAACTCCCTAACGAAAAAAAAATTGGTTCCAAAATGTTGCTGATGTAAAGTAGACATGTGGGAAATGTTATTTATTAACTAATTTGTGCGATATGAGTCTCTAATGCAAGGGTATAAAAATTCAAAGTTTGAAAATTGCAAAATTTTCAAAATTTTCGCCAAATTTCCGTTTTTTTCACAAATAAACGAAGGTAATATCAAATAAACTTTACCACTATCATGAAATACAATATGTCATGAGAAAACAATGTCAGAATCGCCAGGATCCGTTGAAGCGTTTCAGAGTTATTACCTCATAAAGTGACAGTGGTCAGAATTGTAAAAATTGGCCCTGTCACTTAGGTGAAAACAGGCTTCGGGGTGAAGGGGTTAATGACATGAAGTGTGAACATTGTTCAAAAGCATCGTTAAGTAGCAATATTCAGATTAAGTGCTTATTGTTTACTGGGCTGTGAAGGGGTTAAGTGTTAGCATTCCATCGCCATAACAACCTGATACTTAACACGTTGTGCTTTTAATTATTATTAGAAAGATTTGTCTCATTTGCACGCGCCCCCACCTCGGGCGTCTCCGCTAATGACTACAGCATCATCTCAGAATGGATTTACTTGTAAAGAGATCAGCGGTTCAGCTTCCTGCCGGGACTGAGGATCAAACCTGGAGCTGAAATTACAGGCTGACGATTATATATATATATATATATATATATACACAGTGGGGCAAAAAAGTATTTAGTCAGTCAACAATAGTGCAAGTTCCACCACTTAAAAAGATGAGAGGCGTCTGTAATTTACATCATAGGTAGACCTCAACTATGGGACACAAACTGAGAAAAAAAAATCCAGAAAATCACATTGTCTGTTTTTTTCACATTAGTTTTGCATATTATGGTGGAAAATAAGTATTTGGTCAGAAACAAACAATCAAGATTTCTGGCTCTCACAGACCTGTAACTTCTTCTTTAAGAGTCTCCTCTTTCCTCCACTCATTACCTGTAGTAATGGCACCTGTTTAAACTTGTTATCAGTATAAAAAGACACCTGTGCACACCCTCAAACAGTCTGACTCCAAACTCCACTATGGTGAAGACCAAAGAGCTGTCAAAGGACACCAGAAACAAAATTGTAGCCCTGCACCAGGCTGGGAAGACTGAATCTGCAATAGGCAAGCAGCTTGGAGTGAAGAAATCAACAGTGGGAGCAATAATTAGAAAATGGAAGACATACAAGACCACTGATAATCTCCCTCGATCTGGGGCTCCACGCAAAATCCCACCCCTTGGGGTCAGAATGATCACAAGAATGGTGAGCAAAAATCCCAGAACCACGCGGGGGGACCTAGTGAATGAACTGCAGAGAGCTGGGACCAATGTAACAAGGCCTACCATAAGTAACACACTACGCCACCATGGACTCAGATCCTGCAGTGCCAGACGTGTCCCACTGCTTAAGCCAGTACATGTCCGCGCCCGTCTGAAGTTTGCTAGAGAGCATTTGGATGATCCAGAGGAGTTTTGGGAGAATGTCCTATGGTCTGATGAAACCAAACTGGAACTGTTTGGTAGAAACACAACTTGTCGTGTTTGGAGGAAAAAGAATACTGAGTTGCATCCATCAAACACCATACCTACTGTAAAGCATGGTGGTGGAAACATCATGCTTTGGGGCTGTTTCTCTGCAAAGGGGCCAGGACGACTGATCCGGGTACATGAAAGAATGAATGGGGCCATGTATCGTGAGATTTTGAGTGCAAACCTCCTTCCATCAGCAAGGGCATTGAAGATGAAACGTGGCTGGGTCTTTCAACATGACAATGATCCAAAGCACACCGCCAGGGCAACGAAGGAGTGGCTTCGTAAGAAGCATTTCAAGGTCCTGGAGTGGCCTAGCCAGTCTCCAGATCTCAACCCTATAGAAAACCTTTGGAGGGAGTTGAAAGTCCGTGTTGCCAAGCGAAAAGCCAAAAACATCACTGCTCTAGAGGAGATCTGCATGAAGGAATGGGCCAACATACCAACAACAGTGTGTGGCAACCTTGTGAAGACTTACAGAAAACGTTTGACCTCTGTCATTGCCAACAAAGGATATATTACAAAGTATTGAGATGAAATTTTGTTTCTGACCAAATACTTATTTTCCACCATAATATGCAAATAAAATGATAAAAAAACAGACAATGTGATTTTCTGGATTTTTTTTTCTCAGTTTGTCTCCCATAGTTGAGGTCTACCTATGATGTAAATTACAGACGCCTCTCATCTTTTTAAGTGGTGGAACTTGCACTATTGCTGACTGACTAAATACTTTTTTGCCCCACTGTATATACACACACACACGCACCAGTCCACTTCTTCACCCAGGTTCAAGTCAATGTTGTTGTTTTTTATACATAGAAAAATGTAAATTACAGAGGAAGCCATATGTCAAATGACGGAAAAGGTTTATTCAATAAAAAAATAAATAAAAAACACAACAGATGTTTATTCTCTGAGTTCACAGTCATACCCACATGCTGCGGCTATTTTATACTTGCAGAAATTGAAATGACGAAAAATTAAACATTATAAGGATTCTTAAAGTAGAACTCCGCAATCTTACATATGGAGTGTTCTCCAATCCAAAAGATATGCAACAGGTGGAGAGGCAGTCCCACGTAAGTCCTTTTATTTAGTCACAACTTGCAGAAAAAACAATGAATACAGTGATCACAGCTGCAGATTGATGCCGCCCTCCCATTGTGTATTGTGTGCAGACACTGTGTGCCCGTGCCAAAAACCATGTATCTTCTGGCTGCCGCAAAGGTGGTAATGAAGGAAAACATACTGAAAAATCATTGTATGAAGGGTTTGTCAAAATTAAAGTGTTGTTTAAAGGGAATTTATTGTCAGAAAATGACTCATCGTAGAAGTCAGTGTTTGTGCTACATGTATTTTTTTATTGTTATGAATCTTGCTATTATCACAGGGATCACTAGGGCTACCGTACATTAGATTTACACTTCCTAGTTCTTATTGAAGATTTTTTAGAAGTCTCATTATCAGCAGAGCCAGGATTGCAATGACAGGTAAAACCTTTAGTGGATAATAAAGGATCCACCAATCACAATAACTGATGTCACAGCTCACCTACTCCTCCTCCCTTCACAATGAGCTTTGCACACGCTCATTAGATGCCTCATTATAAAAGATAGGGTGAGGGTCAGTCTATTGTTGCTAATGTACATGTGTTATTTCCTGAAAGAACATGACGTATGGGTCTAGAATAGTTTGAGTGGCCAATGTATAAATTGCAAGATTTTAACTTTTGGGGGGGGGTGGGGGGGATATGATCCTCATTTATATATACACCTGCCTGTTTTCCATCTCTCCCCCCTTATTTGATTGACAGCTCTGGCTTTATATAGCCAGGGAAGGGCGGACATCGATGGAAACCAAGCAGGTGGGAAGATGTATCGAAATAATTGGTTGTGCCGCAATGCACAAAGAACCTGTGCTTGGTTTGTACAGTCATTCTGTGCCGACAGTCCCTTTAGATATTTTAGAAAGTTTCACTTATATCATTGATAGATCAGATTCCCATCTTCGAATCTCTTTTATGAAAAGGGTAAGTAGGATAATATAGTCAGAAGGCACAAACCTGGCAGGCGTCTCGAGAATCATGGGAATCTCATTAAACCGTGGCTCATTCATCACCTTCCGGAATCCCTCTACTCCAATGTGACCTCTACCAATATTTTCATGACGGTCAAGCCGACAGCCAACTTCACCTGAGATATGAAAAGTTATTAGTGGAATCAAGGACAGGCATTATTATGATACTTGTTGATTTGCCATCAATTTTCAATAAATCACTGTGCCACGGTCAGCTTTTCCCCCGGCAGCCACAGGGATAGTGATTATAGGAGAACGCCGCAGTCTGAAGGTGGATTTATGCTGGACGATCTGCCGATCAGTAGAAGCCGATGGTCATTTAATAGCCTGTTTAGACAGGTCGACCACAGAATGTAAACAGAATGATGGCTACACCGTCGCTGTTCTCAGCAGCATGTGTCCTGTTCACGATATATCCTGATTACAAAAGACAAAGTGCTGCCGAAAACAATGATTTATTTAAGCAACGGCTAAAAGCCGGCAGTTCCTGGGAGAAACTTGAGTTAATTTTCTCCCAAGTGCAGCATTTTCAGTACAGCGGCCGGGCATCCCCATAACACCATTCATCTGCAGAAGAACCCTATATCTACAGGTTAATAGTATTATCAGACCTGACAGGTTCACTTTAAATACAGCTCTTAGACTGGATGAAACAGGTGCACTTACTGTGAAAATCCATGTTAGAATGACTGTTTAATCTTGATATTAAAATGAGCAATTTATGAGACCAGCTATAGTGTGAAATAGCCAATGAGTAGGGATGAATGGACCCGTGGAAATTCGGATTCGTCCGAACTTTAGTCCAAAGTTTGGTTAAGGTACTAGAACTCTAACCAATTTTTAACCCGAACCCCATAGAAGTCAGTGGGGACGCGAACTTTGGTGTTGTAAAATGGTCCTTCTCTCCCAGAACTCTGAACTGCAAAATGGACTTCCAGGAAAAGTCCGTGTTCGGAGTTCAGCACCAGACGCTAGGTATCCGGTATGAACTCCAAACTTTGCAGTTCAGGTTCGCTCAGCACTACTCATGAGTCCAAATGTATTCAGCCCCTGCCCACCCAGCCTGACAGCTGCAGCTTGTACTGAGCAGTGTGAGATGTCACCAGCAGGAAGGACACTGAGGAGCTGTCAATCAAGGTGGAAGAATACGTTTAACATTTCAAAAAAGATTGTAAAGCCATTATGATGTGGATTTTCAAAATAAGTAAAGTAAGTACATCAGTTATTCGGGTCAAAAAGATCTATATAATGTATGCAGCTTAGACTGTGAAATATAATAACAGATCCAATTCAAGCTTTAAAGGAGAGTGTGTGTGTGTGTGTGTGTGTGTATGTATATATATATATATATATATATATATATATATATACATATATACATACACACGTATACATATGCATACACACTCACACACATCTTAAAAAAGGTGGTCAAACTATAGCAATGTTTGCATTTCTTGGTACCATAAAGGTGATTTTCCCATCGTAAAAGTCTTCAGGCACTATGTTACTGCCAACTGCTGAATGGTGACAGTGGGCGATGTAATCACGTCATAAATACCCTGTATGCCCCGAGTGAGCACGTGGTGATGTGATCGCATGTATGCGAGTTACATGATTGTGGTCACGTGCCAACTAGTCTTATCCGTTGTCATGTGATCCTCTGCTCACATGGGGAATAGGGGGGCAGCCTGCAGACTATGGATTTTAGGCTGAAGTACTCCTTTAATACTTCATGGTTAAACATTTGTATCCGGTTTCAGTTCTAAAGAAGGATTTAAACCATAACTAATCCTTTAGTAAACATGATCCTGGTAAGAGTAGACACACATCCAGAGCGACCTGAAACCAAGAAAACCGAGCTGTAACAGTAACTGCTTTAGTTGAAGAACTGGATGTTGAACAGCCATATCAGAAGAACATTAACACAACACTACTCGCACAACCGTTCCTAAATCCTGTAGTCCCCCAAGTAAAATAAAACAACACCTGATATTCTAGCAACCTTCATACTGAACATCATAGCTGGCCCAGAGTAAGAAGCGGAATGTGTGAAACGCGCTAGCAGTGCAGCCCTCTAACCGTCCGGTATGCTATCCGTCATACTTGTTTGTATGATTTGCCATGAGAAAGAACCGGATTGCTTGAGACGCCCTATTGGTCCCATATGCTCGCCCTTATACTGGTCTGTATACTTTGCTATGAGTAAGAACCGGTGCCTAAAACGCATAGGAAGTCACGTATGCGCCCAATTATGCTTTTTTGTATGATTTTTATTCTGGAAAAATAAAAAAGATGTGATTTTTAAATATGATGAGTGCGGGAATGCGCATTTACAGCTACTATATGTTTGCTGTTACCGGCCTGGCCAACAGCATCTTTTGCACTCACTCCAAGATGGTGAAGATGCGGTTTTCTCATAAAATTTAAAAAAAATAAAAACCTTATACTTTGCTCCAGCATCTGTGCTGTTCTAGCAATGTTGGCGCGAGCTCGAGTGACAATGTTATACATGAACGCTGCCGCCAATCAATAGCCTGCAGCGCTCGCACCACCCCCAGATGTGCAAGTTTCATCCAAGGAAAGTGAACGTGACGCATCCCATTAGCGGCAGCTGATTTTTATGTCATGTGAGTACTGTGGCCAATAGCGCCTGAACACCAGAAGACCCAGCACCAACATCGCTGGACCGGTGCCGGTGTGGCAGGCGACTATACAGCGTTTATATTTTACTTGGGGGACCACAGTATTTCAAAAGGGGCTGTCAAAGTAGTGGACAACACCTTATACAATTACAATGGAAAACAATATTTGGGGGGGGGGGGGGGGTTAATGTACTCTTTTCTTTTTTATTTCTCATTTGTTCAATATTATGCATTTAAAAATAAAACAAAAAAAAATATTACTCTCCGGTAGCAGTTATGACTGATGATAAGGATGATAAAGAGACTACTGAAAACTCTTCCTGAAAGAACAGGCAGTAGGAGGCAAACCAGGCGTGTTTTGGGGTGTTTGCCTCTCATCAGTGTACACCAGGAAATCTGACCTGGCTGGGCGAGGCCCATGATGGGAGGTCTAAGGGGGAACGTTTCTCCTTATGGAGAGTGCCAAGACAGCTCACCACAATGACAAGCAGACTTCTTTACACCCCTTAAAAATATATGTAACAAAAAAAAAACTGATTTAAACAATAGGTCATTTTCAGATGATAGATTCCCTTTAAGTATATACGAATCCCAGAATCTCATCATTATAATTATCCCATGAGAGGGTACATCAGAAAATGCCTTACTTTTATTATTTTGGTTTTTTTAACTATTATATATTTTTTCTAAAAGGTTTGCGATCGTTGAAGTCCACAAATTCAGTAGTCACTCACCCCCCAGCAACACTTCCTGTCACTTGTAGAAAGTCTTGTAAGTTATTGACGGACTCCAAATATAATGCCAGCACTCCCCCTACTGGTCATAGTTAAGGAAACACCGGGCACTGTCACAATGTCAGTTTTGTATTGAACCGCAATTTCTCATATTAGCCTCACACCTCTGCAGCCAATTTTTATTTTTTGCTTTTCCATTTATTGCTCACCCTTTACAATGAGCCACAACATTTTTATTTTTCCATCGGCATAGATGTAAGTAGGCTTCATTTTTTCGGGGGGGGACGAGTCTTGTATCAGAAGACACCATTCATTTTACCGTGTAGTGTACAGGGAAAAAAAAAATCTAAGCGCGATGAAATGGTGAAAAATAACGCAATTTCGCCATAGTATTTTTAGTTTCACTCTTACAGCATTAATTGCGCATTTAAAAATGACACGATTTTATGGGTACGATTATGGCAATAGCAAACATGTATAGTGGTTTAAAAAAAAAAAATCTGGATTTTGGAAAAAAAAAAAGTAAATTTTCAACCCCCATCACTTTTTATCTTTCAATAGAACTGTGAGGGGGTTAATTTGTAGCATGGCGGGCTGACATTTTTATTCATACCATCTTGGGATACATATTATATTTTTATGTTTCTTATTTTTTCGATGAGGCTTTGATACAAAAAAATAAAATAAAAATTTTGGTGTTTCGATTTTTCTTTCCCTTTATTTTATGAGAGAGCGAGAGCAAGAGAGAGCGAGAGAGAGAGCAAGAGAGAGAGCAAGAGAGAGAGAGAGCAAGAGAGATCGAGAGAGAGAGCGAGCAAGAGAGAGAGCGAGAGAGAGCGAGCAAGAGAGAGAGCGAGAGAGAGAGCAAGAGAGAGAGCAAGAGAGATCGAGAGAGAGCGAGCGCACGAGAGAGAGCGAGAGAGAGAGAGAGCGAGAGCGCGAGAGAGAGCGAGTGCGCGAGAGAGAGCGAGTGCGCGAGAGAGAGCGAGTGCGCGAGAGAGCGAGTGCGCGAGAGAGAGAGCGAGTGCGCGAGAGAGAGAGTGCGCGAGAGAGAGAGCGAGTGCGCGAGAGAGCGAGTGCGCGAGAGAGAGAGCGAGTGCGCGAGAGAGAGAGCGAGTGCGCGAGAGAGAGAGCAAGTGCGCGCGAGAGAGCGAGTGCGCGAGAGAGCGAGTGCGCGAGAGAGCGAGTGCGCGAGAGAGAGCGAGTGCGCGAGAGAGAGAGCGAGTGCGCGAGAGAGAGTGAGTGCGCGAGAGAGAGCGAGTGCGCGAGAGAGAGCGAGTGCGCGCGAGAGAGAGCGCGCGCACGCGAGAGAGCGCGCACGCGAGAGAGCGCGCGAGAGAGAGCGCGCGAGAGAGAGAGCGAGCGCGCGCGTGAGAGAGAGAGCGCACGAGAGAGAGCGAGCGCGCGCAAGAGATTTTTTTTTTTTTTTTAAAGAAGGGTGGGGGATTCAAATTAGTGGTTTTTTTTTGTTTTTTACTTTTTTATTTACCCCTAGTTGTTTGATGGAAGAGACACTACACCAATAGAGCTGGATTATGCCTACAAAACTACAGGTTCTCCTTCTATGTGAAGTGCTGCCCATTTGTTAGTACGGCCTTCCTTACAAGACTGCATGACGCTCATGTTCACAAAATGGCCGCTGAGAGAGGAGCACGTGACCAGACCTGTCCATCAGCCCCATGCAAGAACACCGCACACTTAACAGTGGTTTCTCAATTGGATGATGATGGACTGGTCTGGTCATATGCCCCTCTATCAGCAGCCATATTGAAAACAGGAGAATGTCTTACAAGAGGAGGTCGGCACTGAATCTTCCATTTTTCTTTTAATTTCCCCTTAGGGGACTCGAACCTGCGATTGTTTGATTGCTTATGCAAGGCTAAACTGTGGCAATATGGAGGAATAATGTTCTCTTGTGAACTCCACAATGGGTCACGGGAGTGTAAAGATGGCAGTGACTGAGGCCTTTAGTTGGCCCCCAGCTGCTATAGTAGCCCCATCGGCAGATTGTAATTGCCTTGTGGTGGAACAGGGTATGATGTGATACGCGTGCTATGGCAACAGGACAGGGGCATCTAAATGGTGAAAGGGAACCCATCATGTCACCAAACGCTCTTATCCTGCGGATATAGGGCTAATCTGCAGGTAAATGGAGTTTCAATGCTATTGTGGCGCCTTAATGAAAGTGCAGCTACCTGGAGATATTGAACCCATTTCCTCCTGTGAGCTGCTGGCTTTCAGTCATAGGGCAATACATAGGGCAGGTACAGACACCGCTCAGTACAGTGCTTCGCGGCTGTAAGCACTCCACAGAACTTTGATTGACAGCTCGCTCTGCACAGATGCGCTGCACAGAGAGCTGTCAAAGTGCCTGCGTATGCTTACAGCCACCGCTCTCAATGATGACTGTAGCTCACTGCACCGCCCAAATAACTGAAAGATAGTTCCTGGGAGAGAAAAAGTTAATTTTCTCTGGGTATCCACCTGGCCAGGCAGCATTGCAACTCAATTTGCAGATAAACCCCATATCTGCAAGTTATTAACATTTAGGGACATGACAGGTTCCTTTTAAAACAGCAGCAATTGGAGCTAGCTCTGGTTGCTGCTGTTAGAGGCAGGTGCTGGCTGACACAGCTACCAAACGCAATGTATGGTGCATACACAACCCCTGAGCCAGCTCCATACACCCATACCCCAAGGTATATGTACATCAAGGTGCAGTACACATCAATGTGGGCATAAAAAAAAGAAACATTGGCTATATATTATCCTTGTGATGGACAAAGTCTAAAGACTCACCTTTGGAGTCATTCAGGTGGACAGCTTTAAGGTATGAAAGCCCAACAATCTTCTCAAACTCATCTAACATATGATGGAGTCCATTTTTTTCTGACAAATTGTGACCTGAAATTGAAGGCCAGAAATTCAACACCAACCTGTCAGCATTTGTGACTGAGACTGAGACATAGAAGAGGTTTTAGACAGGATATATGTAGCACAGAACTCACCGGCAGCAAAGGCGTGACACGTGTCTAGGCACACGCCAATACGAGACTTATCCTTGATGTGGTCAATAATTCCTCGCAGCTCCTCGAAGCGACCTCCAACAGTGTTACCTTGACAGCTCATGTTCTCTAACACTGGGAGATGACAGAATAATAAACAGCTTGGTGACACAAGATGATAAAGAACTAACTAAAATGGTAGACAGAAAAGCAAGCTCTGTAAAACATGCAGACAGATGTAGGACGAGCAAGAACAGCAATAACGTAAAAAGGTACGGGCGGCCTACTCTACAGTTTCAGGGCAGTCACAGAGCAACATTGAGTTTCAGCTCCCTACAAAGATTTTCTATTTGGTTGAGATCTGGAGACTGGCTAGGCCACTCCAGAACTTTAAAATGCTTCTTAGAGCCACTTCTTAGCTGCCCTGGCTGTGTTTTGGGTCATTGTCGTACTGGAAGACCCAGCCATGACCCATCTTCAATGCTCTCACTGAGGAAAGGAGGTTGTTGGCCAAAATCTTGCGATACATGACCCCGTCCATCCTACATTCAAAACGGTGCAGTAGTCCTGTCACATTTGTACAAAAGCACCCCCAAGGTATGAGGTTTCCCCCACCATGCTTTACGGTTGGGATGGTGTTCTTGGGGTTGTACTCATCCTTCTTCCTCCAAACACGGCAAGTGGAGTTGATACCAAAACTCCCATGCCTCTTCTGGATCATACAGATAGTTATTGGCAAACGTCAAATGGGCCTGGACATGAGCTGGTGTGAGCAGGGGACCTTGCATGCCCTGCAGTATTTTAATCCACGACGGTGTAGGAGGAAGACTGACATCTTGTGTTTCTTCCATTTTCTAATATTTGCGGCAACGGTTGCTGCTTTCTCACTATTGTCCTGTAGCCCTTCCCAGCTTTGTGCAGGTCTTCAATTTTATCTCTGATATCCTTAGACAGCTCTTTGGTCTTGGCCATGGTGGAGAGGTTGGAGTGTGATTGAGTGTGATTTTTAGATTCTGTCTCTCACAGTTGACGTGTACCTATGATAAAAATTACAGGCCTCTCCATTCTTTGTAGGTGGGAAAAATTGCAGAATCGGCAGTACATCAAATACTTATTTTCCCCTCTGCATGTCCAAATATAAGTACCATATATACTCGAGTATAAACCGAGATTTTCAGCCCACTTTTTTGGGCTGTAAGTCTTCCTCTCGGCTTATACTCAAGTCATACCCAGGGGTCGGCAGGGGAGGGGAAGCAGGGGCTGTCTAATTATACTCACCTACTCCTGGCGTGGTCCCTGCTTCTTCCTGTAGTGAGCGGTCACATGGTACCGCTCATTACAGTAATGAATATGCGGCCCCACCTCCCATAGGGGTGGAGCCGCATATTCATTACTGTAATGAACGGTAACGGTGACCGCTCACTACAGGAAGAAAATGCGGCGCCGGGGAACAGACGTGCAGCGACGGCGCCAGGAGCAGGTAAGTATGACGGGGCAGTGCACGATACTCACCTGCTCCTCGTTCCACCGTCAGCGCCGCTGTGTCTTCCACAGTGACGCTCAGGTCAGAGGGCGCGGTGACGTGATTAGTGCGCGCCGCCCTCTTCCTGAACGTCGGCGCAGAGGATGGGAAGACACAGCAGCGGTCAGCGGTGGAACGGGAAAGGTGAGTATAGCAAGTGCCGAGGGCCAGAGAGGTGAGTATGTAATTTTTTTAATTGCAGCAACAGCATATGGGGCAAATATCTGTATGGAGCATCTTATGTGCCCATGTGCAGCATTATATGGGGCAAATATCTGTATGGGGCATCTTATGTGGCCATGTGCAGCATTATATGGGGGCAAATATCTGTATGGGGCATCTTATGTGGCCATGTGCAGCATTATATGGGGGCAAATATCTGTATGGGGCATCTTATGTGGCCATGTGCAGCATGATATGGGGGCAAATATCTGTATGGGGCATCTGTATGGAGCCATATGCAGCATGATATGGGGGCAAATATCTGTATGGGGCATCTTATGTGGCCATGTGCAGCATGATATGGGGGCAAATATCTATATGGGGCATCTGTATGGAGCCATATGCAGCATATGGGGGCAAATATCTGTATGGGGCATCTTATGTGGCCATGTGCAGCATGATATGGGGGCAAATATCTGTATGGGGCATCTTATGTGGCCATGTGCAGCATTATATGGGGCAGTTATCTGTATGGAGCATTGTATGGGGTCATGTGCAGCATGATATGGGGGCAAATATCTGTATGGGGCATCTTATGTGGCCATGTGTAGCATGATATGGGGGCAAATATCTGTATGGGGGCATCTTATGGGGCCATGTGCAGCATGATATGGGGGCAAATATCTATATGGGGCATCTGTATGGAGTCATATGCAGCATGATATGGGGGCAAATATCTGTATGGGGCATCTTATGTGGCCATGTGCAGCATTATATGGGGCAGTTATCTGTATGGAGCATTGTATGGGGCCATGTGCAGCATGATATGGGGGCAAATATCTATATGGGGCATCTTATGTGGCCATGTGCAGCATGATATGGGGGCAAATATCTATATGGGGCATCTTATGTGGCCATGTGCAGCATGATATGGGGGCAAATATCTGTATGGGGCATCTTATGTGGCCATGTGCAGCATTATATGGGGCAGTTATCTGTATGTAGCATTGTATGGGGCCATGTGCAGCATGATATGGGGGCAAATATCTGTATGGGGCATCTTATGTGGCCATGTGCAGCATTATATGGGGGCAAATATCTGTATGGGGCATATTATGGGGCCATGTGCAGCATGATATGGGGGCAAATATCTGTATGGGGCATCTGTATGGAGCCATATGCAGAATGATATGGGGGCAAATATCTGTATGGGGCATCTTATGTGGCCATGTGCAGCATGATATGGGGCAAATATCTGCATGGGGCATCTTATGTGGCCATGTGCAGCATGATATGGGGGCAAATATCTGTATGGGGCATCTTATGTGGCCATAATCCACATTTGTGGAGCATTATACGGGGCAAATGTCTGTATGGAGCATCCTATGGGGTCATAATCAACATTTGAGCAGCATTATATGGGGCATATTTTAATATGGAGCATCTTATGGGGCCCATCATAAACTGTATGGAGCATTATATGGGGCTCCTGATTCAATATGGATATTCAAAAACACTTAACCTACTGATGTCTCAATTAATTTTACTTTTATTGGTATCTAACTTTACTTTTGACATTTACCGGTAGCTGCTGCATTTTCCACCCTAGGCTTATACTCGAGTCATTAAGTTTTCCCAGTTTTTTGTGGCAAAATTAGGGGGGGTGGGTGTTCGGCTTATACTCGGGTCGGTTTATACTCGAGTATATACGGTATATAGATAACACATTTCTTTCAACTCTATGAATATGAAGGTTGGATGCCTTTAAAAAATACTAGTTCTAAGATCATCGAGGTTAGGCAGGTACTTTTTTAGGCCAAAAATCTGCGTACCTACTGCTACTCCTGGCACTTGTGAGTGAGCGTGATTTATCCCGTCAGCAATGAGTTCCAGGCACTTGCTGACTGGCATTTCCCCAATATGGGATCCAGGGTGAATGTTGTATAATGTAAGACCAAGCTTCTGGCACCGGATTAATTCTTCAACTAGCATAGCGCGACTTTTCTGAAACACATCTTTGAATAGAATGTGAGAGTAAAGCATGCACATAAAGAAAAACCATATCAGAAGTATGGTAATTTTAGGTATACCTGGCTTAGGTGAGCCAAGGTTCATAAGGTAAGGGCTATGTGGCAGTATATAACGGGACTCAAAGCCCAACTCATCACATGTTCTCCTGAACTTCTCAGCAGCCTCCTCTTCTAGGGGTTTACTGCTCCAGGTTCTCTGCGACCTCAGAAACAGACCAAATGCTCTGGCTCCAATACGTTTGGCCTCCAGCACGGCTTTCCACAGTCCCCCTGTGCCCTCGTAAAAAAAAAATACAGTATATAGGATGCATGGAAATCTGATCTGTCAATTACTCCATGAGTGAGACTTGCCTTCATATACCTTGGATGGATACATGTGCTCCTACATACTTGTGAGAGCTCACACGGAGGTGGAAAGGCTTGGACACTGTCTCAGCCACCTTGACTTCTCCCTCTTCCTTCTTGGTGGCCGTAGTATTCGGTTTCCTCCCCGTTCTTTTTTTTCTGAACTCATCTAAATGAAGAAATGAATAGCGAACAGTCACAAAAATCTTACATGGCACATATCACAAGGTTTTGTAATAGTTTACATATTTGTTAATTAATATTAGAACTTTTATAATTAAACTCAGACACAATATGGTGCACAGATAACATCATCTACACTTTACACATCTTAAATATTTTCAATATCATTTTGAGTGATCATCTCACCTTGACTTAGAATTTTTCAAGAGTGTAAAATTCTAATGAATGTCAAAAACCCACGGTTGCCCAGTTTGGACTACTCCTTACAAGATAACCAGTCCCCGATTAGGAACAGCTTGTACGAGTTTTGCTGCAGACCTCAATTAGGCCAAGTTCTCATGACCGTACTGCTAGTCTGAGTGCAGTCTAGCACTCAGACCAATGGTGTTCAGTGGGGTAGTACAGATGAGCGATTTTTTACACAGACTGAATTTGCGACTTAAAATAAAAATAATAATAATAATCACGGCAGGCACTTTGTCTATGCAGGATGAGACTCACCCATTCAAGGCCATAGGTGCTCGGAAAAAAAACAGATTCCATACAGAGCCACCATATAGCATCCGATTGTTGTGGATACATTGCAATTCTTTAACATAAGAAAGTGTATTTAGTCTTGTCAATGTATGATAACTGCTGATGTATTAAAACAGACTGCACACAGATGACAAATGAGAAAAATAAATTGTTTGGGTTTTCACGCTTGTGTGAACTTAGCCTTAATGGAAGAAGAAACCGCAGCCAAGTCCTCACTGTGCCAATTATAATGATTGAGATAGACAGAAGGAGAGATGCTTTTTGCAGCAGCTCACTACACTGACCAACAGGGGAGAGTCCTGAGTAGTGTTGAGCATTCCGATACCGCAAGTATCGGGTATCGGCCGATACTTGCGGTATCGGAATTCCGATACCGAGATCCGATATTTTTGTGATATCGGGTATCGGTATTGGAAGTGTAAAATAAAGAATTAAAATAAAAAATATTGTTATATTCACCTCTCCGGCGGCCCCTGGACATCAGCGGGAGGATCCGGCGTCCGGCACGGCTTCTTTCTTCAAAATGCGCGCCTTTAGGACCTGTGGTATGACGTCCCGGCTTCTGATTGGTCGCGTGCCGCCCATGTGACCGCCACGCGACCAATCAGAAGCCGCGACGTCATTCCTCAGCTAAAGTCCTAGAATGAGCGCCTTCTAGGACCTGAGGAATGAATTACTGGTATGATGGACTCCTCGCCAGAGACGGACTACACCTCAACAAACCTGGGAAACACACATTCGCCAGAAGACTCGCTACACTCATCAGGAGGGCGTTAAACTAGAAGAAGAGGGGACGGGAAGAAAAACATTAGACTCGAACAAAGACGACCCAGGAAAACATACTCAGAAGGGAGGTAAGAACATTTCTAAAACAATCCACAGTGAGGAGATTGGAACAAAACAAAATCCTCTAAACTGCATGCTCGCAAACGCCAGAAGCCTGACAAACAAGATGGAAGAACTAGAAGCAGAAATATCTACAGGTAACTTTGACATAGTGGGAATAACCGAGACATGGTTAGATGAAAGCTATGACTGGGCAGTTAACTTACAGGGTTATAGTCTGTTTAGAAAGGATCGTAAAAATCGGAGAGGAGGAGGGGTTTGTCTCTATGTAAAGTCTTGTCTAAAGTCCACTTTAAGGGAGGATATTAGCGAAGGGAATGAGGATGTCGAGTCCATATGGGTTGAAATTCATGGAGGGAAAAATGGTAACAAAATTCTCATTGGGGTCTGTTACAAACCCCCAAATATAACAGAAAGCATGGAAAGTCTACTTCTAAAGCAGATAGATGAAGCTGCAACCCATAATGAGGTCCTGGTTATGGGGGACTTTAACTACCCGGATATTAACTGGGAAACAGAAACCTGTGAAACCCATAAAGGCAACAGGTTTCTGCTAATAACCAAGAAAAATTATCTTTCACAATTGGTGCAGAATCCAACCAGAGGAGCAGCACTTTTAGACCTAATACTATCTAATAGACCTGACAGAATAACAAATCTGCAGGTGGTCGGGCATTTAGGAAATAGCGACCACAATATTGTGCAGTTTCACCTGTCTTTCACTAGGGGGACTTGTCAGGGAGTCACAAAAACATTGAACTTTAGGAAGGCAAAGTTTGAACAGCTTAGAGATGCCCTTAATCTGGTAGACTGGGACAATATCCTCAGAAATAAGAATACAGATAATAAATGGGAAATGTTTAAGAACATCCTAAATAGGCAGTGTAAGCGGTTTATACCTTGTGGGAATAAAAGGACTAGAAATAGGAAAAACCCAATGTGGCTAAACAAAGAAGTAAGACAGGCAATTAACAGTAAAAAGAAAGCATTTGCACTACTAAAGCAGGATGGCACCATTGAAGCTCTAAAAAACTATAGGGAGAAAAATACTTTATCTAAAAAACTAATTAAAGCTGTCAAAAAGGAAACAGAGAAGCACATTGCTAAGGAGAGTAAAACTAATCCCAAACTGTTCTTCAACTATATCAATAGTAAAAGAATAAAAACTGAAAATGTAGGCCCCTTAAAAAATAGTGAGGAAAGAATGGTTGTAGATGACGAGGAAAAAGCTAACATATTAAACACCTTCTTCTCCACGGTATTCACGGTGGAAAATGAAATGCTAGGTGAAATCCCAAGAAACAATGAAAACCCTATATTAAGGGTCACCAATCTAACCCAAGAAGAGGTGCGAAACCGGCTAAAAAAGATTAAAATAGATAAATCTCCGGGTCCGGATGGCATACACCCACGAGTACTAAGAGAACTAAGTAATGTAATAGATAAACCATTATTTCTTATTTTTAGTGACTCTATAGCGACAGGGTCTGTTCCGCAGGACTGGCGCATAGCAAATGTGGTGCCAATATTCAAAAAGGGCTCTAAAAGTGAACCTGGAAATTAGAGGCCAGTAAGTCTAACCTCTATTGTTGGTAAAATATTTGAAGGGTTTCTGAGGGATGTTATTCTGGATTATCTCAATGAGAATAACTGTTTAACTCCATATCAGCATGGGTTTATGAGAAATCGCTCCTGTCAAACCAATCTAATCAGTTTTTATGAAGAGGTAAGCTATAGGCTGGACCACGGTGAGTCATTGGACGTGGTATATCTCGATTTTTCCAAAGCGTTTGATACCGTGCCACACAAGAGGTTGGTACACAAAATGAGAATGCTTGGTCTGGGGGAAAATGTGTGTAAATGGGTTAGTAACTGGCTTAGTGATAGAAAGCAGAGGGTGGTTATAAATGGTATAGTCTCTAACTGGGTCGCTGTGACCAGTGGGGTACCGCAGGGGTCAGTATTGGGACCTGTTCTCTTCAACATATTCATTAATGATCTGGTAGAAGGTTTACACAGTAAAATATCGATATTTGCAGATGATACAAAACTATGTAAAGCAGTTAATACAAGAGAAGATAGTATTCTGCTACAGATGGATCTGGATAAGTTGGAAACTTGGGCTGAAAGGTGGCAGATGAGGTTTAACAATGATAAATGTAAGGTTATACACATGGGAAGAGGGAATCAATATCACCATTACACACTGAACGGGAAACCACTGGGTAAATCTGACAGGGAGAAGGACTTGGGGATCCTAGTTAATGATAAACTTACCTGGAGCAGCCAGTGCCAGGCAGCAGCTGCCAAGGCAAACAGGATCATGGGGTGCATTAAAAGAGGTCTGGATACACATGATGAGAGCATTATACTGCCTCTGTACAAATCCCTAGTTAGACCGCACATGGAGTACTGTGTCCAGTTTTGGGCACCGGTGCTCAGGAAGGATATAATGGAACTAGAGGGAGTACAAAGGAGGGCAACAAAATTAATAAAGGGGATGGGAGAACTACAATACCCAGATAGATTAGCGAAATTAGGATTATTTAGTCTAGAAAAAAGACGACTGAGGGGCGATCTAATAACCATGTATAAGTATATAAGGGGACAATACAAATATCTCGCTGAGGATCTGTTTATACCAAGGAAGGTGACGGGCACAAGGGGGCATTCTTTGCGTCTGTAGGAGAGAAGGTTTTTCCACCAACATAGAAGAGGATTCTTTACTGTTAGGGCAGTGAGAATCTGGAATTGCTTGCCTGAGGAGGTGGTGATGGCGAACTCAGTCGAGGGGTTCAAGAGAGGCCTGGATGTCTTCCTGGAGCAGAACAATATTGTATCATACAATTATTAGGTTCTGTAGAAGGACGTAGATCTGGGTATTTATTATGATGGAATATAGGCTGAACTGGATGGACAAATGTCTTTTTTCGGCCTTACTAACTATGTTACTATGTTACTATGTTACTGCGGATTCCGCTGTGGCTTTACACCTGCAGTTTTCTATTAGAGCAGGTGTAAAACTGCAGGGGAATCCGCACAAAGAATTGACATGCTCCGGAATGTAAACCGCTGCGTTTTCGCACGTTTTTTTCCGCAGCATGTGCACTGCGAATTTCGTTTCCCATAGGTTAACATGGTACTGTAAACTTAAGGGAAACTGCTGTGGATCCGCAGCTGCGGAAATCCGCAACGTGTGCACATACCCTCAAGGTGCTCAAAACCACACTCAAGAAGTTTATTAACCCTTCAGGTGTTTCACAGGAATTTTTGGAATGTTTAAAAAAAAATGAACATTTAACTTTTTTTCACAAAAAATTTACTTCATCTCCAATTTGTTTTATTTTACCAAGGGTAACAGGAGAAAATGGACCCCAAAAGTTGTTGTACAATTTGTCCTGAGTACACCGATACCCCATATGTGGGGGTAAACCACTGTTTGGGTGCATGGCAGAGCTCGGAAGGGAAGGAGTGCCGTTTGACTTTTCAATGCAGAATTGACAGGAATTGAGATGGGACGCCATGTTGCGTTTGGAGAGCCCCGATGTGCCTAAGAAACTTATCTAGATGTGTGGTGAGAGCTTTGAACCCCCAAGTGTTTCACTACAGTTTATAATACAGAGCCGTGAAAATAAAAATTCCCTTTTTTCCCCACACAAAAATTATTTTTTAGCCCCCAGTTTTGTATTTTCCCAAAGGTAACAGGAGAAATTAGACCCCAAAAGCTGTTGTTCGATTTCTCCTGAGTACGCTGATACCCCATATGTGGGGGGGGGGGGGATGGACCACCGTTTGGGCGCATGGGAGGGCTCGGAAGGGAAGAAGCGCCATTTGGAATGCAGACTTAGATGGAATGGTCTGCAGGCGTCACATTGCGTTTGCAGAGCCCCTAATGTACCTAAACAGTAGAAACCCCCCAGAAGTGACACCATTTTGGAAAGTAGACCCCCTAAGGAACTCATGTAGATGTGTTGTGAGAGCTTTGAACCCCCAGGTGTTTCACTACAGTTTATAATGCATGGAAAGGAGCGCCATTTGGAATGCAGACTTAGATGGAATGGTCTGCC
Source organism: Ranitomeya imitator (assembly GCF_032444005.1). Classification (NCBI taxonomy): domain Eukaryota; kingdom Metazoa; phylum Chordata; class Amphibia; order Anura; family Dendrobatidae; genus Ranitomeya; species Ranitomeya imitator. The sequence goes on from NC_091289.1 coordinate 57,584,473, forward strand.
GGCGTCATATTGCGTTTGCAGAGACCCTAATGTACCTAAACAGTAGAAACCCCCCACAAGTGACCCCATATTGGGAACTAGACCCCCCTAGGAACTTATCTAGATGTGTTGTGAGAACTTTGAACCCCCAAGTGTTTCACTACAGTTTATAACGCAGAGCCGTGAAGATAAAAAAAATCTTTTTTTTTTTCCACAAAAATTAATTTTAGCCCCCAGTTTTGTATTTTCCCAAGGGTAAAAGGAGAAATTGGACCCCAAAATATGTTGTCCAATGTGTCCTGAGTACGCTGATACCCCATATGTTGGGGTAAACTCCTGTTTGTGCGCACGGGAGAGCTCGGAAGGGAAGGAGCACAGTTTTACTTTTTCAACACAGAATTGGCTGGAATGGAGATCGGACACCATGTCGCGTTTGGAGAGACCCTGATGTGCCTAAACAGTGGAAACCCCCCAATTATAACTGAATCCAAACACACCCCTAAACTTAATTCCAATGGTAACCCTAACCACACCCCTAACCCTAACCACACCCCTAACCCTAATCCCAACCCTATTCCCAACCGTAAATGTAACCCTAACCCTAGCTGTAGCCCTAACCCTAGCTCCAACCCTAACACTAGCCCTAAACCTAACCCTAGCCCCAACCCTAACCCCAACTTTAGCCCAAACCCTAATGGGAAAATGGAAATAAATACATTTTTTTAATTTTATTATTTTTCCCTAACTAAGGGGGTGATGAAGGGGGGTTTGATTTACTATTTATAGCGGGTACTTTAACAGATTTTTATGACTGGCAGCCGTCACACACTAAAAGACGCTTTTTCTTGCAAAAAATAGTTTTTGCATCTCCACATTTTGAGAGCTATAATTTTTCCATATTTTGGTCCACAGAGTCATGTGAGGTTTTGTTTTTTTGCGGGACGAGTTGACGTATTTATTGGAACCATTTTTGGGCACATGGCATTTTTTGATCGCTTTTTATTCCGATTTTTGTGAGGCAGAATGACCAAAAACCAGCTATTCATGGATTTCTTTTTTTTTTTTTTTTTGCGGGGGGGAGGGGGGTGGGCGTTTATACTGTTCCGCGGGTTTTGGTAATATTGATAAAGCAGTTTTATTCTTTGGGACAGTACGATTACAGCGATACCTCATTTATATCATCTTTTAATGTTTTGCCGCTTTTATACGATAAAAACTATTTTATATAAAAAATAATTATTTTGTATAGCTTTATTCTGAGGACTATAACTTTTTTATTTTTTCGTTGAGGACGCTGTATGGCGGCTCGTTTTTTGCGGAACAAGATGACGTTTTCAGCGGTTCCATGGATATTAATATCTTTTTTTTATCGCATGTCATTCCACTTTTTGTTCGGCGGTATGATAATAAAGCGTTGTTTTTTGCCTCTTTTTTTTGTGACGGTGTTCACTGAAGGGGTTAACTAGTGGGACAGTTTTATAGGTGGGGTCGTTACAGACGCGGCGATACTAAATATTTGTATTTTCATTGTTTTTGTTTTTTTAGATAAAGAAATTTATTTATTGCACGTAGATTCTTCACTGTAAGACTCACCCGTTTCCGGTTTCATGTCAGCGTCTGTATTCTGTTGCCGGGCTTCGACTGAAGTTTCTTTTTTCTTTAATTTTTGCTTTCTATTGGGTTTTGATTTAGACTCGTCTTCCAACCCGATATTTTCTATCAGCAAAGTCAAAATATTAGTTGGCAATTCATACAGTTCGCTTAAACAAAAATAAATAGCAGCTGCTGGCAATATTATGGGGTGACCATGATTATCACAACTTTTACAGCTAATCCGTGATGGACAAGGCATGTGGCTATTTCAACTGTTCCTAACTTAGATGTATTTGGCAGCAATTTTTTTCCAACAATCTCACTTTGCATAGTCATAACTTTTTTAATTTTCCTATTAACACAGACTTTTTTTTTATTTTTACAGTACCAGTTATAGTTTTTTAATTGCATCATATATTGTACAAGGGCGCTACAACTGATATTTAAAGGGGCCCAGTCACCCGCAAAATGCAGATTAATTGGGCTATAGGTGACCAAGGGGGACCATTACCCCATCTCATTTGCATATTAGGGCCCTTCTTCCCCTTCTGCTTGACTGCGCTCGCTTCTCAGAGTGAACACTGTCTGAATGCCACCATTGTGTGTGCGGCACCACGTGCACCCAGTGGCACGCGTCTTTTCCTGGTCTTCTTTCTTCTGACGCTGCACTTCCGGGTGTATTAGTTTAGTGAGTGGCATAAGGAGAAAGGAAGCAGGGAGGATGACGAGCGCGACTGCACACACCACAGCAGCATGCAGTGTTTGCTCTAGGAAGCGAGCACTGTCAATCATAAGCCGGGTAAGGGCCCCAATATACAAATGAGGAGGCGTAACGGTGCACCAAACTCTTGGTCACATCAAGGTGCACCGAACCCTCTTCGTTTGCAAGAGAATTAAGTTATTTTCTCAGGCGTTGTACCAGTAACAGGTACAGTGCTAGTACGGTTGATATATGGGCTTAGTCCCCTACAATGCTGTATCGCCCATTTAAAATGCATCTTGGGGGTGACTGACTCCTCTTAATAGGAGAGTTGAAGCACCATTTCCCTAAACAGAAAGGTGGAACAGCACCTGACATGCTCTTTGGCAATTGCAAATGCCCAAATTTGCCCCTCTAATGCAGGCTCTACAGACATTATCAGCTATATTGAAAGCTTTCAGTTTGGAAAACGGACAGACTTCACAAATAATTTGCTGATTTTGATGAATAAACTAAGTTACACTAAGGCTTTTCCCACACACTTGTAGCTCAATCAGTTCGGTGTCTCCGATTCTATGACGTGCAGCATATAGATTACACAGCATTTCTAAGCGACAGGTCAATTTTAAATTATTCCATAATATCAATTTAGATACCATCTTTTTTCTTTCGCCTTTTTGGTCTGTCACCATCTGGGCTGGCAATGGAACCATCTTTCTCATCCATAAGCTCATGAAGAACTAAAAACAATAAATGAATTCACGTCAGTGGTTGTTATAAAACGAAAACTTTAAAAACGTTAAAAAAAAAAACAACCAAAACCTTGTGTCGAAACTCTGCCCTTTAACCCCCCCCCCCCCCCCCCCCCCCCCCCCCCCCCCATCTATGGTTATTGAAAAGCACGCCATCCCCAATAATCCTTATACAAAGATACAATATACAAGCAAGTCATCCATCTGGACTCGACACATGCTGTTCCCAATCACGGCCAACAACAACTCTTTATACAATTTGGACTTCAAGTAGCAAAACGGTCTTGGAGAGAAGGATTCAATATTGTTATGATCTATGTTAGATTTTGCCAAAGTGGATTAGTAAAGTTGCTTCTATAAGTAACAAGATCACATAAGACTGTGCAAGTATACAAGTATACCTACAGTATACACACAGATACACACATAAGCCAACATGCCTTATTATACAGTAACTCACAGGGAAATGAAACTAAGATAGTCATCTCACAAGCTGAAAATAGCGGAGGTCTTTTTTTTGCTGACACCTGCTTACAATTTCAAAACCAAAACAAAGTTTCCAAACTTTTTCAGAATGAGATCTACTGTAAAGGCATCATCAATTAGAAAATCAACCTCAACAGAAGGGGCAGCCACACAGAAAAAGTACTTGTACACTACCGTTCAAAAGTTTAGGGTCACTTAGAATTTTCCTTATTTTTGAAAGAAAAGCACAGTTTTTTTTCCAATGAAGCTAACATTAAATGATTTAGAATTACACTCTATACATTGTTAATGTGGTAAATGACTATTCTAGCTGCAAACGTCTGGTTTGTAATGCAATATCTTCATAGGTATATAGAGGCCCATTTCCAACAACCATCACTCCAGTGTTGTTATGGTACTTTATGTTTGCTGTGTAAGAAGGCTAATAGATGGTTAGAATACCCTTGAAAACCCTTGTACAAGTATGTTAGCACAGCTGAAAACAGTTTGGCTGATTAGAGAAGCTATAAACCTGACATTCCTTTGAGCTAGTTGAGAATCTGGAGCATTACATTTGTTGGTTCCATTATACTCTCAAAATGGCCAGAAAAAAAAGAACTTTCATGTGAAACTCGATAGTCTATTCTTGTTCTTAGAAATGAAGGCTATTCCATGTGAGAAGTTGCTAAAAACTGAAGATTTCCTACAACGGTGTGTAGGAAATCCCTTCAGAGGAGAGCACAAGGCTCTAACCAGAGTAGAAAGAGAAGTTGGAGGCCCCGCTGCACAACTGAGCAACAAGACAAGTACATTACAGTCTGTAGTCTGAGAAATCGACGCCTCACAGGTCCTCAACTGGCAGCTTCATTAAATAGTACACGAAAAACGCCAGTGTCAACGTCTACAGTGAAGAGGTGATTCCAGGATGCTGGCCTTAAGGGCAGAGTGGCAAAGAAAAAGCCATATCTGAGACTGGCTAATAAAAGGAAAAGATTATTATGGGCAAAAGAACACAGACATTGGACAGAGGAAGATTGGAAAAAAGTGTTATGGACAGACAAATCCAAGTGTGAGGCGTTTGGATCACACAGAACATTTGTGAGGTGCAGAACAACTGAAAAGATGCTGGAAGAGTGCCTGACACCATCTGTCAAGCATGGTGGAGGTAATGTGATGGTCTGGGGTTGCTTTGGTGCTGGTAAAGTGGGAGAGTTGTACAAGGTAAAAGGGATATTGAATAAGGAAGGCTATTACTACATTTTGCAACGCCATGCCATACCCTGTGGACAGCGCTTGATTGGAGCCAATTTCATCCTACAACAGGACAATAACCCAAAGCACACCTACAAATTATGCAAGAACTATTTAGGGAAGAAGCAGGCAGCTGGTATTCTATCTGTAAGGCCTCTTTCATACTTCCATCTTTTCAGATCTGTTGCAATGCGTTGTTTTGGGAAAAAAAACGATCCTGCAAATGTGCCCGCAGGATCCATTTTTTTCCCATAGACTTGTATTAGCGACGGATGGCCACACGTCGAATCCGTCCTGCGACGAATCTGTCGTATATTGGCGGACCGTCGTCTGGAAAAAACATTCAATGTAACGCTTTTTGTCTGCGTCGGGAAAACGTGTCACGACGGATCCTGCGGCATACGTCGTTGACTAGAATGGAAGCCTATGGATGCAGGATCCGTCGTGACACATCGTATGACGGAATCCAGCGCTGGAATCCGTTTTTTTACACTGAGCATGCTCAGAATCAGGAATTTGTAGCCAATTGGCCAGAGAGGCCCCAAATCTATATAAACCTGGCCTGGGGCGTCACCCCCAAATGTGCCAGCAAGACTCCTGCCAGCCTGAAGACAGCCAACCAGTCAATATGTTGGTTTCCCTATTTTCCAGTAGCCAATCACATTTGAGAGACTCCCATTTTTAGGCATGGAAAACGGATCCGTCAAAAAAACGGATGAAACGGATGGTAAAAACGGACAAAACAGATGCAACGGTTCCAGTTTCCGTCTAGCGGATCCGTCGAAATACTTGATGCGTTGCATCCGTTTTTCACTATTTGTGACGCATCCGTCGATACGTCGCACTGACGCATTGTGACGGATTTAAAAAAACGGAAGTGTTAAAGTAGCCTAATGGAGTGGTCAGCGCAACCACTAGATCTCAACCCCATTGAGCTGTTGTGGGAGCAGGTTGTCCGTATGATGCAAAAAGTGTCCATCAAGCCAAACCAACTTGTGGGAGCGGCTTCTGGAAGCATGGGGGGAAATTTCTCCAGATTACCTCAGCAAATTAACTGCTAGAATGCCAAAGGTCTGCAATGCTGTAACTGCTGCAAAGGAGCATTCATTGATTAGAGCAAAGTTTGAAGGAGAAAATAATTATTTCAAATACAAATCTTTTTTTGAACCTTGTCAATGTCTGGACTAGATATTCAATTCATTTGGCAACTCATTTCATTAATAAAAGTATGAGTTTTCATGGAAAACACAAAATAGTCTGGGTGACCCTAAACTTTTGAACGGTAGTGTATATCCCTCCTTATGAGGTTTGTTATGACCTGGTGGTTAGGAGCACCCGGAATGACCTGATAGTTAAAACTCATACAGGACGAGCTCTGGGATGTGGGAACTCTGCTGACCGCAAGCCCTAATCCTATCACACACACTAGAAATAGCCGTGGAGCGCTCCTGACTCGACCTAGGCGCCTCGTCACAGCCTAAGGAACTAGCTAGCCCTAGAGATATAAAATAAAGCCTACCTTGCCTCAGAGAAATTCCCCAAAGGTAAAGGAAGCCCCCCACATATATTGACTGTGAGTAAAGATGAAAGTCACAAATGCAGAAATGAAACAGGTTTCAGCAAAGGGAGGCCAGACTTACTAAATAGACAGAGGATAGGAAAGGTAACTTTGCGATCAGCACAAAAACCTACAAAAGACCACGCAGAGTGTGCAAAAAAGACCTCCGCACCGACTAACGGTGCGGAGATGCCACTCTGCATCCCAGAGCTTCCAGCTAGCAAGACAAAATCATGATATCCAGCTGGACAAGAAAACAATGAACAAATTAGATACTATCAGGAACTTAGCTTCTGCTGGAGTAGACAGGTCACCAGAAAGATCCAAGAGCGAACTGAACCAATGCAGAAACATTGACAGCTGGCATGGAGTAACGATCTAAGTAGAGTTAAATAGAGCAGCCAGCCAAAGGATAAACCACGTCACCTGTGTAAGGAACCTCAGAAGCAGCAGCTCCACTCACAGCCACCAGAGGAAGTCCATGGACAGAACTCACCGAAGTACCATTCACGACCACAGGAGGGAGCCCGACAACAGAATTCACAACAGAGGTCCCCAGTGTTAGCAGCCACAGTAATTTAATTATTGGACTTGCTTCAAAGCTGTACTTTATTATAGGGGTCCATTATAATAAAAGTTAAGGATAGTGTAGCAAAAAATAAATAAAACTATAGCAGCCTACCAGACCAGTGCTGCTCCTCCTCTGCACTGCACAGTGTATCCCCCACCCCTCTACCGGCATCAACATCACGTGACCACTGCAGCCAGTCAGCTGCCGCCAAAATGCCTGTCTATCACATTCAATCAGAATAGTTTCATCCTATTTTGACGGTTTGGTAAGCGATCTTTTCTTTCTTACATCACCCTGGCCCATTAAAGGAGTTGTACCAAATTTGGAAGTTATCCCTATTCCTGGGCAAGGCAATAAAATCCCGATTCCTTAGGGGTGTGACTGTTGGGATCCAGAGAATCAGGGCTCTGAAGATCTTCCCATGACTGAATCTGGTGGTCGAGCATGCACACTGCACTCCATTCATTTTTAATGGGAGTGCCAAAGACGAGATGAGCGCAGGACTCCGCCATCTCTGACTGTCCCATAGAGAATGAATGGCACTTTGGTGTGCATGATGGACCATGTGGTCACAGGCCCAGTTCTCAGGATCGTGGCGGTCCCAGAGATTCCATCCTCCAGCGATCAGGAAGCTTTCCCCTATTGATTGGGGATAACTTCCAAACTTGATAGCACTCCTTTAAAAGTAAAGAATGCCTTTAACCCCTCTGTGACCTTAGAAGTACTATCCCGTCGAGGTGCCCTGGGCTTATCTGACCCTGGACGGGATAGTACGTCATAGCCGATCGGCCGCGCTCACGGGGGGAGCGCGGCCGATCGCGGCCGGGTGTCAGCTGCTTATCGCAGCTGACATCCGGCACTATGTGCCAGGAGCGGTCACGGACCGCCCCCGGCACATTAACCACTGGCACACCGCGATCAAAGATGATCGCGATGTGCCGGCGGTGCAGGGAAGCACCGCGCAGGGAGGGGGCTCCCTGCGGGCTTCCCTGAGACCCCCGAAGCAACGCGATGTGATTGCGTTGCTGCGAGGGTCTCACCTCCCTCCCTGCTCCCTCCAGCCCTGGATCCAAGATGGCCGCGGATCCGGGTCCTGCAGGGAGGGAGGTGGCTTCACAGAGCCTGCTCAGAGCAGGCACTGTGAAGGCTGCAGCGCTGCATGTCAGAGTGCTGTGCAAACTGTCAGATCACTGATCTGTGATGTCCCCCACTGGGACAAAGTAAAAAAGTTAAAAAAAAATTTTCCAAATGTGTAAAAAAAATTAAAAAAAAATATTCCAAAATAATGAAAAAAAAAAAAAATATTATTCCCATAAATACATTTCTTCATCTAAATTAAAAAAACAAAACAATAAAAGTACACATATTTAGTATCGCCGCGTCCGTAACGACCCGACCTATAAAACTGTCCCACTAGTTAACCCCTTCAGTAAACACCGTAAGAAAAAAAAAAAAAAACGAGGCAAAAAACAACACTTTATTATCATACCGCCGAACAAAAAGTGGAATAACACGCGATCAAAAAGACAGATATAAATACCCATGGTACCGCTGAACGCGTCATATTGTCCCGCAAAAAAAGAGCCGCCATACAGCATCATCAGCAAAAAAATAAAAAAGTTATAGTCCTGAGAATAAAGCAATGCAAAAATAATTATTTTTCTGTAAAATAGTTTTTATCGTATAAAAGCGCCAAACCATAAAAAAATGATATAAATGAGGTATCGCTGTAATCGCACTGACCCGAAGAATAAAACTGATTTATCAATTTTACCAAACGCGGAACGGTATAAACGCCTCCCCCAATAGAAATTCATGAATAGCTGGCTTTTGGTCATTCTTCCTCACAAAAATCGGAATAAAAAGCGATCAAAAAATGTCACGTGCCCAAAAATGTTTTCAATAAAAACGTCAACTCGTCCCGCAAAAAACAAGACCTCACATGACTCTGTGGACCAAAATATGGAAAAATTATAGCTCTCAAAATGTGGTATTGCAAAAAATATTTTTTGCAATAAAAAGGGTCTTTCAGTGTGTGACGGCTGCCAATCATAAAAATCCGCTAAAAAACTCGCTATAAAAGTAAATCAAACCCCCCTTCATCACCCCCTTAGTTAGGGAAAAAAAAAAAAAATGTATTTATTTCCATTTTCCCATTAGGGCTAGGGTTAGGGCTAGGGTTAGGGCTAGGGCTAGGGTTAGGGCTAGGGTTAGGGCTAGGGTTAGGGCTAGGGTTAGGGTTAGGGCTAGGGTTAGGGCTAGGGCTAGGGCTAGGGTTAGGGCTAGGGTTAGGGCTAGGGTTAGGGTTGGGGCTACAGTTAGGGTTGGGGCTAAAGTTAGGGTTAGGGTTTAGATTACATTTACAGTTGGGAATAGGGTTGGGATTAGGGTTAGGGGTGTGTCAGGGTTAGAGGTGTGGTTAGGGTTACCGTTGGAATTAGGGTTAGGGGTGTGTTTAGATTAGGGTTTCAGTTATAATTGGGGGGTTTCCACTGTTTCGGCACATCAGGGGCTCTCCAAACACGACATGGCGTCCGATCTCAATTCCAGCCAATTCTGCGTTGAAAAAGTAAAACAGTGCTCCTTCCCTTCCGAGCTCTCCTGTGTGCCCAAACAGGAGTTTACCCCAACATATGGGGTATCAGCGTACTCAGGACAAATTGGACAACAACTTTTGTGGACCAATTTCTCCTGTTACCCTTGGGAAAATACAAAACTGGGGGCTAAAAAATAATTTTTGTGGGAAAACAAAAAGATTTTTTATTTTCACGGCTCTGCGTTATAAACTGTAGTGAAACACTTGGGGGTTCAAAGTTCTCACAACACATCTAGATAAGTTCATTGAGGGGTCTAGTTTCCAATATGGGGTCACTTGTGGGGGGTTTCTACTGTTTAGGTACATTAGGGGCTCTGCAAACGCAATGTGACGCCTGCAGACCAATCCATCTAAGTCTGCATTCCAAATGATGCTCCTCCCCTTCCGAGCCCTCCCATGCGCCCAAACGGTGGTTCCCCCCCACATATCGGGTATCAGCGTACTCAGGACAAATTGGACAACAACATTTAGGGTCCAATTTCTCCTGCTAACCTTGGAAAAATACAAAACTGGGGGCTAAAATATAATTTTTGTGGAAAAAAAAATATTTTTTATTTGCATGGCTCTGCGTTATAAACTGTAGTGAAATACTTGGGGGTTCAAAGCTCTCACAACACATCAAGATGAGTTCCTTAGGGGGTCTACTTTCCAAAATGGTGTCACTTGTGGGGGGTTTCTACTGTTTAGGTACATTAGGGGCTCTGCAAACGCAATGTGACGCCTGCAGACCATTCCATCTAAGTCTGCATTCCAAATGGCGCTCCTTCCCTTCCGATCCCTCCCATGCGCCCAAACGGTGGTTCCCCCCCACATATGGGGTATCAGCGTACTCAGGACAAATTGGACAACAACTTTCTGGGTCCAATTTCTCCTGTTACCCTTGGTAAAATAAAACAAATTGGAGCTGAAGTAAATTTTTTGTGTAAAAAAGTTAAATGTTCATTTTTATTTAAACATTCCAAAAATTCCTATTAAACACCTGAAGGGTTAATAAACTTCTTGAATGTGGTTTTGAGCACCTTGAGGGGTGCAGTTTTTAGAATGGTGTCACACTTGGGCATTTTCTATCATATAGACCCCTCAAAATGACTTCAAATGAGACGTGGTCCCTAAAAAAAAAATGGTGTTGTAAAAATGAGAAATTGCTGGTCAACTTTTAACCCTTATAACTCCCTAACAAAAAAAAAAATTGGTTCCAAAATTATGCTGATGTAAAGGAGACATGTGGGAAATGTTACTTATTAAGTATTTTGTGTGACATATCTCTGTGATTTAATTGCATAAAAATTCAAAGTTTGAAAATTGCGAAATTTTCAAAATTTTCGCCAAATTTCCGTTTTTTTCACAAATAAACGCAGGTACTATCAAAGAAATTTTACCACTATCATGAAGTACAATATGTCACGAGAAAACAATGTCAGAATCACCAGGATCCGTTGAAGCGTTTCGGAGTTATAACCTCATAAAGGGACAGTGGTCAGAATTGTAAAAATTGGCCTGGTCATTAACGTGCAAACCACCCTTGGGGGTAAAGGGGTTAATCCATGACCATACATCTCCTCTGCACTGATCTACAGTATATAGCCATCAGGGAGAGTGTGATCATCACAGCAGCTAATATCACAAATCCCAACTTGCTTTGTTAATAAACAATTCATTAGGAAACAGGGACGGCACAACAAGTCACTGGGGTCTTTTTTTTCTCTACAGAAACTAGTAAGACACACTGGTAGGCCTGACATCAAGATCTAATTTACACCACTTGGAGGTCAACTGCAAACCAATAGCGATGAGCGAGCATGCTGGGATAAGGTGTTATCTGAGCATGCTCGGGTGTTAGCAGAGTATCTTGAGCATGCTCATATATTATGTTCCAGTCCCTGCAGCTGCATGATTCATGGCCAATAGACAGCTAGGGCTTCGCTAACAAACAGGTAATCTCTGCACGTGTTGTGGCTGTCTAACAGCCGTGAATCATGCAGCCGCAGGGACTCAAATATATTACCCGAGCACGCCGAAGATAAGCAGATAACACGTGATCTGAGCACATTCGCTCACGACTAGTATCCAATGACCTACTATTTGGCCACCTCTGCTATAGAGAACGTCTCTGGTGCTGCTCAGAGCCGAGTATCACCGGTCTTGTGATGTCGCCGGTTCTGTAATCAGAGAGTCTATTGGTAGCACTTACATTTATCAGGTTTCCGATCTGTTGGTACAAATTCTGTATTCTGCGCCTGGGATTCGCTTGCCGTTTCTGTATTCTTTGGTTTTCGCTTCTTGTAAGGCTCTGATTTTAGATTTTCTGAGAAACAAAAAAAAAATTAAAAATTCACCCTGAGCGTCGGCGTCCCCCTCATATCATTACATTATAAGCGCTCACACCTTCTTTCTTTGTCCGTCTTTTTACTTTACGGTCAAGCGTGAGATTTTTCTTAGTTTCTTGAGCAGTGGAGTCTCCTTCATGCCCGTCCATATTATGTGAGCTATAGAGAATCAGATTATTTGTGTAAGAGCAGGGAAAACAAGGTGCAAACTCACCAGGGTGCAGTCACATTGCCTTCAGGCTGAGGCACCTATTCAGTGGCACGATCGGGGTTTGTGTCCAACCCCCCTTGCAAAACGGGTTTCGGGCGTATGCCCCGATGGGGCCATAGACTGTAATGGTGGCAATGAAGTGAAGGTGTGCTCTGCCGTGCATCATTTTCCAGTAGGCGTACATGTCTCAAAATGATGCACGGCACATCGTACACTCACTCTGACAGCGCCATTACAGTCTATGGCCCCGTTGGTGCATATGTCCAGATCTTGATTTGAGGGAGGTTTGGATGCAAGTCCCTACGGGGCCACTGAACGGGTGCCAAATGCAGTGTGAAAGCGCACTAAGGGGACGTCCCACTTCGAAATAAAAGGACTGCGTAGTTTGGACGATTTCCTAACATAGAACATTATCCGTTGGTATTAGTGGCAATGGATGGCTGCTCCTCATATCCTAAACCTGGTATAACCCCAGTAAGGCCTAATAGCTAATTATTAGCTATAGCTATTATTATTATTATTATTATTATAATAGCTGAAGGTTACACATGCAAAATATAAGGCGAAGGCTAAAAGTGCTTGTTAATAGCTGCAGTAGATCAGTACAGTCAGGCAAAAGAAAAAAAGGATATATATAAAAAATAGATTGAGAAAGGTTAACTTACTTTAAAGAAGTTGTGAAAATGTAAAACAAAAGTCTAAAAACGGCTTAAAATGGTGTGAAATAAGAAGCCATACCTTACTGATCCCCCACTGCTGGATGCTTTCCTGTCCCTTGGGGGTCCTCTGTGCTTCCTCCACAGCTGATCACGTGCCGATGAGCCAGGTGATCGATGCAGCAGTAGGACATGTCATAAACTACAGGGAAGGTCACAGATTTCAGTCATATAGCCAAGTGACAGCTACGCGGCAAGTGATCAACTGTCGAGATATGCAGGGACTGACGGGGACCAGAGTGCCGGGGGACTGGAGTGGCAAGGGCCAGAGTGAGGGGGAACTGGAGTGGCAAGGGCCAGAGTGACGGGGGACTGGAGTGGCAAGGGCCAGAGTGACGGGGGACTGGAGTGGCAAGGGCCAGAGTGACGGGGGACTGGAGTGGCAAGGGCCAGAGTGACGGGGGACTGGAGTGGCAAGGGCCAGAGTGACGGGGGACTGGAGTGGCAAGGGCCAGAGTGACGGGGGACTGGAGTGGCAAGGGCCAGAGTGACGGGGGACTGGAGTGGCAAGGGCCAGAGTGACGGGGACTGGAGTGGCAAGGGCCAGAGTGACGGGGGACTGGAGTGGCAAGGGCCAGAGTGACGGGGGACTGGAGTGGCAAGGGCCAGAGTGACGGGGGACTGGAGTGGCAAGGGCCAGAGTGACGGGGCACTGGAGTGGCAAGGGCCAGAGTGACGGGGGACTGGAGTGGCAAGGGCCAGAGTGACGGGGGACTGGAGTGGCAAGGGCCAGAGTGACGGGGGACTGGAGTGGCAAGGGCCAGAGTGACGGGGGACTGGAGTGGCAAGGGCCAGAGTGACGGGGGACTGGAGTGGCAAGGGCCAGAGTGACGGGGGACTGGAGTGGCAAGGGCCAGAGTGACGGGGGACTGGAGTGGCAAGGGCCAGAGTGACGGGGGACTGGAGTGGCAAGGGCCAGAGTGACGGGGGACTGGAGTGGCAAGGGCCAGAGTGACGGGGGACTGGAGTGGCAAGGGCCAGAGTGACGGGGGACTGGAGTGGCAAGGGCCAGAGTGACGGGGGACTGGAGTGGCAAGGGCCAGAGTGACGGGGGACTGGAGTGGCAAGGGCCAGAGTGACGGGGGACTGGAGTGGCAAGGGCCAGAGTGACGGGGGACTGGAGTGGCAAGGGCCAGAGTGACGGGGGACTGGAGTGGCAAGGGCCAGAGTGACGGGGACTGGAGTGATGGGGGCTCCCTTTTTTTCTTATCAGGTTGGTAAAATAAATGAATGAATAGTAAATATCTTCATTATAAAAGGAATATTATAATTAGTCCCTCAATGTAGTGATGTAAATGCAAGAAACGTCTAATTTTTGGTGGTCACTGTTAGGCTAGGATCATAAAATCAGTATTTGTAAAGGTACCTTCACACATAACGATTTAATTAACGATATCGTTGCTTTTTGTGACGTAGCAACGATATCGTTAACGAAATAGTTATGCATGACAGCGACCAACGATCAGGCCCCTGCTGGGAGATCGTTGGTCGCTGGGAATGATCAGGACCTTTTTTTGGTTGCTGATCACCCGCTGTCATCGCTGGATCGGCGTGTGTGACGCTGATCCAGCGATCTCTTCACTGGTAACCAGGGTAAACATCGGGTTACTAAGTGCAGGGCCGCGCTTAGTAACCTGATATTTACCCTGGTTACCAGCGTAAAATTGAAAAAAAAAACTACATACTCACATTCTGATGTCTGTCACGTCCCCCGGCGTCAGCTTCCCGCACTGATTGTGTCAGCGCCAGCCGTAAAGCACAGCGGTGACGTCACCGCTCTGCTTTACGGCTGGCGCTTACACAGTGCGGGAAGCTGACGCCGGGGGACGTGACAGACATCAGAATGTGAGTATGTAGTTTTTTTTTTCAATTTTACGCTGGTAACCAGGGTAAATATCAGGTTACTAAGCGCGGCCCTGCACTTAGTAACCCGATGTTTACCCTGGTTACCCGGGGACTTCGGCATCGTTGAAGACAGTTTCAACGATGCCGAAGTCTTTCCCCTGATCGTTGGTCGCTGGAGAGAGCGGTCTGTGTGACAGCTCCCCAGCGACCACACAACGATTTACCAACGATCACGGCCAGGTCGTATCGCTGGTCGTGATCGTTGGTAAATCGTTTAGTGTAACGGTACCTTTAGCCAAAATCAGGAGAGGAACATCAGAAGGAAAGTATAATGGAAACACGTCACCACTTATAGATTTATCCAGCCACTGCTGGTGTTGGCTGACAAATACTGCGGTAAAATACTGAGCGTGTGAACAAGGCCTTATATACCCAGCGGCAGGGTCAGCGCTCACACCTGTGAGGTACCTCAATCATCTCTGGGAGGCGCGGGCTCCGCTGTGTGATTCAGGTCCCCAATAATGGACTTTACCATTGTACTAATAGATAAATAACATTTCAGCTGATATATAAAAAAAATAAAATGGCAAAATTAGTGGACATGTGGAAAAAAAGTACTTTAATTTATATATTTTTTTTACTTACTATAGTCAGCAGCCAATTAGCTAAGACACCTGATTAATGCTCGTTTTGTATGTTTGTTTGTGTAAGCACATGACATGCTCCTCTATCATCTAGCAGGGCAGGAAACTGCAACTTTATGACGGAAGATTAATAACTAAATACCGACCATGGAACAGTTATAGAAACACATTACACGTCTGTCTCCAGCACAGGACGGGTTAACAACGAGTGCCGCGTGTGCTCCCCGCTCCCGTACAGAGGTACTCACCGCACTGGTCACACTGCGCTCTGCGCCTGCGCTGGAGGAGGCGGCGCTGCGGTCGCTCTATAATCAACGATGAAGACACTGACTGAGGCTTCTTAAAAATGGCCGCTATCGGCAGCGAGGGCAGACACAGAAACGACACGTGTATCAGAGGCTCCCGCCTCACAGAAGGCTGAGATTGCTAAGCATGTGGCGCCCTCTGGCGGTCACTGCTGCACACTTCGCCTCTTGCCAGCTGTTCTCTGAGTTGCTTTTTCTGCGACACATTTGGACTCACAAACCACTTATGCCCCGAGCTACGTTCATACATTGCGTATATTTGCTGCAGAATTTACACACGGAAGGTCTACAGCGTGAGGCTGCGGTCACACTAGCAGTATTTGGTCAGTATTTTACCTCAGTATTTGTAAGCCAAAACCAGGAGTGGAACAAATAGAGGAAAAGTATAATAGAAACATGTGCACCACTTCTGTATTTATCACCCACTCCTGGTTTTGGCTTACAAATACTGATGTAAAATACTGACCAAGTACTGATAGTGTGACGGCAGCCTAATACAGTATCAGCAAAGTAGATGACAATTCAACAAATGGAATTTTTTTTGTTCGTGAAAATTTCTCCCCTGAAATTGATTTTAAACTCTGCATCGGTTCTTTGTGCAGAATTCATCACGGATTTTGCAAAGGGTAAAATGTGTCAAATTTGCAGCAAATTTTTCATGTGTAACACGCTTGGGTAATGCTGTAGAAGAATGTATGATATATCCTTAGGGTATAGTATGGGGGGGATTTCTGCTGCTGACACCCCCCAGCCATAATACTGCAGCAAAATCTGCATTGGTAAATCCCACTGCAAAAATGGTGTCATAGAGCCATGTAGTTCACAAACGGCAACATAACCTTGCAGTCACTCGTCTCAGAAGTGATGCCGTGGTGCACGCTGAAGGATTTTACAATACTGACTATATACTTATCAGGTCTTTTAGACCTGATGGAGATGGTGTACTTATTGTGAAAATCCTCCAGAATGGCGGTACAATTCTGATACTAAAATGAGCATTTTGTGAGTCCAGCAAAAAATTAAAGACAGATACCCCTGATACCGCAGTCAATTGTGAAAACGGCAACTTAAAAAAATTGTACATATGAAAATGGCATTACTGAAAACAACTCATCCCTCCAAAAAATAAAGCCGTCATATAGGTCTGTTGGTGGAAAAGTAAAGTTATAACTCTCAGAATATAGCAATGCAAAAATTATTTTTTATAAAAAGCAATTTTTACTGTGCCTAGGTAGGAAAACATAAAAATGTGATGTACTGACCCGGACAATAAAGCCGTTATCACTTTACCACACAAAACACACAGAGAACTGCATAAAAAGACTACAATTCCCAAACTGCTGTTTATTTGTTCATTATGCCTCTCAAAAATTGGTATAAGGGCTCATTCACATCAGATTTTTTCATATACAAACATGGACAAAACAGAATTCATCATCTTTCCCCCATCTCACTCTACCCCTCCACCAGACCTATCCATCAATGTCAGTGGCTGCTCACTTTCCCCAGTCCCACACGCCCGGTCCCTCGGGGTGATCCTCGACTCTGCCCTCTCTTTCAAGCCACATATCCAAGCCCTTGCCTCCTCCTGCCGACTCAAACTCAAAAATATTTCCTGGATCCGCACATTCCTTGACCATGAAACCACAAAAACACTAATGCACACCCTTATCATCTCCCGCCTCGACTACTGCAACCTCCTACTCCCTGGCCTCCCCTCTAGCACTCTGGCACCGCTCCAATCCATCCTAAACTCTGCTGCCCGACTAATCCACCTGTCTCACCGCTATTCCCCAGCCTCTCCCCTATGCCAAGCCCTTCACTGGCTTCCTATTGTCCAGAGACTCCAGTTCAAAACCCTTACTATCACCTACAAAGCCATCCACAACCTGTCTCCTCCATACATCTGTGACATGATCTCCCGATACTTACCCACACGCAACCTCCGATCCTCTCATGATCTCCTTCTCTACTCCCCTCTTATCTCTTCTTTCCACAACCCCATCCAAGACTTCTCCCGTGCTTCCCCCATACTCTGGAACTCTCTACCCCAACACATCAGATACTCGCCTACCATAGAAACCTTCAAAAGGAACCTGAAGACTCACCTCTTCTGACAAGCCTACAGCCTGCAGTGATCCTCAACCTCCTGAACCGCCGCACAACCAGCTCTACCCTCTCCTAGTGTATCCTCACCCATCCCCTGCAGACTGTGAGCCCTCGCGGGCAGAGTCCTCCCTCCTTCTGTACCTGTATGCCTTGTTTTGCTCATGTTGATTGTACTTGTCTATAATTGCCCCTTCCACGTGTAAAGCGCCATGGAATAAATGACGCTATAAAAATGAATAATAATAAATAATAATAAGAACAAACTGATTGTTCACCACCTTGATTTTTTCACAGATGAATAGACTAGCATTACTGATTTTGATCAATAGAGGACATGTCTCCGATATTTTCCACAGGCCACTCACGCTGAGGAAAAAATCAGAAGTGCACAGCCCCAGAGAATATGATAGCGAGTGCTATCCGTGAAAACCATGAAAACCACTGATAGCACTCTTACAAGAAAATTGGATGGGTGAACAAGCCCCGAGGGTCAGTCAATATTTGTCCTTTGCTATGCACAGCACTTACGTTGGGATTCCTGTCTAAAGGCCTCGTCACACTTAGCGACGCAGCAGCGATCCCGACAACGATACGACCTGTCAGGGATCGCTGCTGCGTCGCTATGTGATCGCTGGTGAGATGTCAAACAGTGCGATCTCCCCGACGACGCAGTAGCGATGCGGCGACCTGTAGCGACCTGTGCAACGATGCTATTTCATGACGATTCAATGGGACGTCCTGTCAAAGAGGTCGTTGGTAAGGTGTCAAACACAGCGATGTGTGCTACCCAGCGGGACCTCAACGATCAAAAAACGGCCCAGGCCATTCCGACACGACCAGCGATCTCACAGCAGGGGCCAGGTCGCTGCTACGTGTCACACAAAGCGAGATCGCTACTGAGATCGCTGTTGCGTCACAAAACTTGTGACTCAGCAGCGATCTCGCTAGCGATTTCGCTATGTGTGACGGGGGCTTTAATCTCCAAAATCCGATCCAAAATGTTATATACCTCAATATGCTATTAGTAAAAACTTCAAGTCTTTGTGCAAATAAAAATTCCCCTGCTCAGGTCTGTTACCTGTCAATGGCACTATAGGGGGATTCTACAGTACTAATGGCACAAAGCCTCTGGAAGATTGATATGGAAGAATTCCGTAAAAGGTGTAATTTCCAAAGTGTGATCCCTTGTGGAGAAGAGAGGGGTACATGTGTTCTGACACACTTGGGACTCTGCAAATGGCACCTGCAAAATATACCAGGAAAAATCCATGCTACAAAAGTGAAATGGCGCTCCTTCCCTTCTGAGCTCAGCAGTGTGCCAAAACTGAAATTTCTAACCACATATGGGATATTTCCAGTTTTGGGACAAGATTTTTAACAAATTGTGGGGTAATTTTTACTTATTGCCTCTTGTGATAGTGAGAAATCTGTGACTAAGACAACATTTTAGTGGAATTTTTTGTTTTTGTATCGTCATCGCCAAAAGGTATAAAAGAACTGAGCTGTGAACCCTGCACTGTTGTGAAGTATAATAGTTGCTTGATGCTGCAGTACATATCTCCATTGAGGTCAATGCAAGATGGACTGCCATCACAGTGAGGAACCAGGTTACGCCTCCTGACGAAGAAGTGAAACGCAAGTCAGGGTATTTGCTCAGGTAATCCCCTGTCAGCCTGCCTCATTATGTCTATGCAGCACACCAGGTTACCGGTTGCTGCAGTGATGTTGCTTTTCCTTCGGGGAAGGTAATGTCATGCTCAGAGGCAAAGGAGTTCTCTTCACCAGGTAAGGCACACACATGCAACACATTCTGAACCCAGGCCAGGAGGGGGAGCTCAAGACCCGGATTCAGGGGAGCTTCCCTGTATATGTATCCAGACCTGGAGGAGGAGCTAGTTAGTTGTTCAGAGACACAGAAGTAGAAGGAAGTCTGGAACTAAGTGCAGACTGAGAGGCCTGGCAGCCACAAGGGAGCTGCAGCCTCTGGAAGGAGGAAGAACCTGAAGGGTTGTTGTATGTGGAGTATCCGGAAAGGAAGGACTGTACTGTCCATTTTATATATTTAATATGATAAATAACTTGTATTTATATACTAATAAAGAATAAATGTTATTGTTATTATTATTATTTATTGTTATAGCGCCATTTATTCCATGGCGCTTTACATGTGAGGAGAGGTATACATAATAAAAACAAAAACAATAATCTTAAACAATACAAGTCACAGCTGGTACAGGAGGAGAGAGGACCCTGCCCGCGAAGGCTCACAATCTACAAGGGATGGGTGAGAATGTTGATTCATTTCCATTGTTTCATGCTTTTTAAACCAGCTTGTAATTAGTAATAAATGTAGATGGGTGGGACACCACCAATCACTAGAATGAGGACCCCGGGCAATGTGGCGTTATATTGGAGCGCTGTGAGGCATGCATACTGGCGCTGCCTTTGAATGCTATAGCACTGATGAATACAGCCAAGCAGTGGGCTAGGCAATTAATGCTTCTAGCTGAAATACCACTTCAGTACGGATTTACAGCCATTCACTATATTTGCTCCTATCAATGCACTATCCACACTCGTATCCCTCTTGTGTATCCCATCTCCACTGTTGTAACGGGTGAGAGGGCAGTCGGAGAGGGAGTAATTATAAAGTATGTCAAGGAGCAGACTGATGCAGAAGACAGATCCAGGGTCAGACAGACCGCAGAAGATAAGTGAACGGAGGTAGACAGAAATAGAGGGATGTGAGCACAGGAGTATGCAGCATTAAGGACATTACATCTAATAACCGGACAGCTGCACACACACAAGGGAACAGAAGAGACCTCATAGTCCAATAAACTCACAGACCCAGAAAATAGGATCTGTGGAAATGTTCTCACTCTTCATTGGGTTAATACTTCTTGGAATCCAATGGTCTCCGGTGTACTTGGACAATACAGCTGACACCAAACGTTTGGATGAGAACCAAGGAGACACCGAATTGGGCACCCTACGACGGAGAATTTCCTCTGGCACGCGTCCTTACAGCCTCTCCCGGTCGCCACTGGATTACCACTATTCTCCAAAACCCAAGCATTTAAAAACCCCTCGTCTTCTCCGAATATTAGGATCCTCCTTTGATCCATTCTGGATGTCGGTGGAGAAACCTGCAGAAAACGACACCAACAGCCACTTATCTGCGCTCAGCCAGGATCTTTTCGATGGTGCCAGTCGTTACCGCAGGAAGCTTACCCAGGAGGCTCAAAACATCAATTTTGCTTCACTGAAACTTCCAGCGGAACTCTCTGCTAACAGCAGCCATGTTGTGCTTGATGAACTGCGGCGCTGGCTGGTGCAGCGAGCAAGCTGCAAGCTAACGTCCACATGGGTGGATCTAGGTCCTGTTTTCTGGCCAAGATGGGTGAGGCACACGGACTGTGATGAGAGTAACACCGTATGCTCCTGGCCACCAGGGATGGAGTGTCGCCAGGCGCAGATTACCCATATTAAGTTATTGGCATGGCACTGCTGGATGCAGGATGCTGGTAAAGGCTGGGCATCCCAGAACTGCATGTGGAGGCAGGTACCTTACCCTGTGGTGGCTGCTTGTAAGTGTGCATGCAGGTAATAATGTATTAGGTTGCCTGCTAAGGTTATTTGGGGCTGATCTCCTCACCGCCATGAAGGTACAACTGGAGCAAAAGTTTTCTGTAAGATCACCAAATAAAGCAGCTTTCCAAACTTTTACTTTGTAAAGTTTTTCCATAGGCAATGCATGGCAATGAAAGGATTAAATCTGGACAGCATGCGCCCCTGTAAGATGTTTGTTAGAAGTCAGTGAGACAGGCTGTCTGGGATAAGAGTGAAGGTCACAGGGGAACCCAAACAGCTGGCAGTACACAGGGTGCAAGGATCAGGGCAGGTATGCATTAACGCAAGCGTGCCACTGCCTAAAGCGTTCATGAATAGCATTCACTCCTAGTGATGGGCGAATGTGCTCAGATAATGTGCTATCCCAACGTGCTCGTGTGCTAACCGAGAGTCTTCGGCGTGCTCAAATAATATGTTGTCTGTTTGTTAGGTAACCCCTGCATGTGTTGCAGCTGTCAAACAGCCATGAGACATGCAGCTGCGGGGACTGGAACATGCTATTCGAGCACGCCAAGATCACTCGGTTAGTACATGATCATGCTCAGGTAACACCTTATCCCAGCACATTCGCTCATCACTAGTCCCTACCAGAATCAGAGTGGCACAAAGCTCTGTCAGTGTTTGCAGTAATGCCAATGGGCATAGTCTACCATGGCAACTAATTGTTCAGGGATGGCAACTGAGGTCCTAAAGGAGCAGCTAGAAGTACAGTTTTATGCGATCCGCTAAACATGGATGATAATAATATATTGTGGTGCAAAGTAACCGAGAAGAAACTGTATGTATAAAGATCTCTGCTTACACAGCAAGATCCCCGAGAACAGGGTAATATGGCGCTCGACATGTCCGTGTCCACATTTACCTCCGCATGTAGATTTTATCTATAGGCTCTTTTATTCTGAATATTTTTCTTGAGAATGTATAATAATGGCCCATCCACAGAATGTGTGACCGATGGGGGTCCAAGTCCCCAGACCCCCGCAGAATAGCAGTATCTATGGATAAGTCATCTATATCACTGGGAAAAGCTCTTTGAGGCTATGGCTATACAGAACGTATTTGCAGCAGAATTTCTAGCCATATTATCCAGAGTGAAAATCCTCATTGTGTCACAGTGCCAGCCCCGAGGATGAGAGGTCGTGTAATGTCACCCACAGGCTGCAGAGAAAACCTGCAGCATAAAGCGAGCCGCGCTCCAGACCTGACAGCCGCAGTCTGTACGTATGTGCTGTGGATCCTCGCTGCGCATTTCACCCTTTGCAGTGCACAGAGGAATCCACGGCAAAATCTGCACTTCATCCAGAAAAGTGGCACCTTTTTTTCTCACTTGTTATGCGTTTGCAATCAGTATTTTTTTTTCAGCAGCTATTAATCATTTACAGGACCATCTATAGTTTCCTATTTTAGAGAATTGCAATGTGTCCGTAAAAATGGGATACCGTATTGTTGCTCCGTCTGGCCCCTGATTTTTGTTTTGCAGACTCATAAATTTGAATGTATGAGTCACATTCGATTTACAGATTTGGTCAGTATTAAAAAAAAAACAACAAAAAAAAAACAAAACTATCAGATCCTCAGCATGCCCTATCTGCTGGTGATTTTCCCCTTTATTTGAAGGTCCACAGCATGCCTGGGATTATGTGCAGATTTTTTTAATGCTCTGAATAGATCAAATATATATATATTAATAGTGGTTGTCAATTCCTCATTATTTTAAAGCCCACTCACACATCCTTGTGTCACAGTTCAAGGCTGGACTTTGATGCACAGACAATCTGTAGGTCTCCTGACCCTCAGCCATACATGAGGCTGTCAGGTTGGGGTCAGGAACCTTGCAGACAATCTGTGCATCACAGTCCACACTTATATTTTGGCATACAGATGTGCGAGTGCAGCCGTAAAATGGGCTCATTGCAGTGTCAAAATAAAAACACTCACCTACTGGACCTCCACCACTGCTTGGTACTGCTGCCAGTGTCTCCTACTGGTTTCTTGTTTTCTGGCAGAGATGATCACTGTGTCCAATATGTGGCCGCTGATTAGCTGCAGTGGTCATACATCCCTCACCGGAGGTCAGAGGGTCTTATGAGAATTTTTTCTTTATTTTAAAACCATGATAGGCCTATTTTTTTCTAAATAAAGAAGTTACAACCCACTTTAATATGTAGATTAGTTGTTCATGGCACAACTTGAAAAAAAATAATACGCCCAACCCCTAAAAAGGACCTTTCACCAAATTTTTCACATTGAACTGGACACGTGATGTAATTGTGGCTGCAGAGCGGAATAATACTTTTTTTTGGCATATTTTCTTTTATTCCACCTCTACGTTGCCAAGATATTATCAATTAAAGTAATTCAACAGAGGCAAAAATTAAAATTATTTAATCCCAGAAGCCCATCAGTCACAGAAGTGTGCAGTGACTGCTCAGAGTACGGCCCACCATACTGTGAGCAGCGGCTAAAGCACAGCCCACCATACTGTGAACAGCGGCTATAAGCACGGCCCACCATACTGTGAACAGCGGCTATAAGCACGGCCCACCATACTGTGAGCAGCGGCTATAGGCACAGCCCACCATACTGTGAGCAGCATCTATAAGCACAGCCCACCATACTGTGAGCAGCGGCTATAAGCACAGCCCACCATACTGTGAGCAGTGGCTAAAGCACGGCCCACCATACTGTGAGCAGCGGCTATAATCACAGCCCACCATACTGTGAGCAGCAGCTATAAGCACAGCCCACCATACTGTGAGCAGCAGCTATAAGCACGGCCCACCATACTGTGAACAGCGGCTATAAGCACAGCCCACCACACTGTGAGCAGCAGCTATAAGCACAGCCCACCATACTGTGCGCAGCCGCTATAAGCACAGCCCACCATACTGTGCGCAGCATCTATAAGCACGGCCCACCATACTGTGCGCAGCAGCTATAAGCACGGCCCACCATACTGTGCGCAGCAGCTATAAGCACGGCCCACCATACTGTGCGCAGCAGCTATAAGCACGGCCCACCACACTGTGAGCAGCGGCTATAAGCACGGCCCACCACACTGTGAGCAGCGGCTATAAGCACGGCCCACCATACTGTGCGCAGCAGCTATAAACACGGCCCACCATACTGTGAGCAGCGGCTATAAGCACGGCCCACCACACTGTGGGCAGCGGCTATAAGCACGGCCCACCACACTGTGAGCAGCGGCTATAAGCACGGCCCACCATACTGTGTGCAGCGGCTATAAGCACGGCCCACCATACTGTGCGCAGAGGCTATAAGCACAGCCCGCCATACTGTGAGCAGCGGCTAGAAGCACGGCCCACTATACTGTGAGCAGCGGCTATAAGCACGGCCCACCATACTGTGTGCAGCGGCTATAAGCACGGCCCACCATACTGTGCGCAGAGGCTATAAGCACTGCCCGCCATACTGTGAGCAGCGGCTAGAAGCACGGCCCACCATACTGTGCGCAGAGGCTATAAGCACGGCCCACCATACTGTGTGCAGCGGCTATAAGCACGGCCCACCATACTGTGAGCAGCGGCTATAAGCACGGCCCACCATACTGTGCGCAGCGGCTAGAAGCACGGCCCACCATACTGTGCGCAGAGGCTATAAGCACGGCCCACCACACTGTGAGCAGCAGCTATAAGCACAGCCCACCATACTGTGTGCAGCGGCTATAAGCACGGCCCACCATACTGTGCGCAGAGGCTATAAGCACGGCCCACCACACTGAGCAGCGGCTATAAGCACGGCCCACCATACTGTGTGCAGCGGCTATAAGCACGGCCCACCATACTGTGCGCAAAGGCTATAAGCACTGCCCGCCATACTGTGAGCAGCGGCTAGAAGCACGGCCCACCATACTGTGCGCAGAGGCTATAAGCACGGCCCACCACACTGTGCGCAGCGGCTAGAAGCATATGTCACCATCCTGTGCGCAGCGGCTATAAGCACGACCCGAAACTTTGTAAAGAGCGAGCTGTCAATCAGAATGCTGGGGCGGGCTTACAGTCCCCGCCCCCATAACTGAAAGCTGGCAAATCCTGGGAGGAAATGAATTCATTTTCTCCTGGAAGCTGCACCTTCAGTAAGGCAGCCGGTCTGCATTGTAACTGCAGATTAGGGCTCGAGCACACGAGCGTATCAAACAGACAAGATTTTTTATCGCATAGCACACTGGACCCTTATTTTTCAATGGGGTAGTGTAGATGGGTGACTTTTTTCACTGACAATCTATGAAAAAAATAAAATAAAATTGCAGCGTGCACAGTATGGCGTCTGATTTTTATGGATGCGTTGCAATCCTATAATATAGGAAACTGTAAGTGATTAGTAGCGGAGTAAAAAAACGGATTGTATGCACAGAGCGCACAGATGACAAGTGAGAACAATGATCATCCCACTGTTCTGGATAAGAATGGGACTGACTTTTTATACTGTCGTGTGAACCCAACTTACACTCATGTCTACAGGTTAAGGGCAGTCCCACACGTCCAGATAATTCCGGTACCGGAAAAATCGGTACCGGAATTATCCGTGTCCGTGTGCTCGTGTGTTTCTGTGGCACATCAGTGCGGCACACGTGTGCCGCCCGTGTGCCGACTGGGTACCACACGCACCGTGCAGGAGACAGCTCTAGAGATAAGCGCTGTCCCCCCCACGTGGTGCTGAAGCCGCCATTCATATCTTCTCTGCAGCAGCGTTTGCTGTAGAGAAGATATGAATAATCCTTTTTTTTTGTTTGTTTCTCGTGTTTAACATAAAGATCCATGTCCCCACCCCCTGTGCGCCCGCCCGCTGTTATTAAAATACTCACCCGGCTCCCTCGCTGGCACTGCTTTCTGTCCTGGCCACACCTTCTACTGTATGAGCGGTCACGTTGGGCCGCCGATTACAATCATGAATATGCGGCTCCACCTCCCATAGGGGTGGAGCCGCATATTCATTACTGTAAATGAGCGGCCCCACGTGACCGCTCATACAGTAGAAGGTGCGGCCAGGACAGGAAGCAGCGCCAGCGAGGGAGCCGGGTGAGTATTTTAATTACAGCGGGCGGGCGCACAGGGGGTGGGAGGGGGTGGGGACATGGATCTTTATGTTAAACACGAGAAACAAAAAAAAAAAAGGATTATTCATATCTTCTCTACAGCAAACGCTGCTGCAGAGAAGATATGAATGGCGGCTTCAGCACCAGTGGGGGGAGGGACAGCGCTTATGTCTAGAGCTGTCTCCTGCACGGCACACGGACTGCACACGGACAACGTCCGTGTGCGGTACGTGTTTTATACGGACCCATTTAATGGGTCCGTGTAATCCGTGCGCTCCCACGAACACTGACATGTCTCCGTGTTTGGCACACGGAGACACAGTCCGCAAAAAATCAATGACATCTGCACAGATGCATTGATTTGAATGTGTCTACGTGTGTCAGTGGCTCCGGTACGTGAGGAAACTGTCACCTCACGTACCGGAGCCACTGACGTGTGAAACCGGCCTAATAGCGTTTTCCAAGGGAATAGGTTTCCGTTAAATATGGATTATGATGGCGGAAAAGAAAGCAATCAGTATGTGATGGCAAGTATGCAAACAGCATAAGGCAGTGATGGGATGACCGCCGGACTGTGAAATAAAGCGGATCCTAGCCGTGTGTACATTATCAAGTGTTGCGTCTACACTGCATGAAGCTGTGTGAAATGTTTGCTGGTTGGCGTTCATTTAATAGCCTGTTTACAGTGGCTAACCCTGCTGCACACGTTCGCTGAACGATCTATAGTAGACCATCCTGTGCACACAGGCTACCATTGTTCTCAGCAGTGCAAGTCCTGTTTACACAGGAGGACGATGATCTTATGTGCAAATCAGAAGATCATTTCACCCAATGAATGAGCATCCTGTGCATTCCTCAGGTGATTTGCAGCCTGTTCACACTGCACCGTTATTGCAAAGTGAAGCTTCCTAGGAACACTCATATGAGATTTATACAGGATAAATATACCTTTAGGATTCCCATCATTACACTACACCATTTTCTTCATGGCCCATAAACACTTTCAATACTACATACAGCTCTAGCAAAAGAGACCACTGAAAAATGTTCAGTTTGTCTGATTTTTCTCTTTATAGGTATATTTTTGAGTAAAATGTAAATTGTTCTTTTATTGTATAAACTTCTGACAACATGTCTCCGAAAGTCCAAGCAATAAATTTTTTTTCTTACAAAGAAAAATGGTCAAAATAAAAAAATAAAAAAATAACCAGTGCTTTCAGACCTCAAATAATGCAAAGAAAAGAAGTTCATAATCATTTAGAAACAACAATACTAATGTTTTAACTCAGGAAGAGTTCAGAAATCAATGTTTTGTGGAATAACCATGATTTTTAAGCACAGCTTTCCTGCGTCTTGGCATGCTTTCCACCAGTCTTTCACACTGCTCCTGGCCCAAAAATGTAAGCAGTTCTTCTTTGTTTGATGGCTTGTGACTATCCATCATCCTCTTGATTACATTCCAGAGGTTTTCAATGGGGTTCAGGTCTGGAGATTGGGCTGCAAATGACAGGGTTTTGATGTGGTGTCCCTTAATTTTTGCCAGAGCTGTACATATATAAAATACTAGATGGTGGCCCGATTCTAGCGCATCCGGTATTCTAAAATATGTATGTACGGTAGTTTATTTATGAAGATTTCAGAATAATCCAATGAATACACAGGATTCGGCCAGCCGGGCGCGACCAATTAGCGAAGCATGGTTCAAATCCAGCGTTAATTCGCAGCCGGACTGTGTCTGTCGCTTATCAATCAGTGAAGCCAGGGCGAGCTCCAGGTTTTTGAGGACCCCGGGAGAAAGAGTCTCACAGCCCACGTAGCATATAACACAGCCCACGTAGAATATAGCACAGCCACGTAGTATATTGCACAGCCACGTAGTATATTGCACAGCCCACATCGTATATAACACAGCCACGCAGTATATAGCACAGCCCACGTAGTTTATAACACAGCCCACGCAGTATATAGCAATGTGGGCACCATATCCCTGTTAAAAAAAAAAAAAAAAATTAAAATAAAAAATAGTTATATACTCACCTTCCGGCGCCCCTGGATCCAGCCCAGGCCGCTACGTGATCTGGGTCATTGCCGCAATGCATTCTTGGGACCGGAGCATTGCAAGGAGCAGGAAAGGCTGCCGCGGATGGTGGAAGTTGAGAATATAATGATTTTCTTTTATTATTATTTTTAACATTATATGTTTTTACTATTGATGCTGCATAGGCATAGGTAAAAAGTTGGTCACAGAGTTAATGGCAGCGTTAACGGACTGCTAAACCGCTATGTGGGCATTGACTGGAAGGGAGTAGGGAGGGGCCAAGTCGCAGCCAGACTGTGCCTGTCGCTGATTGGGCGCGCCCAGCCAGCCGCGACCAATCAGGGACGTGGGATTTCCGTGACAGAGACAGACAGACAGACGGAAGTGGACCTTAGACAAATATATATATATATATATATATATATATATATATATACACACACACACACACAGTGGGGCAAAAAAGTATTTAGTCAGTCAGCAATAGTGTAAGTTCCACCACTTAAAAAGATGAGAGGCGTCTGTAATTTACATCATAGGTAGACCTCAACTATGGGAGACAAACTGAGAAAAAAAAAAATCCAGAAAATCACATTGTCTGTTTTTTTAACATTTTATTTGCATATTATGGTGGAAAATAAGTATTTGGTTAGAAACAAACAATCAAGATTTCTGGCTCTCACAGACCTGTAACTTCTTCTTTAAGAGTCTCCTCTTTCCTCCACTCATTACCTGTAGTAATGGCACCTGTTTAAACTTGTTATCAGTATAAAAAGACACCTGTGCACACCCTCAAACAGTCTGACTCCAAACTCCACTATGGTGAAGACCAAAGAGCTGTCAAAGGACACCAGAAACAAAATTGTAGCCCTGCACCAGGCTGGGAAGACTAAATCTGCAATAGCCAACCAGCTTGGAGTGAAGAAATCAACAGTGGGAGCAATAATTAGAACATGGAAGACATACAAGACCACTGATAATCTCCCTCGATCTGTGGCTCCACGCAAAATCCCACCCCGTGGGGTCAGAATGATCACAAGAACGGTGAGCAAAAATCCCAGAACCACGCGGGGGGACCTAGTGAATGAACTGCAGAGAGCTGGGACCAATGTAACAAGGCCTACCATAAGTAACACACTACGCCACCATGGACTCAGATCCTGCAGTACCAGACGTGTCCCACTGCTTAAGCCAGTACATGTCCGGGCCCGTCTGAAGTTTGCTAGAGAGCATTTGGATGATCCAGAGGAGTTTTGGGAGAATGTCCTATGGTCTGATGAAACCAAACTGGAACTGTTTCGTAGAAACACAATTTGTCGTGTTTGGAGGAAAAAGAATACTGAGTTGCATCCATCAAACACCATACCCACTGTAAAGCATGGTGGTGGAAACATCATGCTTTGGGGCTGTTTCTCTGCAAAGGGGCCAGGACGACTGATCCGGGTACATGAAAGAATGAATGGGGCCATGTATCGTGAGATTTTGAGTGCAAACCTCCTTCCATCAGCAAGGGCATTGAAGATGAAACGTGGCTGGTTCTTTCAACATGACAATGATCCAAAGCACACCGCCAGGGCAACGAAGGAGTGGCTTCGTAAGAAGCATTTCAAGGTCCTGGAGTGGCCTAGCCAGTCTCCAGATTTCAACCCTATAGAAAACCTTTGGAGGGAGTTGAAAGTCCGTGTTGCCAAGCGAAAAGCCAAAAACATCACTGCTCTAGAGGAGATCTGCATGGAGGAATGGGCCAACATACCAACAACAGTGTGTGGCAACCTTGTGAAGACTTACAGAAAACGTTTGACCTCTGTCATTGCCAACAAAGGATATATTACAAAGTATTGAGATGAAATTTTGTTTCTGACAAAATACTTATTTTCCACCATAATATGCAAATAAAATGTTAAAAAAAACAGACAATGTGATTTTCTGGATTTTTTTTTCTCAGTTTGTCTCCCATAGTTGAGGTCTACCTATGATGTAAATTACAGACGCTTCTCATCTTTTTAAGTGGTGGAACTTGCACTATTGCTGACTGACTAAATACTTTTTTGCCCCACTGTATATATATATATATTACTTTAAAAGGATTCATGTCAAACTAATCCTGAAAGAAAGCAGTGACTCTTTGTGTAATCGGACAGTTGCACATGTCTGGGGTACATTCACATTCAGAGGCACATTTCACAGGTATGAATGCTGAACATGGAGCCCGATTGATATTCGAGTCATAGGACGCAGTCAGACATCTGTACAAATCAGTCGAGACTCGTGGCCAGTCCGTGCATTGGGGTTCGATCTTGCACAGCATGATAAAGGGGCAGGGATCCCAATTCTACAGCTTTATCACTTATTGAGCTACTTGCTTCAGCTTTGGATAAAAACTTAGGAGGATTTTTGCTGCAGATCGACCAGTTTTCTGAATGTGGAGCTCTGTGTAACACCGACCACAACGCTGATTGGTGTACACTGTGCATAGGCAGAAAGCTGCCAGTCAGTGGTGGGGGCCAAGTTGCACTACATAGCAGCTGGTTTACTAGCCCTCTAATGATAATCTCATGATGATAACAGTGATTTTAGTACAGCAAGCAGCCCAGTATGTGACATATCGCTGGAATCAGTGTCTGTGCCTCTAAATCATGGTGCTCTTAAATTAGTTAGCCAAAAATCTGGTGAAAGATTCCTTTTAATAAAAACACTGTTTCTAAGTGGAGAAGCCCTCAAAAGGTTTCCCCCATGCTAATAGTTGCTGTGAGTCAGTAGACAAGCGGTTGGCGTACAATGAGGGAGAGGACACACCCTGCGTTATTCTAGAACAGCTCCGACAGGTTTGGAGCAATTAAATAAAACATGTAAAGATCACATTATAAATCCAAAAAGCCATTAAAACACACGTCATAGAACAGATCTGCTTTTATTGAGGTCACTTTGATAGTAATGACTTGTCAAATGACTCCTGCGTCAAACTGCATGGCGCTGTGCTGCAGGGAGCTACACATGTACGAGGTGTTGGAGAGAGTTGGCTGTTGAGGCACTGTTTGCTTTGGCACAGAGTCACAAAATGGCCTATAAAGCTTTTTCATCAAATCTTGTTCTTCTGCACACAGCAACTTCTTTCTAGATAACATCACAGTTGAGTTGGTCAGGGATGTTCTTTGGTCCTTAGGGCACAACCCCAAATTTGCGGCCCACCTCTGTAAATGCCTGCACGCAATTGTCAATGTCCTCGTCACTGTGAGCTGCAGAAATCTGGACACGGATGCGAGCTTTCCCCTTAGGGACCACTGGGAAGCTAAATCCGATTACATAAATGCCTAAAGGGTAAAAAAATAAAATAAAAAATAAAACACAGAAGTACATTTACTATACCTTACTGGATATAGTGATGGCACACAGGACTGGGTGACATTCTGGGCAGTCACTTGTCCACCATATCATGTCCTGATGGCTGGATCTTCTGCACATGGTCCTTATTTAAGAAAAGGTCACACGAGTCATAAGGACCTAATTCTTTAATTGACTCTCCTTGTATGTAACAAAAAAACACAGACTTTTCCATTTAGAATATACGAAATGTATACCCAAACAGCCCACACTCCTGACCGGCAGCTTGCTTTGTACAATGCTCAATATCAGCAAGCTGCTAACCAGTAGTGGAGGCGGAGTTAATCAGATTAGCTGGACTACCTGGCACGTGACACCTAGTCCTATGATGATAATCTTCTGCTGATAAAACACTGATTGTATTGAAACTACAGCAAGCTACTAGGCAAGTGACATCCTTGGAACCAAGCTGTCTGCAACTATATAATACCGCTTTCAGATTAAATATCAGTGAAACTGCTGAAATTTTTCTTTTATATAGTATGCATCATCTCCGCATAACAAAGTGTTACGTTACAAATTCTAAAATGGGAAAAAAAAAAAAAAAGCATCCATACAATGTCATGTTCACACATACAAAAGAGGACGCAAGTTTTTCTTTTATACCCCTCAATTGTTTTACATCTACTCTGATGGCAAAAGTGTACATTAAAAACTGCCCTGTGAGCCAGACCCGTCACCATGCCCACTAGGTTTATTGCTACCAACGTCACTAACCTCTATCTAACATCTCATCCGCCATAGATGAAGCCAGTCTGGCATCACCAAGCATTACTGGACAGATTGGATGATCCTTCCCAGAAATGGTGAAGCCTGCAGCCGTCATCTTGGTACGGAACCTAAAAAGCACAAATAGGCACTGACAGACTCATATTGTAATTAACAGTCTAAAAAGTTAGAAGTATAGGAATGCCTGACCCGATTAAGCCGTAAAAAAATAAAACATTCTGGTGACTCTAATACCAAGGATTGTCTGTCTGCTGTCTCTAACATCATGTCCTCCCTCTATCTGAAACTAAATCTCTCCAAAACTGAACTACTTGTGTTTCTCCCTTCTACTAACCTCACTCTACCCAACATCGAAATTACCCTGGAGGGTTCAACCATAACTCCCAAGCAGCATGCCTGCTGTCTTGGGGTCATATTCGACACCGAACTTTCCTTTACTCCACATATCCGATCACACACTTGCTCCTGTCACCTGCATCTTAAAAACATCTCCAGAATCCGACCTTTTCTCACCTTTGAAACTGCTAAGACTCTTACTGTCGCTCTTATTCATTCCCGTCTGGACTACTGCAACTCTCTTCTGATCGGTCTCCCTCTTACCAAACTTTCTCCTCTCCAATCCATCTTGAATGCAGCAGCCGGGGTCATATTTCTGTCCAGCCACTTCACCGATGCCTCCATCTTGTGCCAGTCATTACACTGGCTACCCATTCGCTACAGGGTCTAGTATAAACTCATCTCTCTCACCCACAACACTCTCCACAGTTCTGCACCGCCTTATATCTCCTCTCTCATCTCCGTCTATCGCCCTACACGTGCCCTCCGTTCTACAAATGACCTAAGACTAACATCCCCCGTAATCCGAACCTTGCACCTCCGTCTGCAAGACTTCTCTCTTGCTGCGCCAGCTCTCTGGAATGCACTTCCCCAGACGATCAGACTGATACCTAGCCCCGACCTATTCAAGTGCGCTTTAAAAACCCATCTCTTCAAACAAGTCTACCACATCAACTACTCAGTAAACTAACTTGGTCCTGTTCCCTCCTTCCAAATATTATTTGCATCTGAATCTGCACCCTACTATTCATCTGTCTCCACACCCTCCATGCACATGATAACTGCACTTGATACTTGACTATTGCACTTAAACACACAGGCTGATGACCGGATCATGCAGCTTTATATGAAAATCCCTATTTTTTATAATTGCCAGACCTGAAATAACAAGCACTTTTCACCTATTGTGTCCCCCCATTTCCTTGTAGATTGTAAGCTTGCGAGCAGGGACCTCACCCCTAATATCACTGTTTAAATTGTCTTAACTTGTACTGAATTTATTGTCTGTACATGTCCCCACTAATTGTAAAGTGCTGCGGAATATGTTGGCACTATATAAATAAAAATTATTATTATTATTAGGTCACCTGCACCAACATCCAAAAAGAAGAAATATAGAGCAATGGATATTGAAGCTTTAGCACAATGTTTGCGAAAGGAAACCAAGAACATCTTTACACAAATATCAATCTGCATGAAATAAAACCATGAAAAATGGGGTGATAAGACTGATAGCTCTTCAACATACACGTGGATTCTAGGTCATTAATGCAGGGTCATAAATTGAAGAGCATGGGGCTGTCTATTCCAGATAAATTCTTTTCCATAGGGCATATTACGATATTATGAGAATTAAAGGTCCCCAGTTAGATTTAGCCAGGGCAGAGGGACACATATATACATATAAAGCACCCATTATGTTCTAGACCTTTGCCTTACGTTTGAGCACATTGGTTGTAAAAAGTATATTATATACGGTATATACTAGATGGTGGCCCGATTCTAACGCATCGGGTATTCTAGAATATGTATTTATGTATGTATATAGCAGCCACATAGTATATAGCACAGGCCACATAGTATATAGGAGCCATGTAGTGTATAGCAGACAAGTACTACATGGCCTGTGCTATATACTGTGTGGCTGCTATATACATACATATTGTAGAATACCCGATGCATTAATACAGGCCACGCAATATATTACAGTGGCCACGCAGTATATAACACAGCCACGTACTATATAACAGCCCACGCAGTATATAGCAGCCACACGGTATATAACACAGCCCACATAGTATACAGCAGTGTGTGCACCATATCCCTGTTAAAAAAGTAATTAAAATAAAAAATAGTTATATACTCACCCCCTGGGATCCACCGAAGCTCCGGCGATACGCGCGCGGCTGCCGCCATCTTCCGTTCCCGGCGATGCATTGCAAAATTACCCAGATGACTTAGCGGTCTCGCAATGCATCGCTGGGAACGGAAGATGGCGGCCGGCGCGAGCGGCTCGGCGGACTACGGAGGGTGAGAATCGCAGGTTTTTTGTTTTTTTATTATTTTTAACATTACATTTTTTTTTACTATTGATGCCGCATAGGCAGCATCAATAGTAAAAAGTTGGGGACACACAGGGTTAATAGCAGTGGTTACGGAGTGCGTTACCGCCGGCATTAACCCTGTGTGAGCGCTGACTGGAGGGGAGTATGCGGGTGCCGGGCACTGACTGCGGGGAGTAAGGAGCGGCCATTTTCTTCCGGACTGTGCCCGTCGCTGATTGGTCGTGGCTGTTTTCCCGTGACCAATCAGCGACTTGGATTTCCATGACAGACAGAGGCAGCGACCAATGAATATCCGTGACAGAAAGACAGACAGAAGGACAGACAGAAAGACGGAAGTGACCCTTAGGCAATTATATAGTATAGTATAATATATATATACTTGTAAGCAACAGTCATTATTTTCCAGTCCGTTGCCAAAAATCTAAAGGCTATTCCTATTATAGTGGCTATATGTTCTACCTGCAGCCATAATTTCTCCAAAGCTGTGTCCTTACCGTGTAGTTTTTGCAGCCATAGATTGTGCAATTTCATTGCTTTCCATCAGGAGGTCTAGTGCTTTGGAGGCGCTGCCAACCACAGCGGGAGGAAGAGTATTCGAGAATAGATAAGGTCGTGAGCGTTGACGTAGCAGGTCAATTAAAGGCTTTGGTCCAGTTGTATAACCACCTAGAAGGATAAAGCCGTATGTTACAGAAGATTGGACAAAGATATTGATAGTATGTAAACTACAAACTGAGAACTAACCTAAATAAAATGGATTGGCATACAACCAGAAAGGACAAGGCTGTCCATGCACATGGTTATGTAATTGGGCAGATGGGAAAAGTCCATGGCCAATAAGCTGATATCAGA
This sequence comes from Ranitomeya imitator, assembly GCF_032444005.1. Classification (NCBI taxonomy): domain Eukaryota; kingdom Metazoa; phylum Chordata; class Amphibia; order Anura; family Dendrobatidae; genus Ranitomeya; species Ranitomeya imitator. The sequence goes on from NC_091289.1 coordinate 57,620,186, forward strand.
GCATCCAGCAGACTTTAGGATGTCCGCTCAGCTTAGGGCTCATACAGACGAGCGTATCGGACTTGTGCTTTTTCATCAGACCGCATACTGACCAATGCTATTCAATAGGGCTGTTCAGTTGGTTGAGCCTTCTCTCGGCTTGACTGTCCATGTGGACAAAGATTGGCAGCATACACCACTTTCTTGTGTAGATCGGATGAGATTCACCCATTCAAGTCTATGGGTGTGTAAAAAAAAAAAAAAACAGATCCCTCGCAGAACATCGGTGTAACCTCTGATTTTTACAAAAAGACACTTTTCTATTATAAACCTAGGAATTTATTTGATCATATACATTTTTTTCCATGAAGATTTATGAAAACTGATCACACACGGAAGTGAGAAACAAGCACAAGGATGAAAATGAGTTGAAAGTCGTCCGAGCCAAGTATTGAAATTCGGACAATTTTTCACTCGCTCGTCTGCAGATAGCCTTACTTTCAGTCAATGTCAATGTGTTGTCCATGTGCAAGGGCAAACAGTACAAGGTACATTCCTGACAAAATGGAAGATTTAGGAGTGCTGACCTGCAGCTCCACCGAGCGCTTTCCCAAGAGTAGAGTTTACAATTGTCACCTGGTCCATGACACCCAAAAGCTCATCTGTGCCCCTGTCAATGAGAAAGGATGGATGAGTAAAAAGTGAAGATAACGCATCAGTGCTTCAATTTGTGGACTTCTCCTTGTGGCTGTTCAAACTAGGACACCCCTGTATGGCGAGAACCTGTTTGTTCAGTGGACATTGGGAATCTCATAAAGTACTTGAGTTGGGGTCCTCGGCGTCACTTGACCCTACAGCAGCGTCCTGGGTGGCTATCGGGGTACGGATGTGACTTGTATACGGGCTGCTGTCTACATAAATAGAAGGGCAAAAGGTAAAATGTTCCCACTGAAAATCTTCCTTCTCAGAAGAAGGCAAGTATAAGTTTTGAGAACATCGAATGCCATGTTGGATTATTCCAGGCCCGGGTGTAGAACACAACGACAGCTCTCTTGGGCATAGCTGCCAGGGTTTATTCTTAATCTGTAGTTGCTCCATCTAAATGTTATTTTATTGTGTAAATGCTGACCTGGAAAAGCCCGGAATAGCCAATGCCTCTGGCGGCCATCAGCAACGCTGCTGTTATCCTGCATTGGATATTGTAGATGATCCTTCCCCTTCACTATAGCTCATGCTGAATGCCGGAAGTCTACAGAGATGCAGATGGCTGCTGTCTGCTACAATTAGCTCACAGTCCTTTGAGGGAGGACATATTGGGCTGTGTTCCCACGATGGGTATTTGGTGACTTTTTGATGTTGCAGATTTTATGCACTTATTATTAGTTTATTTTTAGGTGCATTTTCGTCTCTTTTTGGTGCGTTATGCCTTTAAAAACAAAGCAGTTTTATTTTTGGCTTTGACAAAACTTTGATACAGTCATCTTCAGCAAACGTATGTTTTTAGTGCATTTCCGCAACATAAAGGCGTATCGTAATTTATCTGCAGATTTTCAGCATCTGATGCAATTATATGGGGAAAATCTGCATAGAAATGCTGTATATTCACAAGAGAAATTGACATGTTGCGGATTTCAAAACACGAATTAAAAAGGAAAAGAAAAAAAACATAAACCCCATCCACTTTGCTGGAACTGTGAGAAGCAAGAAATACACAGCGTCAAAAACTCACCAAAAATACTGCGCATAAACTTAGGCAATCCGGAAATTGAGGTTATTTCTACTTTGTAGCCTGTGAATGAAAATGTACGGATGGGAGAGAGCGCACTGCACTCACAGTACGGCTTAGGCGTTAGATAGAACACAATAAAATGATGATAAAGAGGTGATGAGCAGATCTGGCATATAGAAGGCCAAAGGGAGACTGCAATATTAGGCTGGGGCTAAACTGCGATTTCGGCTGTCGCACCAGTTACGTGGCCAAAAATCACTCTGCACTGCTGCAATAAAACAGCATAATGCAGGAGAATGGGGGTCACATTGTGACTCAAAAAGGTACTGAACCCGCAACAAGCAATTTACAGAAAGTCAGAATCAGCTGAAATATTTTCAACCAGCTTGTCGCAGTACCGTGTGGGTCCCGATGTGACCCCCATTCACCTGCATTACACTGTGAGGTAGTGAGTCGCCCAGCCAGGGTAGTAGGGTACTCGGTACCGGTTCTTAAAAGGGATATCATGGTGGCTGCGACCTAGTCCGTGGCCCTGGGACTCAATTAAAGGGGTTTGGTATGATGTAGTCTATTTGTGACGCCACCTGTGGTTTTCGGTCATTAGTGGGACAGACGCTGCATTGAAGGGGTGCCCCAGGGGATGTTGAGGCAGCATGGGTGTTACGTTTCCCACAGGTGAATCGGGGTCCCCAGGGGTCCTATTGTGTGTGGCCAAGATGATGGTATGTGCCAATGAATAAATAGAGGAGACAGTTGTAAGTCTTTACCTGGTTTACTGTAGTTGGCTGGCCACAGTCCAGGGCACCAGGCACAGGTCTGGTATGGCCCATCCAGCCCAGAGGCAACGGAGAGTCCCCTTCTCCAGGTGAGGTCCGTGAGCCTTTCCTCGAGCGCTGTTAAAGGTGAGGTCCCTGCTGCCTGAAGCTTCCTACAGGATCCTCCAGTTTCCCCCTGTCCTGGTACAGATACCTGAACGACGGGCAGCTTCAGCCTTTTTACAGGAACTCCATCATGCCCCGGGCTCCTTAGTTGCTGCTGCGTCTCAGGCGTGGTGTGGAGCAATTTCATACAGTCCTCGGCCCTCCAGTTCTGCTCTGTGTCCTAGAGTCGCACAAAAGCCTCGGGCTCCCGGTACCGGTCCTGCGCTTTGGCTCTGAGGGTGCCCGGTCACAGTTCCCCTCTGAGCCCTGTTCCTCTCATTTGCTCCTTCCCTTTCCGGCTACTCCACATACAACCCTTCCAGGTTATTTCTCCTTTCCCAGAGGCTGCAGCTCCCTCGTGGCTGCCAGGCTTCTCACGTCTGCTCCAGACATCCTTCCACTTCAGTGTCTCTCTCACTACACTCCCCCTCCTCCAGACCAGCACATATATCCATATTTGAGGGAAGCTCCCCTGAATCCAGTTCTATAGCTTCCCCTCCTGGCCTGGATTCAGAATGTGTTGCATGTGTGTTCCTTACCTGGTGAAGAGAACTCCATTGCCTCTAAGCATGACATTACCTTCCTCGAAGGAAAAGCAACATCACTGCAGCAACCGGTCACCTGGGGTGCTACAGTAGTGGCTAGAGTGATTATTGTCTGTGCAACCTGTGTCACATTACAATTTTTTCAATTTCTCCAGTGAGCATGCTGCCAGCTCTATATATCTATATTGTAGGGATTCACAATCTCTGATACCATTTGGAACACAAAGCCACTGGTTTTTTTTTTAATCATAAATGGAATAGTGTTTAGTTCCATGGGTTTTACAGTATTAAAACCATGTATAACACGTATTCCTATAATTCAATAATAAAGCCTCAAAAAATATGAAAAAAAACACAATTCCCATATATGAACATGGAAAAAATAAAGGCAAAATGAAGAAAATAAAATATAATATTCTATTACATCAAACAAACAGTAATTTTTGAACATGACCACAACAACTATTAAAAACAAGGTGAATCTCCATAAAAACAATGGAGGCGGCTACAGGGCGATAATAGATGAACACCAAATATGTCTAAACAAGGTTTTGCTCATGAAGTTGAAAAAAGTACTGGTATATATATATCTAGCGCCAAATAATAATGAATGCACAAAAAAGGTGCCGAAAAACTGGCTACCATTGATGAAAAATAATAGGGCAGCAAATATATGGAGCCATCCATACAGAGACTATTGGTAAGGTGCAAAAGTGCTAAAGACACATAGCCATATGAAAATAAAAACCCAAAAAGAATAGGAGCAAAATGAACCTATCAAATAACTTCCAAAGTAAGACCCAAGCGGACAACTAAACATAAATAAAAAAGAACCACTTGAAAGAATAATAAATCCAAAAACCATAATGTACAAATATCAATATTTTTATTAGAGACACCAATCCAGACTAACACAAAGACATAATAAAAAACATATAAACGATATCGTTTATATGTTTATGTCTTTGTGTTAATCTGGATTGGTGTCTCTAATAAAAATATTGATATTTGTACATTATGGTTTTTGGATTTATTATTTATTATTCTTTCAAGTGGTTCTTTTTTATTTACATAGCCATATGAAGGCTAAATGGCCACCAAAACGTTAAGCTCTCTGTGCATGCGCCTACAAAAACAGCCCCACAATACACTGCTGTGCAAACATTAATGCAATGAAGACACTAACAAGGCAAGAAATGAAGCATAAAAAAAAACAAATGATACTTACATAGTAAAAGGCACTTGCCCCCATTTGGAAGAAGCCTGGTAGGCGAAATGGCGCTGTCGAGTTGGCGGCACGGGCGGTATATAGAACCTTTTACTATGTAAGCTCAAGACAACTAGTCCTGTGTGATAATCTCCTGCTGATAAAATACTGATTTTATTGAAACAGCAACACAGTCTATTAAGTGATACATCCCTGGAATCAGGGTCTCTTCCTCTATATCATACTGCTCTGAGGTTACATACAAAAACCGGTTGACAGATTCCTTTTAATGTGCCTGCAAATAGCACTCTGGTCATGTTCAACAAACCCAAGAAAACGCTCTTTGCGTATTATCAGTGCCTTACCGTCCATTTGGTCCCATAAAGCCAGTGGCATGGCACTCATCGATGAATACTAAGGCATTATATCGCTTCGCAAGGTCACAAATCTCACGAAGAGGAGCGATATCTCCATCCATAGAGAAGACGCCGTCTGTGACTATGAGACGCAGCCGGTGTTTCTGGAAACAAATGAGAGGTTAGTGTGTAGAGACATGGAACCGAGAGTGGAGCGTGCGTTGTACTGACCCCAAGTATGGACGGAGCCGCTATAACAGAGCCGCAGTGCACAGCATGCTGCAAATGGGAAAAAGTGTCATCTACAAGGCGTGGAGAAAAGGAATCGTGCCGACCCTGAAAGCAGAGAGCCTGCAGGAAATCTCCACTTCAGCGCATACGTGCGACTGCAGAACTCTATAGATTACATGTCTAACAATTCATACACTGAGCAAACGGCATTTTCCATTGCTAGACAGAAAAATACCAGAAAGCGAGAATTGTTTTTCTAAACTATAGGTGCAGTAGTTATTCGGCATATGTCCACGTTATAAAGCGGCAGCACCTTGCACTGTGACTTCACCATTTGTGATGGTGTTTGTCACATTAATTTATATTGTTATTTATTGTTTATATTATGCATTTTTTATATTGTTAATTTAGATTGTTATTTATTGTTTATATTATGTATTATTTCTATTGTTATTTAGATTATGTATTTTTATATAATGTATTGTTTATACTGTTAATTTATATTGTTAACCAGATACTGATCACAAAATATCAAGGCTATGTGCACACGTTGCAGATTCTCTGCGGATCCGCAGCGTTTTTTCCGTGCAGAAACGCTGCAGAACCGCAAGTGATTTACAGTACAATGTAAATCAATGGGAAAATAAAAATGCCGCGCTAATGGTGCGGAAAATTCAGCACGGAATCCGCAGCGGATTAAAAAAAAGGACCATGTCAATTCTTTGTGCGTTTCTGCACCCATTCCATTATAGGAAGATGCAGGGGTAAAAACGCATGAAATCCGCAGTAACAACACACAAAATCCGCATAAAAAACGCACAGATTCTGACCTGCGTTTTCTGCCAAGAGATGCAGAATACGCACAGAAAATACCACAGGCAAATCCGCAACGTGGGCACATAGCCCAAAAAGAAAATGCAAAAATGTCCATTATGGATCCCTGCGATTCCACTAAGCTTAATGTAAGTCACCCCTGTAGTCACGGCTAAGCCGGCCGCGGCAGATTTCTGCCCATACCTGAATGCAGAAATAAAATTAAGGGCAAGATCACACCAGAGTATAAAAAAAAAATCTTCAGAATTACATCCAGATTAGTAAGATGATTTTCTGGTCACTTGTCGTCCATCCCTGTGCAGCCCGGTTTTCTACAGCAGCAGTTATTAATCAGAACCAATTTTCATTTTTCTAGGTTATAGAATTGTAATGTATCTGTAAAAATCAGATGTTGTATTGTGTCTGCGTGACATCTGATTTTTTTTTCTTGCACCCATGAACTTGAATGGGGAGTCACATCTGATTTCCGGGATCAAATCATGCATGCTGCAATTTTTTTATTTATTTTTTTCCCCCACACGCCGAGTCGGCATTAATAATGCTGTCTTCATAGCAATAATGACTTCCCCCTAATTCTAGCTGCCCTCTACAAGTATCTAATTTTACTACAGAGAGGAGCTGCCTCTTACAGAAAATCTGCCACCTAATCTGAGAGCAGTTGAGGCTACATGCGCACGTTGCGGATTTTGTTGCGGATCCGCAGCAGCTTTCCATGCATTTACAGTACAATGTAAACCTATGGAAAATGCAATCCGAAGTGCCCATGGTGCGGAAAAAAAACGCGCGGAAACGCTGTGGTTTACATTCTGCAGCATGTCAATTCTATAAGCGGATTCCGCATTGGTTTACACCTGTTCCATAATAGGAATCCGCAGGTGTAAAACCGCAGGTGGAATCCGCACAAAATCCGCGGTAAATCCGCAGGTAAAACGCAGTGCCTTTTACCTGCGGACTTATGAAATCCGCTGCTGAAAAATCCGCAGAGCTCAAAACTACATGTGCACAGACCCTGAATGTAGAGACAGAGACCCTGATTCCTGCAATGTGCCACTTACTGTGCTGCTTGCTGCAGTTTGAATAACTCACTGACTTATTAGCAGGTTATTATCACTAGAGGACTAGTAAAACTGCTGCCAGGTAGTCCTCCATATTCATAAGCTCTGTACAGTTCTGCCACCACCAATGAATTTCAGCTCTCGTTGTGCACTGTGCATAGGCAGAAAGATGCCAATCAGTGGTGGGGGTAGGGTTATACAGAGTTCATTACTCCGAGAACTGCTATATTTGTATCATATAAAACAGGGATTTTTTCAAAACTGCAGCAAACAGCTCATTAAGTGACACATCAATGGAATCAGGGTCTCTGCCCCTACATCACGCTGCTCTCAGATGGAGTAGCAAAAACCTGATGACAGATTCCCATTAATTAGTTCTCAGAATAGTCTATTATTACCTATCCAAATAGGTGATAACTGTATGATTTATGAAGCACTGAAATCTGGGAGCCTCAGCGATCACCAGATGATTGGTAACAACTAAGCGTCATGATTATAGTCATCCGATAAATTAAATATAAGTAGTTTGTGACAAAACAAAGTATTATCCATCACCAAAACATCAGAGACTTGTTTCCAGAGTCATCCCACAATGAATAAGGAGCACTAACCACTGTGCTGCATTATTGCATGGACGCTGTATGGCGGCATTATATGTACTAGCTGTGACTGGTAAGTACTAGAAGATGCCTAATTTTTAGGCCATCATAAAAGATTCAACCAAACTATGAGATTTTCACTGACGCCATGTTTCGGCTCTGTTCACACATAGTCCTGAGCCGCTGTGATCTTTCTGCCGTTTCCTGCCCAATCATTTACCCTTGCAGAGAAACGGCCGTTTTATTTGCAGGGCCAGGCGGACCATCGTACTGACCAGGCAGTCTGGGAAAACAGCAGTTTCTCTGCAAAATTAAGTGACCGTGCGAGGATCACAGCATTGTAGTGTTCAAGGATTAGCAAAAACCTCACTAATGATCGTATACGGCACACGGCTACAGCCAGGGGCTAATCAAGTGGCCGGATATCATTGCTACCTGCGCTTCTTTCAGTTTGGCCTCTAGATCCTCCAAGTCCATGTGTCTGTACCGGTACTTGTTGGCCTTGCAGAGGCGGATGCCATCGATGATGGAGGCATGGTTCAGCTCGTCTGATAGCACTGCATCTTCAGGGGTCAGCATGGCCTGGAGAGGAAGCGGAAAGAAAAAAAATAAGATACCGCATAACCAATAATATCCTTATGTCAACTATGTCCATCAGCGCCATACACATTGCATGAAGCAGCAGCTCTATTTCTGCACAGAATCTGCACGGATTTTCCCCACGGCACATAGAGGAGATTTGGTCAAATCTTAACCACTTTATTGGGACTTCAAGCTGCCATTTGTCAGCACCATGTGAACAAACCAAAAAGCGATTATATCCACTGGGAAGCGCATGATGAAAACCAGATTCCTACTGCAATCACTCACCTCAAATAGGCCAGCGTTGGCGTCAAAGCAGCTTATATACAAGATGGCGTCTTCTCTTTGGTGGAACCGTGCAATCTTCTCCTCAAGGCGTTTGTGTATGTTCTGGGGAATGAAGGCAACACTCATAAGACAATTCAAGTAGAGCGCACCCGGCCATGGATTTTATCACACATCTGTGTGCGGTCCTTTACACCACGGACCCATTCATATCAGGTATACTCTTGGTCTGCGAATACGACCAAACTGGGACAGGGTTTGGGGCTTTTTTGCAGACCATCAGTCCTTAAAATGTAAATAAATACAAAAAAATGTCAATCTGTATGTCTACACTATAATGGGTACCTGTGTTATCAGTGAAAAGCACAAACAGGACAAATATGCAAAACATGGATGCAGTGTCGGACTGGGGTGCCAGGGGCCCACCAGAAACCAAGTCCTGGGCCCAACTTATTATCCACATGTAAATGTGGCATTATCCTCAATCACAGCTTTATATAGCAATGAGCTGGGTAGATTGGTAAATTAGCAAGATGCCGCCTGTGTCTGTATATAATGATTCCAGTGTATTGTGCCAAGTGCTGCTCATACTAGAGGGTGGTGGCCACTCCTGCACAGGGGCCCACCAGAGGATTCTCCTGTATTCCTGTGGGCCAGTCCGAGGCTGCATGGATGTGCGAATGGGGGCTTTTTTTAACAACATCCCCAATATTGTAGATTTTCACCTTTAACCTTTTTTTCCCTTTTTTGAGGTCTGATAGAATAAAACAAGAAAAGAAAAAAAAAAAAACAACAACTGAGACATGACAGTTTCTGATCTGCTCTGTGGACCAAATTTTCCCATCCAAGTGAATGAGTCTATAAAATAAAAACAAAAACAATATGTGGATGGATCATCCTAGTGTCACGGTTTTTCACTGAGCAATTGATAGAAACTTTGAAAAAAAAAATAATTGCATATACAGTGTGTAGATATAGATATAGATATAGATAGATAGGAAAAAAATGAGTGCAGCACAACGCTCACCAATGGGTGCCAGGCCTCCTGGAAAAGACCATCCTCATGTCCATCCAAGTAATATACCAAACAAAAAACGGAAGGCAGCACTCCAATGGATAATGAAGGTGAAAAAAGCTGTGAAGTTTATTTCAGACCCACATCTCGCGACGTTTCGGCTCGCACTGAGCCTTTCTCAAGCCAAAAAGAAAGGCTCAGTGCGAGCCGAAACGTCGCGAGATGTGGGTCTGAAATAAACTTCACAGCTTTTTTCACCTTCATTATCCATTGGAGTGCTGCCTTCCGTTTTTTGTTTGGTGTATATATGTATATATATATATATATATATATATATATATATATATATATATATATATATATATATATATATACACACACACACACACACATATATATTACACACACACACACACACTGTGTGCAGAATTATTAGGCAAGTTGTAAGTTAGAGGATTATTATTATTGATCAACAACTATGTTCTCAATCAACCCAAAAAATCAAATATCAAAGCTTAACCCCTTCATGACCTTGGGATTTTTTGTTTTTCCGTGTTCGTTTTTCACTCCCCTCCTTCCCAGAGCCATAACTTTTTTATTTTTCTGTCAATATGGTCATGTGAGGGCTTATTTTTTGCGGGACGAGTTGTACTTTTGAACGACATCATTGGTTTTAGCATGTCGTGTAATAGAAAATGGGAAAAAAATTCCAAGTGCGGTGAAATTGCAAAAAAAAGTGCAGTCCCACACTTGTTTTTTGTTTGGCTTTTTTGCTAGGTTCACTAAATGCTAAAACTGACTTGACATTATGATTCTCCAGGTCAGAACGAGTTCGTAGACACCAAACATGACTAGACTATTTTTTATCTAAGTGGTGAAAAAAAATTCCAAACTTTGCTAAAAAAAAAAAAAGAAAAAAAAGCGTCATTTTCCGATACTCGTAGCGTCTCCATTTTTCATGATCTGGGGTCGGTTGAGGGCTTATGTTTTGCGTGCCGAGATGATGTTTTTAATGATAGCATTTCGGTGCAGATACGTTCTTTTGATCGCCCGTTATTGCATTTTAATGCAATGTCGCGTCGACCAAAAAAACGTAATTCTGGCGTTTCGAATTTTTTTACCACTATGCTGTTTAGCGATCAGGTTAATGCTTTTTTTTATTTGATAGATCGGGCGATTCTGAGCGCGGCCATATCAAATATGTGTAGATTTGATATTTTCTTTATTGATTTATTTTGATTGGGGCGAAAGGGGGGTGATTTAAACTTTTTTATTTTTTTTATTTTTTTCACATTTTTTTCAACTTTTTTTTTTTACTTCTGTCATGCTTCTATAGCCTCCATGGGAGGCTAGAAGCAGGCACAACTTGATCGCCTCTGCTACATAGCAGCGATCTGCTGATCGCTGCTATGTAGCAGAAATGCAGGTGTGCTGTGAGCGCCGACCACAGGGTGGCGCTCACAGCCACCGGCGATCAGTAACCATAGAGGTCTCAAGGACCTCTATGGTTACAATGGAGACGCATCGCCGACCCCCGATCATGTGACGGGGGTCGGCGATGACGTCATTTCGGGCCGCCCGGCCGGAAGCGGTAGTTAAATGCCGCTGTCTGCGTTTGACAGCAGCATTTAACTAGTTAATAGCGATTCTGCCCGCGCCTATTACGGGCACATGTCAGCTGTTCAAAACAGCTGACATGTCCCGGCTTTGATGCGGGCTCACCGCGGAGCCCTGCATCAAAGCAGGGGATCTGACCTCGGACGTACTATCACGTCCGAGGTCAGAAAGGGGTTAATATTTTTGGAAGTTGGAGTGTTTTTTTTTTTTAGATTTGGCTATCTTAGGAGGATATCTGTTTGTGCAGGTAACTATTACTGTGCAGAATTATTAGGCAACTTAATAACAACTAAATATATTCTCATCTCACTTGTTTATTTATTTTCACCAGGTAAACCAATATCACTGCACAAAATTTAGAAATAAACATTTCTTGGAGTAGGACAACATATAGAAAAAGTATCATGTGATCAAAATACAACTTGCTTAATAATTCTACACAGTGTATATATTTACAGCTTCTGTAAATTTTTGGCACAAAGATCCACAGAAGATTTATTGTTAGTGACACAAAATACATAATAGCAACAATGGTGACATTTTCTGCCAACTTCACAAAATGGTGAACAATAACAATAATTGTTATTATTGTAAAATATATATATTTTACACTGTCGATTTTGCAAGTTTTCCCACCTACAAAGAATGGAGAGGTCTGTCATTTTTTATTGTAAGCACACTTCAACTCTGAGAGACTGTTAACAACTAACTAATTCTAGTGTGCACACCTATGCATGAAGGGAGGGAATGTACGGGTGCCGTCATGGAATCAGAGAAATACCGTTATCGGTAAGTAACTATGATTTTCTCTTTCCCCCATAACAGCAACAGATTTACATAGATTGTACATTAGGGGGGACCACCGCTTCCAGAACCCTTTTCCGGAAGGTGAGGTCTGAAGAGGAGGTCAGGTCTAGACGGTAGTGCTTAAAGAATGCAGAGGGAGAAGACCAAGTGGCAGCTCTACATATCTGCTCTATTGAAGCGCCAGCTCTCTCCGCCCAGGATGATGCCACCGCTCTGGTTGAATGGGCCCTTATCTCCTCCAGGACGGCTGCTCCACAGGAGGAATAGGATAGGGTGATGGTGTCTCTTATCCATCTCGCCACTGTGGCCTTTGATACTTTTTGTCCCTTTCGTGGACCCTGAAAACAGACAAACAGAGCCCTATCCTTTCTACACTCCCTAGTAGCCATCAGGTATTGGACCAGGCATCTCCTTACATCTAAAGTATGTGATACTTCTTCCCCTTCACTTTTGGGATTGGGGCATAAGGAGGGTAAAGAGATTTCCTGGGTTCTATGGAATTGTGATGCTACTTTCGGGAGGTAAGCTGGGTCGGTTCTAAGAATGACCCTATCATCCAGTATTTGCGTAAAGGGTGGGTATGCTGACAAGGCTTGCATATCACTAACGCGACGGGCTGAGGTCAAAGCTACCAGAAGGGAGGGCTTAAGGGATAAGATTTTTAAAGGGACCTCAGGTAGGGGTTCAAAAGGAGTTTTAGTGCATTCAGGACTAAGTTTAGGTCCCAGGGAGGAGTATTATGTAGAGAGATAGGCCTAGATCTACTTGAGGCTCTAATGAATCTTGCTATCCAACGATTTCTAGCTAGATCATGGTTGTACAATGCTCTCAAGGCCGCCACCTGGACTTTTAAAGGTGCTGGTGGACAGACCCTGCTCCAACCCTTTCTGTAAAAACTCCAAGATTTTGTTTATTGGAATTTCCCCAGTCAAGTCAGAACCGGATACTGACATGAATCTTTTCCATACCTTCCTGTATGCTTCAGTGGTTACAAGTTTTCTACTCTGCCGTAGAGTGGATACTAAGTTTGAAGAAAACACCCTACTGCTTAGGAGTTCCCTCTCAAAAGCCAAGCTGTCATGTGTAAATTTTTTTAAGAGTGGGTGATACACTGGTCCTTGGGACAAAAGATCTGTAATGTCCGGCAGGACCCACGGGTCTGAGATAGACATCACCCTTAGCCATGAGAACCATATTCTCCGAGGCCAGAAGGGCACTAATACAATCACCCTTGCTTTGTCTTCTCGAATCTTCCTCAATACTAAGGGGATTAGGGCTATTGGTGGAAAAGCATAAGCAAGATGATGATTCCAGGGTACTGTGAAGGCGTCTAGAGCTACTGGGCCCCCCCAAGGGTCGATTGAACAGAAGGTTTCTATTTTCCGATTCCGACTCTTCGCAAATAAGGCTACTTTCACACTAGCGTTGTGTGACGTACGTCGCAATGCGTCATTTTGGAGAAAACGATCTAAGATCTCCCATTGTAGATCCTGTGTATAGGCTTGAGCCCACTGCACTGCCGGCATGCAGGCTGTCATTGATCCCAGCAAGGGCATGGCCTTTCTTAGTGTAGTGATCGGGGAATCTCTCAGATGCGATACCATCTGTATCATATTCTGAATCTTCCCTGGTGGAAGATTGCATTTTTGGTCATTCGAGTCTAGAATTATCCCCAAGGACTCCTGTACCTGATTCGGTACCATTTTGGATTTGGGTAAATTCAATATCCACCCTAGACTCGTTAGAGATCTCATGACCGCATCCAACTGTTTGCAGTGATTGGAGGAGACGCCTATTACCAAGAGATCGTCCAGATATGGGACTATTAAGATGTTCTGTTCTCGTATGTGGGCCATCACTTCCGCCATAATCTTTGTAAATACTTTCAGAGCTATGGCAAAGGCCGAAGGGGACTGCTTTGAATTGGTAGTGTTTCACCTCCCCCTGTATTGTTACTGCAACTCTGAGAAATGTCCGATGGCTCTTGTGGATGGGAACATGATAGTACGCGTCTCTTAAGTCTAGTACAGTCATGAAACATGATGGAAAGAGCATTTTTACACAAGATTTTATTGTTTTCATTTAGAATGTTGGACCTCCAGAAACTTGTTCAGTTTATTTAAATTTATTATTGTCCTGTATGACCCGTCTGGCTTTCTGCGCAAGAAGAGAGGGGAGTAGAAACCTTTGCCTTTCTCCAGATAAGGGACTTCTTGTAAGACGCCTTTCCCCACCAGACTCAAGATTTCCCCTTGAAGTGCCAACTGCTCGTCCAATGTTTTCTTGGGAGTTATTATGAAAAGAATGATTTGGAAAAGTATGGAATTTTAATTTTAGGCTTTACCTTATTATGTCTAATACCCAAGAGCTCCAGGATATTTTTTCCCAGGCCAGGAGAAAGTCGGTCAATCTTCCTCCGACCCGGGGGAACACCTTCTTTATGGCTTTTTATTATCAGGGGTTTTATTGAAGATAAATTCTTTGTTTTTATTTTTTTTATCTTCCCATCCGTCTTTGTTTCCCTTTGGGGTCTTTCGTCGCATAAACCTTTTGTTCCGAAAAGGCCGCCTGTATGATTGATTGGGGAAACAGGGAAAGGATTTTTTCTTGTCCCCTGCTTTGTCTAAGATGTCATCCAAGGTCGAACCAAACAAGAACTCGCCTTCACACGGAATTGAGCACAATTAGTCTTAAGGTACCTTCACACATAACGATATCGTTAACGATATCGTTGCTTTTTGTGACGTAGCAACGATATAGTTAAGGAAATCGTTATGTGTGACAGCGACCAACGATCAGGCCCCTGCTGGGAGATCGTTGGTCGCTGAACAAAGTCCAGAACTTTATTTCGTCGCTGGATCTCCCGTGGACATCGCTGGATCGGCGCGTGTGACACCGATCCAGCGATGTCTTCACTGGTAACCAGGGTAAACATCGGGTAACTAAGCGCAGGGCCGCACTTAGTAACCCGATGTTTACCCTGGTTACCAGCGTAAAAGTGAAAAAAACAAACAAACACTACATACTTACCTACCGCTGTCTGTCCCCGGCGCTGTGCTTCTCTGCACTCCTCCTGTACTGGCTGTGAGTGTCGGTCAGCCGGAAAGCAGAGCGGTGACGTCACCGCTCTGCTTTCCGGCCGCTGTGCTCACAGCCAGTACAGGAGGAGTGCAGAGAAGCAGAGCGCCGGGGACAGACAGCTGTAGGTAAGTATGTAGTGTTTGTTTTTTTTTACTTTTACGCTGGTAACCAGGGTAAACATCGGGTTACTAAGCGCGGCCCTGCGCTTAGTAACCCGATGTTTACCCTGGTTACCCGGGGACTTCGGGATCGTTGGTCGCTGGAGAGCTGTCTGTGTGACAGCTCTCCAGCGACGCTGCAGCGATCCGGATCGTTGTCGGTATCGCTGCAGCGTCGCTAAATGTGAAGGGGCCTTTAGTCTGTAGGTCTCCTGGCCAACACTTCAGCCATAAGGCTCGCCTTGCAGCATTTGAGAAGGAGACAGATCTGTCGGCCAACCTGGCCGAGTCTACTTATGCATCCGCCAAAAAAGCTGCTGCCCCTTTCATTACAGAAACAGATTTTTGTATTGTTTCTCTGGAGACCTTCTCCTTTAGTTGGGAATCTAAATGATCCAACCAAACCATTAAGGCCCGGGCAATACATGTGGCCGCTATGGCTGGCTTCAATCCTCCCCGTGCCGCTTCCCAGGGGCTCTTTAAAAAAGTTTCTGCTTTTTTATCCATGGGGTCTTTTAATTACCCCATGTCTTCAAAGGGCAGGGCAAATTTTTTTAGAGGCCTTTGCTATAGCTACATCTAATTTTGGCTCTTTACTCCATGAGGAGCATGCTGGGTCGTCAAAGGGGTACTTTCTTTTAGGGGTTAGGAGAACTTTATCTGCTTTTTTCCATTCCTTTTTAATAAGGAAGTGGATTCTCTTGTTTATCGGGAAAGCTCGCAGTTTTTTTCTGTTCTAGGCCACTGAACATTAGATCTTGTGCTGTTTTCTTAGGCCGTTCGTCTACTAGCCCTGACAGCTTTTACAAGGGCATCTGTCTCTTCGATTGGGAACCAGCTACGACCCCCCTCAGAGGATGATGAAGAGGACTCGGAACATGACGATTTACTTGAGTCAGATAGTTCACTCTCTGACTCATTAAAGGCCCCGTCACACATAGCGACGCTTAAGCGATACCGACAACGATACGACCTGTCAGGGATCGTTGCTGCGTCGCTATGTGGTCGCTGGTGAGATGTCAAACAGTGAGATCTCCCCAACGACGCAGCAGCGATGCGGCGACCTGTAGCGACCTGTAGAACGATGCTATTTCATGACGATTCAATGGGACGTCCTGTCAACGAGGTCGTTGGTAAGGTGTCAAACACAGCGATGTGTGCTACCCAGCGGGACCTCAACGATCAAAAAATGGGCCAGGCCATTCCGACACGACCAGCGATCTCACAGCAGGGGCCTGGTCGCTGCTACGTGTCACACATAGCGAGATCGCTACTGAGGTCGCTGTTGCGTCACAAAACTTGTGACTCAGCAGCGATCTCGCTAGCGATCTCGCTATGTGTGACGGGGGCTTAAGGCTAGATTACAGAGACCTATGTCTGGGTTTACGCTTTTTCTTTGAGGTTTTAATGCCTTTAAGGGCGTCTTCTACCTGACTTGTTATCAGTGTCTTGAGGTCTAAGGCAAAATTTGGGGATTCTTCCTGGATAGTTTGTTCTATACATGTGCCACAGAACTTTTTCTCCCATGTAGTGGGCAGCTCTTCAGTACATATAGCGCAAGCCTTTGTTTGGATTTTGTTACACATTTCCTTCCCTGGGAAAAAAAAGATGATAACCCCTCATTAAAAAAAGCTTACTTTCACGGAGATCAATCACCCTCCTGTAGAAACAGCGGTACAGTCTCTGGCCTAGGGATTATATCCACCACTGGATCCGCAACTGTCCGTAACGTTTTGGTGGAGCTTCGGCTCCGCTGCGATCCTGAGCGACCGCTGCGGCTACGTTGCAGAGAAGAGGTGTCTCCTCTGCGCGGACGCTGTGGATGCTGGCACTGCTGGCGCTGTATCTGCCCCTGCTTAGGGGACTGCTGTACAGCCTCCTGTACGACTTGCTCCTCCTGGTCACTCATCATGACCCTAGACGCTTCTGATACCTTTCAGGGAGTTTAAATAGAGCTGTTCCCGCCTTATTGCCTGCTCAGGAAGCGCGACGGGGTGTATCCCAGCCATGCACCGCGCCACCGGCGGAAATGACGCTTCGCGCATGCGCACTGTGTCCCGGCAGAGTCCTGCGCTGCTCATTCTGTTGGGGGAAAGCGCGTGCACGCACGCGCGGTGTGTGTCAGTGTTTCTGCTCTGTCTGCCTCAGGGTTTGTCGAGAAAGACCGCGTTAATTGAATATAGAGGCCGCCGCCCCCGTTATGCTGAGCGGTCTGACAGTCCGCGCAAATTCCGGCGTCTCCCGCCCCCTCTCCGGTTCCAGGTATCTGCAGCGCTGAGTACCTGTGCCGCACGAATGCAGTGGCCGCTGTCACTCTTACGCTGTGCGGATGCTACGGAGGGCCCCTTTCAAGTGACCGCCGCCACTATGGGGAAAAGGTTTTTTTTTCTTCTTTCTCGGGAGAGGCAGACTTGTTCCTCCTTCACTGCCTCTTCCCACTCACCCTAAAGGTCCGCCGACCCCAGCGATGGTGCTTCAGGGGAAAGAAAGCTGCTGACCCAGCCAAAGCAGGGAGCCCCACTGCTTGTAACCGCACTGGATCGGCCCCCGGCATCCCACGAAGATTCCCAAGGTACGTGCTGTAGGTTCCCCATCAGGGACAGGAAACCAACTGATGTGGAAGAGAGGTACCGCCTTTTTCACTTGTAGGTTTCCTGTCCCTGAGGGCGGATCCCTCTCTCTCTCCGTGGTGCCGTCATGGGGGAAAGAGAAAATCACATTGTATGATTTTTACTAAATTATATTGAAAGAAATGAGCATTTGATCACCTACCAATCAAAAAAACACCAAAAAAGGACACATTCAAGAAAAAACACCAAAAAAACAGGCAAAGATGCTTACCTGTCTAAATAGGCCTCAATACAAATGCACAAGCAGGGTGCAGCGGAACCCAAACAAAATAGCAAGCGCACAGGTGCAATACCTAATGAAACAGCCAGCCTTCAATAAGGGTTTGGCCGTGTGGTACACCAATGCACTAAGATAAAATACTCTGTATGTGGCGTGTTCACACAAGGAATACAAAGCGTCTGGCTACAGCCTATTAATGACGCCATATGGCGGGCTGCCCAGTGCTAAAATGCATCCTGTGCGAACAGAGGCCACAGTGTACACAGTGTATTTTGTTTGGGTCCGCTGCACCCTGCTTGTGCATTTGTATTGAGGCCTATTTAGACAGGTAAGCATCTTTGCCTGTTTTTTTGGCGTTTTTTCACCTACCAATCAGCAAGAATTCTGTCTCTCACAGACCTGTTAGTTTTTCTTTACGAAGCCCTCCTACTCTGCACTCATTACCTGTATTAATTGCACTTGTTTGAACTCATTACCTGTATAAAAGACTCCTGTCCACAACCTCAATCACACTCCAACCTCTCCACCATTGCCAAGACCAAAGAGCTGCCTAAGGACACTAGGGACAAAATTGTAGGCCTGCACAAGGCTGGGATGGGCTACAGGACAACAGGCAAGCGGCTTAATGAGAAGGCAACAACTGTTGGCACAATTATTAGAAAATGGAAGAAAGATAAGATGACTGTCAATCTTCCTCAGTCTGGGGCTTCATGCAAGATCTTGCCTCGTGGGGTAAGGATGATTCTGAGAAAGGTCAGGAATCAGCCCAGAACTACATGGGAGAACCTGGTCAATAACCTGAAGAGAGCTAGGACCACAGTCTCAAACAATACCGTTAGTAACACACTACGCCATCATGGATTAAAATCCTGCAGTTCACGTAAGGTCCCTCTGCTCACACCAGCACATATCCAGGCCCATTTGAAGTTTGCCAATAACCATATGGATGATACTGAGGAGGTACAGAAGAATGTCATGTGCTCAGTTGAGATTAAAATAGTAATAGTATCAACTCCACTGGCGATATTTGGAGGAAGGATGAGGATGACTACAACCTCAAGAACACCATCCCAACCGTGAAGCATGGTGGGGGAAACATCATACTTTGTGGGTGCTTTTCTGCAAAGACGACTGCACTGTATTGAAGGGAGGATGGATGGGGTATTGTATAGCAATATTTTGGCCAACAACCTCCTTCCCCCAGTAAGAGCATTGAAGATGGGTCGTGGCTGGGCCTTCCAGCTTGACAATGACTCAAAACACACAACGAGTGCAACTAAGGAGTGGCTCTGTAAGAAGCAGAAGCCTAGCCAGTCTCCAGACCTGAACCCAATAGAAAATCTTTGAAGGGAGCTGAAACTCAATGTTGCTCAGCAACATCCCCAAAACCTGAAAGATCTGGAGAAGATCTGCATGGAGGAGTGGGCCACAATCCCTGCTGCTGTGTGTGCAAATTTGGTCCAGAACTACAGGAAATGTCTGACCTCTGTAATTGCAAACAAAGGTTTCTGTACCAAACATTAAGTTCTGTTTTTCTATTGTATCAAACACTTATTCCGTGCAATAAAATGGAAATTATGTAAAACTCATGCAATGTCATTTTCTGGCTTTTATTTTACGAATCTGTCTCTCACAGTTGACTTGTGCCTACGATAAAAATTACAGACCTCCACATTCTTTGTAGGGGGAAAACTTGCAAAAAAAAATATATATATATACATATAAATATATTTTATACACACACACACCTACACACACACACGATATATGGATTAAAAACAGATCCATTAAAATGAAGGGGGGGGGGGCTTTGTCTCTCTGGATTGTATTTAATCTCAAAATGACAAAATCTTGGAAATGGAGATTTTTTTTCTCCATCTATCAATGTTCTAAAAAAAAATTGTAATAAAGTGAAGGATGACTACCACTTTTGTAGCAGAATTTTGAAGTTTGCATTCAGCACCAGATCAAAGTGATTTCTACAATACTAAAGGGATAAAAATAGAAAGACAATTACCAAGAGATTTCTTGGAGAATGAATTCAGGATTGTTTACTCACCATGAACCATTTTCCTTTGTAATAGCTTCAACATATCCATCCCATCTCTCACCACCAGACAAAATAAAACAAAACAAAGTAAAAGGAACCTTACTGATACAAAAAGGATATTTTCATTCAATGCACTCACCTGGGTGCCACAGATAAACCTAACAGAGCTTAACCCAGCGCCATAACTATGCAGGGCCTCATGTCCTGCACGAATGACCTCAGGGTGACTGGAGAAACCAAGGTAGTTATTGGCACAAAAGTTTAAGATGCCTAAAAAAAAAAGTTTAGAATTAGAACAATTAAATGTATACATAAAATAAAAATAACTCAAACCTCCCACTTGTGTCCTCATAGCTTGCAAAAAAAGAAGGCTAAGGAGGAATCTTAACCCCTTCATGACCCAGCCTATTTTGACCTTAAAGACCTTGCCGTTTTTTGCAATTCTGACCAGTGTCCCTTTATGAGGTAATAACTCACGAACGCTTCAACGGATCCTAGCGGTTCTGAGATTGTTTTTTCGTGACATATTGGGCTTCATGTTAGTGGTAAATTTAGGTCAATAAATTCTGCGTTTATTTGTGATAAAAACGGAAATTTGTCGAAAATTTTGAAAATTTCGCAATTTTCACATTTTAAATTTTTATTCTGTTAAACCAGAGAGATATGTGACACAAAATAGTTAATAAATAACATTTCCCACATGTTTACTTTACATCAGCACAGTTTTGGAAACAAAAATTTTTTTTGTTAGGAAGTTATAAGGGTTAAAATTTGACCAGCGATTTCTCATTTTTACAACGAAATTTACAAAACCATTTTTTTTAGGGACCACCTCAAATTTGAAGTCAGTTTGAGGGGTCTATATGGCTGAAAATACCCAAAAGTGACACCATTCTAAAAACTGCACCCCTCAAGGTACTCAAAACCACATTCAAGAAGTTTATTAACCCTTCAGGTGCTTCACAGCAGCAGAAGCAACATGGAAGGAAAAAATGAACATTTAACTTTTTAGTCACAAAAATTATCTTTTAACAACAATTTTTTTATTTTCCCAATGGTAAAAGGAGAAACTGAACAACGAAAGTTGTTGTCCAATTTGTCCTGAGTACGCTGATACCTCATATGTGGGGGTAAACCACTGTTTGGGCACACAGCAGGGCTTGGAAGGGAAGGAGCGCCATTTGACTTTTTGAATCAAAAATTGGCTCCACTCTTTAGCGGACACCATGTCACGTTTGGAGAGCCCCCGTGTGCCTAAAAATTGGAGCTCCCCCACAAGTGACCCCATTTTGGAAACAAGACGCCCCAAGGAACTTATCTAGATGCATAGTGAGCACTTTGAACCCCCAGGTGCTTCACAAATTGATCCGTAAAAATGAAAAAGTACTTTTTTTTCACAAAAAAATTCTTTTAGCCTCAATAGTTTCATTTTCACATGGGCAACAGGATAAAATGGATCCTAAAATGTGTTGGGCAATTTCTCCTGAGTACACCAATACCTCACATGTGGGGGTAAACCACTGTTTGGGCACATGGTAAGGCTCGGAAGGGAAGGAGCGCCATTTGACTTTTTGAATGAAAAATTATTTCCATCGTTAGCGGACACCATGTCGCGTTTGGATAGCTCCTGTGTGCCTAAACATTGGCGCTCCCCCACAAGTGACCCCATTTTGGAAACTAGACCCCCCAAGGAACTTATTTAGATGCCTAGTGAGCACTTTAAACCCTCAGGTGCTTCACAAATTGATCTGTAAAAATGAAAAAGTACTTTTTTTTCACAAAAAAATTATTTTCGCCTCAATTTTTTCATTTTCACATGGGCAGTAGGATAAAATGGATCATAAGATTTGTTGGGCAATTTCTCCCGAGTACGCCGATACCTCATATGTGGGGGTAAACCACTGTTTGGGCACTCGGCAGGGCTCGGAAGGGAAGGCGCGCAATTTGACTTTTTGAATGGAAAATTAGCTCCAATTGTTAGCGGGCACCATGTCGCGTTTGGAGAGCCCCTATGTGCCAAAACATTGGAGCTCCCCCACAAGTGACCCCATTTTGGAAACTAGACCCCCCAAGGAACTTATCTAAATGCATATTGAGCACTTTAAACCCCCAGATGCTTCACAGAAGTTTATAACGCAGAGCCATGAAAATAAAAAATAATTTTTCTTTCCTCAAAAATGATTTTTTAGCCTGGAATTTCCTATTTTGCCAAGGATAATAGGAGAAATTGGACCCCAAATATTGTTGTCCAGTTTGTCCTGAGTAGGCTGATACCCCATATGTGGGGGTAAACCACTGTTTGGGCGCACGGCAGGACTCGGAAGGGATGGCACGCCATTTGGCTTTTTAAATGGAAAATTAGCTCCAATCATTAGCGGACACCATGTCACGTTTGGAGAGCCCCTGTGTGCCTAAACATTGGAGATCCCCCAGAAATGACCCCATTTTGGAAACTAGACCCCCAAAGGAACTAATCTAGATGTGTGGTGAGGACTTTGAACCCCCAAGTGCTTCACAGAAGTTTATAACGCAGAGCCATGAAAATAAAAAAAAAAAATTATTTTCTCAAAAATGATCTTTTAGCCTGCAATTTTTTATTTTCCCAAGGGTAACAGGAGAAATTTGACCCCAAAAGTTGTTGTCCAGTTTCTCCTGAGTACGCTGATACCCCATATATGGGGGTAAATCAGTGTTTGGGCACATGCCGGGGCTCGGAAGTGAAGTAGTGACGTTTTGAAATGCAGACTTTGATGGAATGCTCTGTGGGCGTCACGTTGCGTTTGCAGAGCCCCTGATGTGGCTTAACAGTAGAAACCCCCCACAAGTGACCCCATTTTGGAAACTAGACCCCGAAAGGAACTTATCTAGATGTGTGGTGAGCACTTTGAACCCCCAAGTGCTTCATAGAAGTTTATAATGCAGAGCCGTGAAAATAATAAATACGTTTTCTTTCCTCAAAAATAATTATTTAGCCCAGATTTTTTTATTTTCCCAAGGGTTACAGGAGAAATTGGACCCCAAAAGTTGTTGTCCAGTTTCTCCTGAGTACGCTGATACCCCATGTGTGGGGGTAAACCACTGTTTGGGCACACGTCGGGGCTCAGAAGGGAAGTAGTGACTTTTGAAATGCAGACTTTGATGGAATGGTCTGCGGGCGTCACATTGCGTTTGCAGAGCCCCTGGTGTGCCTAAACAGTAGAAACCCCCCACAAGTGACCCCATTTTAGAAACTAGACCCCCCAAGGAACTTATCTAGATATGTGGTGAGCACTTTGAACCCCCAAGTGCTTCACAGACGTTTACAACGCAGAGCCGTGAAAATAAAAAATCATTTTTCTTTCCTCAAAAATTTTGTTTTAGCAAGCATTTTTTTAGATTCACAAGGGTAACAGGAGAAATTGGACCCCAGTAATTGTTGCGCAGTTTATCCTGAGTATGCTGGTACCCCATATGTGGGGGTAAACCACTGTTTGGGCACACGTCAGGGCTCGGAAGTGAGGGAGCACCATTTGACTTTTTGAATACGAGATTGGCTGGAATCAATGGTGGCGCCATGTTGCGTTTGGAGACCCCTGATGTGCCTAAACAGTGGTAACCCCTCAATTCTACCTCCAACACTAACCCCCCCACACCCCTAACCCTAATCCCAACTGTAGCCATAACCCTAATCACAACCCTAATCACAACCCTAATTCCAACCCTAACCCTAAGGCTATGTGCCCACGTTGCGGATTCGTGTGAGATATTTCCGCACCATTTTTGAAAAATCCGCGGGTAATAGGCACTGCGTTTTACCTGCGGGTTTTCTGCGGATTTCCAGTGTTTTTTGTGCGGATTTCACCTGCGGATTCCTATTGAGGAACAGGTGTAAAACGCTGCGGAATCCGCACAAAGAATTGACATGCTGCGGAAAATACAAAGCAGCGTTTCCGCGCTGTATTTTCCGCACCATGGACACAGCGGATTTGGTTTTTCATATGTTTACATGGTACTGTACACCTGATGGAACACTGCTGCGAATCTGCAGCGGCCAATCCGCAGCCAAATCCGCACCGTGTGCACATGGCCTAATTCTAAAGGTATGTGCACATGCTGCGGAAAAGCAGCAGTTTCCCATGAGCTTACAGTTCAATGTAAACCTACGGGAAACAAAAATCGCGGCATACATGCTGCGGAAAAACTGCACGGAAACGCAGCAGTTTACATTCCGCAGCATGTCACTTCTTTGTGCGGATTCCGCAGCGGTTTTACAACTGCTCCAATAGAAAATCGCAATTGTAAAACCGCAGTGAAATGTGCAGAAAAAACGCGGTAAATCCGCCATAAATCCGCAGCGGTTTAGCACTGCGGATTTATCAAATCCGCAGCGGAAAAATCCGCAGAGGACCAGAATACGTGTGCACATGCCGAAACCCTAACCCTAGCCCTAACCCTAACCCTAGCCCTAACCCTACCCCTAACCCTACCCCTACCCCTATTCTAACATTAGTGGAAAAAAAAAATTTCTTTATTTTTTTATTGTCCCTACCTATGGGGGTGACAAAGGGGGGGGGGTCATTTATTATTTTTTTTATTTTGATCACTGAGATATAATCTATCTCAGTGATCAAAATGCACTTTGGAACGAATCTGCCGGCCGGCAGATTCGGCGGGCGCACTGCGCATGCGCCCGCCATTTTGGAAGATGGCGGCGCCCAGGGAGAAGACGGACGGGACCCCGGCAGGATTGGTAAGTATGATGGGGTGGGGGGGACCGCGGGGGGGGGGGGGGATCGGAGCACGGGGGGGGGAAATCGGAGCACGGCAGGCGTGGAACGGAGCACGGGGGGGCTGGAACGGAGCACGGGGGGGGGGGGTGGAACGGAGCACGGGGGGTGGAACGGAGTGCAGGGGGGGTGATTGGAGCACGGGGGGGTGATTGGAGCACGGGGGGAGCGGACAAGAGCACGGGGGGGAGCGGAGCACAGGACGGAGGGGAGCCGGAGCAGTGTACCGGCCAGATCGGGGGGCTGGGGGGGGGCGATCGGTGGGGTGGGGTGGGGTGGGGGCACACTAGTATTTCCAGCCATGGCCGATGATATTGCAGCATCGGCCATGGCTGGATTGTAATATTTCACCCGTTATAATGGGTGAAATATTACAAATCGCTCTGATTGGCAGTTTCACTTTCAACAGCCAATCAGAGCGATCGTAGCCACGAGGGGGTGAAGCCACCCCCCCTGGGCTAAACTACCACTCCCCCTGTCCCTGCAGATCGGGTGAAATGGGAGTTAACCCTTTCACCCGGCCTGCAGGGACGCGATCTTTCCATGACGCCACATAGGCGTCATGGGTCGGATAGGCACCGACTTTCATGACGCCTACGTGGCGTCATGGGTCAGGAAGGGGTTAATATCTGAAGGGATGTAACAGTGTAGAGGGATCATCATTATTCTCATTTGCACATGGCAACACGAGAAGCAATGGAATGAAACTGAAAAGGGAGAAGATACAGATTAGATATAAGAAAAAACTTTTT
Source organism: Ranitomeya imitator (assembly GCF_032444005.1). Taxonomy (NCBI): domain Eukaryota; kingdom Metazoa; phylum Chordata; class Amphibia; order Anura; family Dendrobatidae; genus Ranitomeya; species Ranitomeya imitator. Next base: position 57,645,604 of record NC_091289.1, read on the forward strand.
GACAGTGAGGGTGATCAGTAAGTGGAACAGGCGGCCACGAGAGGTGGTGAGTTCTCCTTCAATGGAAGTCTTCAGACAGAGGCTGGACAGTCATCTGTCTGAGATGGTTTAGCGAGTCGTGCATTGAGCAGGAGGTTGGACACGATGATCCTGGAGGTTCTTTTCAACTCTAGAATTCTATGATTCTATCATCCCCACCCCGATTATATGTGAGATAGTCCCACCCCGCAATCATTTAGTAGACAGCATTAAATAAAGAGTTGTGTCGACTGAGAGAAGAGGGAGTCCAAGTGCTTCCAGCCCTGCTGTACCCAGCACCCCTCTGGGCAGAAATCTAGCAATTACCGTAATTTCACAGTGGGTATACAGTGCACCCACGCTCTATGATGACCCCCACAGTAGTCCTCTTGCTGTATAATGGCCCCCACAGTAGTCCTCTTGCTGTACAATGGCCCCACACAGTAGTCCTCTTGCTGTACAATGGCCCCCACAGTAGTCCTCTTGCTGTACAATGGCCCCCACAGTAGTCCTCTTGCTGTACAATGGCCCCCACAGTAGTCCTCTTGCTGTACAATGGCCCCCACAGTAGTCCTCTTGCTGTACAATGGCCCCCACAGTAGTCCTCTTGCTGTACAATGGCCCCCACAGTAGTCCTCTTGCAGTATAATGGACATCTGATTAGCCCTCCTGCAATGTATGATGGATCCCATAAGTACTATTAAAATAAAAATCTCATATACTAACCTAACCCCGGATCCTGGTGAATCCACCTGCAAGCAACGAAAAAGCAGGAGCAGACCAATCTGGTGATGTCAGTGCACCAGGGCAAGCGCAGGACATCAGAGTCCCGGTGAGATTACATCGTTCCATCTTGGGTCCATCCCAACAGTGAAAATTTTGGAGCTTAAATAACATTTTGATTAAAAAAAAATATATATATGTAAATTTGCATTGTATTGTTTCACAAAAAAAAAAAAAAGTTTTGTAAATATCCTTAAAAGAACAATAGCTTCTAAACTTTGGAGCATTCTAGCATCTAAACAAAAGGATGTTTGAAAACCGATGTCAACGTCAATGGGTTTTTTGAGGCATGACTATATCGTTTAAGGGCATAAAATATTAAAGGTTTTAAAATTGTTATTTTAGTTACATAGAACTATATATTTTTTTCCCAACCTATCAAGTTCAGACTTTCTCCACCAGTTATGCCTTTTCTACTGCTAGATTATTGATAACCCAAAGTGCCATTTGTTTTGAGAAAAGCCTTCAGTCCTTTTTAAAATGCCGATATAGGTTCTGCTGTCACTACCTCTTGCAGTCAGGCATACTACAGTCTGGCTGCTCTAACTGTAAAGAACCCGTTCCTAGTTAGCTGCTGGAATCGGCCTTCTTCCATACTTGAAAATTTCTCATGGTTCTTACACAAAGCAGGATGACTACGTTGCATGAGAGAACTAGTCCACTTGTGATAATCTCCTGTCAATAAAACACTGATTGTAATGAAGCAACAGCGCAGTAAGTGACACATCGCTGGAATCGGGGGGGGGGGGGCTCTGCTTCTACATCATGATGCTCATAGATTACACAACAAGAACCTGCTGACAAATTCCCTTGAAGAGGCTCCCGATTCATAAGGATCTGTGACCTTTTGTCCCAATCATGTCCCTGTCCCACCCCAGCAAAATTGTTGAAACTGGTGTGAAAAAGTTGGTAAAAAGTTTGCACAGCGCTACATGGCACAAAAACTTTGACACAGGCGAGTCCTCAGAGCACGCAGTGCGCACGATGTGAGGATTCACAAGTCTGCAGTCACATAGACTGACTGCAGACTTGTCGTTTTAGACCGGACAACACTGTAAATAATGTTGGTTGTTAAATCAATAGGAAAATATGAGACGATTGCAGTGGGCTTTTTGCCACATTTTTGTTGCATTTTTTTGAAGTCTAATGGTTGTTTTAGGTCTGTTTTTTTGTTCCCGTCTTTGGCTGGTTTCACACTTGCGTTTCAAAACGCATGCGTTTAAAAAAAAAAAAAACGCATGGTGAAAAAACGCATGTAAATGCTGCGTTTTTTTGACGCATGCGTTTTTGCATGTGGTGAAAAAACGCGGCGTTTTGACGCGTTTACATGCGTTTTTTCATGCGTTTGCGTTTTTTAAACGCATGCTGAGAAATGTGTGACAGCTGCCAATCATCAAAATAAAGTAAAAAACCCACTATAAAACAGAAATAGTTAGGGTTAGGGGTAGGGTTAGGGGTCATAACCCTAACGGGATCCTAACCGTAACCCTAACCCTAAAGGGATCCTAACCCTAACCCTAAAGGGATTAGGGTTAGGGGTAGGGATAGGGATAGGGTTAGGATCCCTTTAGGGTTAGGGTTAGGATCCCGTTAGGGTTAGGATCCCTTTATCACCTTTATGGTGGGGGGTGGCATATCAGTGTGTTTTCTGTTTTTTTTAATAAAAAACGCATGCGTTTTTAATGCAAACAAACGCATGTGCTTAAAAACGCATGCGTTTACATAGACATCAATAGGTTTTTTGCGGCAAAAAAAAAAAGCCGCAAAAATTACTACATGTTGCATTTCTGCAACACAACGCATGCAGAGAAAAAACGCATGCAGAGAAAAAACGCATGCGTTGCAAAAACGCATCAAAACGCATGCAAAAAAAGCATGCATTTTTAATGTTAAATATAGGGGAAAAAACGCATGCGCTTTTTTGCGTTTTTCACCGCAAAAACACACAAAAAAAAAAAACGCAAATGTGAAACCAGCCTTATAGGGCTCATATAAATTAACATGGGCACAGGCCTTATGCTATGGTCGAACAGAATGAGGGCGATTCATCAAAGTGTTTTCCACAGAAAACTGGAGTAAGAAAACTTGGAAAAAAAGTCACACCAATTTTTGTTGCGCAAAAATTCAGAAAATTTTTGCATTTTCATGCCCATCAAAATGGATGGAGCTGGACGGGGCATAGCTACACCCGCTAGACAAATATGCTGGCGATTTGTATACTAGAAATGAGTCCTTGCAGATGTTCTGTCCCACGAGACAACTTCAGCCAACGATAAGGTGTTGTGGTCACAGGGGAACGGAAGGATGGCGCAGGAGGCCGGGAATCACATACGCTACTCCTCCCTAAGTAAGTCTGCAGCCGGATCCACACAGTTTTGCGCAGGTGGACAATGCTGACTTTACTGCGGATCCTTGCGGACATACTCCAGAATGCGTGAGCAGAACATTTGGACTGGGTAAACGTCCCTATAGTGCGTATTCACACAAGGCAGGTTTTTTTCAAACATTTCTTCCACTGAAATGTCTGCTAAGTACATCTGAATGAGGTTTCTGAGACAGGTGTATCTCTGAAAAGCTTATACTTATGTATTGGGTAGCTGTAGAAATCTCTGCTGCAAATCGTATCAGTGTGCACAAGTTCTAACAGCAATGCATATTTCACTTGTAAGAAAAGTATAAAAATTGTAAGTTCACCACATACAAGTCTGCAGAGATTCCGCTTCCATAAAGTGCTGTAAAACCTCCCCCAGATGACAGCAGAGAGGTGAACTGGTGAGAAAAATGGCTTCTGGTATCTAAGTTTCCATTGCAAAACACAAGTTTTACCAGCTGAGTGCGAGTTCACATGTGGGAAAATGTTTTCCAGGTTTTTGGACTCATTGAGACATCCGTGCAAATCGGTCCAAGCACGGACCGGCCGCGGCTCTCCTGACCGAATCATGACACCTTTGTGTATTTCTATGAGGCTGCCACACTCTGGTCAGTCTGTGCATTGTGATAAGACCAGTCTGAATGAGCCCTTAGGAAGTTACAGGAGACTATACCCCAAGGCTGCATTTCCCCTGTGCGGCTGCAGAATTTCCATTGTTTCCCTGTATAATCACTTTATCTTGCAAGGAAACAGCAGTTTCACCTGTAAAACTGAAGGACAATGTTGATCATTTGTTCAGTTCACAAGAGAAACTGGAAATATCACAGCGGCACAGGACTGTTGCAGTTTTCAGCTGCAGTGTGAACAAAGCCTAGGGGCTCACAGTCATCTGCATTTAATACATAGTTTCCATGCTAATCCCGAAAAGCAGGACGAGTGTCATGGGAGTACAATGTGATTTTTCTCACCTAGCATCTGTATGACATCTATATCAGGGGTGTCAAACTGCATTCCTCGAGGGCTGCAAACAGGTCATGTTTTCAGGATTTCCTTGTACTGCACAGGTGATAATTTAATCACCAACTCATTATTTGTGTAGGTGATTAAATTATCACCTGTGCAGTACAAGGAAATCCTGAAAACATGACCTGTTTGCAGCCCTCGAGGAATGCAGTTTGACACCCCTGATCTATATCACTTGCTTATGCAATGCGTTTTTTTTTTCTCTGCAACTATTATTCTACAATCATTTACAGTGTTCTATGCTACAGAATGGTAATGTATTCATAAAAATCGGACATTTTTTTCTCGCACCCGTTGACCTTTATATACGTGCCCTTTTTCTCTGCGATCATCAGTGCCATTGCCCAGATTATGTTTTTCTGCGTTGTGTGTTTAGCACAGCAGAACATCAATATTTGGCTATGACAATTCCACTATTAATATTCACATGACCATAACCCCATTTTTCAGCCGTGCGTTCACATTGTGCTCGTTCTGCAGCCAGGATCACAACAGAGCAGCGATAAGTCACTAGTGCAGACGTGTATTGTACAAGTAACCTCACACGTCGTACGCAGAGACAGGGTCACATTTTGTGCTGGTGGCTTTTGAGGACACACCGTGCCCGGGGATTGTATAGTCAGACATGCTGTGTGTTTTGGGATACCTGTGTTCTTGCCATCTACTGTGATGTGCGCTCCTTGCATTGAGGTGATGATCCTCTCGCTCTTCCATGTCCCAGCTTCCTTTATGGTCTCAATCTCCTTCTTCAAAATCCCTCTAAAGTGGGCAACAGTGGACTGTGCACGTCCTGGCCCGAGGGGCAACCTGGAAAGCCATGTAGTCCACATCACTGCAGCTCCTCAGTACAGACAGTCACATCATGTGGACAGGAGGTGTGTACCGCTGCAGCCAATCAACAGCCAGACCATCTAGTGTGCCTCCCATTACTGCTCTCCTCTGACAGCGCCTCCTGCTTAACCCCATACTGTCCAGTGCAGCCCACGTCATGCAGGAATGGAGACAAATGCTCTGAATTCGGGCTCATACTCACTTGCGAGAAACTCGGATGAGTCTTGCACAGCAATACGCTGTCCTGGATCTGATTTTCATCAGTATTTGGTCAAAGGGGCCAATTTTTGCCGTGAGTGATTGCAAAGAAAAAAAAATAGCAAAGTTTCTCCTACCTACAGTTTTAAAAATGGATAGCACCCATGTGCTGTTCGTGATTTTCACGGACCCGTAGGCTTGTATGGGTAAGTTTCAGCCTTGACTCTGATAACTCTGTGATATTTTTGAAGACTGACGGTCTGCAAATAAAACAGGGACGTGTAAACCACACCATAGACTATAATGGGTATGTGGTCTATCCATCCAAAACACAGGGAGAGCTCGTACATGACTCAGACGTCTGACTGAGACACTTTTGTGGCATAGAAAAAAAATCACTGACAGCAAAAACAGACACTGTCCAAACCCTGGTGAGAATCTGATCCAGCACACTGATAAGGGCATCTGAATGAGACCGTAGGCAAACAGGATCATGAAACTCCTGGTCCAGCATGCAGTCCGCTGCTCCTCTGTGCCCAGCATCCTCGGCACCGCAGGCACCGACCAGGCCCCGCTGTGTTATTACCAGACACCAGGGCCCGGACAGTGTGAATCAAATTGCTCATTTCTATTACATACATGCTAGCCACCTTAGGGAGAGACCCAAGTTGGGCTAAATGTAGCGGGACGAAAGAGACCGAAAAGCCCTCTACTTAAAGGAAATACATAGTGGATGCTTTCCTGAAACGGAAAGTACTTGCAAGCAGCATAATACAAAGAATAGCAGGTTTACCCAGAATCCTTTGCAGTAGGCGGAGCTATGCAAATCATCTCTTTCCACCCCTGTCTAATCCACAGCGCTTGGAATCGCCAAGCGTGCAATGCTGCGGATTAGTTTCTAAATTTACACAGCCAACCAATTCCTACCTGTGGACACGTGTTTCGGGCTTTAGGCCCTCATCAGCACAGGGCTGGAATTGGTTGGCTGTATGGAGTGGGGCTCGGTGAGCAAGCGATACATACATGCTAGCCACCTTAGGGAGAGACCCAAGTTGGGCTAAATGTAGCGGGACGAAAGAGACCGAAAAGCCCTCTACTTAAAGGAAATACATAGTGGATGCTTTCCTGAAACGGAAAGTACTTGCAAGCAGCATAATACAAAGAATAGCAGGTTTACCCAGAATCCTTTGCAGTAGGCGGAGCTATGCAAATCATCTCTTTCCACCCCTGTCTAATCCACAGCGCTTGGAATCGCCAAGCGTGCAATGCTGCGGATTAGTTTCTAAATTTACACAGCCAACCAATTCCTACCTGTGGACACGTGTTTCGGGCTTTAGGCCCTCATCAGCACAGGGCTGGAATTGGTTGGCTGTATGGAGTGGGGCTCGGTGAGCAAGCGATACATACATGCTAGCCACCTTAGGGAGAGACCCAAGTTGGGCTAAATGTAGCGGGACGAAAGAGACCGAAAAGCCCTCTACTTAAAGGAAATACATAGTGGATGCTTTCCTGAAACGGAAAGTACTTGCAAGCAGCATAATACAAAGAATAGCAGGTTTACCCAGAATCCTTTGCAGTAGGCGGAGCTATGCAAATCATCTCTTTCCACCCCTGTCTAATCCACAGCGCTTGGAATCGCCAAGCGTGCAATGCTGCGGATTAGTTTCTAAATTTACACAGCCAACCAATTCCTACCTGTGGACACGTGTTTCGGGCTTTAGGCCCTCATCAGCACAGGGCTGGAATTGGTTGGCTGTATGGAGTGGGGCTCGGTGAGCAAGCGATACATACATGCTAGCCACCTTAGGGAGAGACCCAAGTTGGGCTAAATGTAGCGGGACGAAAGAGACCGAAAAGCCCTCTACTTAAAGGAAATACATAGTGGATGCTTTCCTGAAACGGAAAGTACTTGCAAGCAGCATAATACAAAGAATAGCAGGTTTACCCAGAATCCTTTGCAGTAGGCGGAGCTATGCAAATCATCTCTTTCCACCCCTGTCTAATCCACAGCGCTTGGAATCGCCAAGCGTGCAATGCTGCGGATTAGTTTCTAAATTTACACAGCCAACCAATTCCTACCTGTGGACACGTGTTTCGGGCTTTAGGCCCTCATCAGCACAGGGCTGGAATTGGTTGGCTGTATGGAGTGGGGCTCGGTGAGCAAGCGATACATACATGCTAGCCACCTTAGGGAGAGACCCAAGTTGGGCTAAATGTAGCGGGACGAAAGAGACCGAAAAGCCCTCTACTTAAAGGAAATACATAGTGGATGCTTTCCTGAAACGGAAAGTACTTGCAAGCAGCATAATACAAAGAATAGCAGGTTTACCCAGAATCCTTTGCAGTAGGCGGAGCTATGCAAATCATCTCTTTCCACCCCTGTCTAATCCACAGCGCTTGGAATCGCCAAGCGTGCAATGCTGCGGATTAGTTTCTAAATTTACACAGCCAACCAATTCCTACCTGTGGACACGTGTTTCGGGCTTTAGGCCCTCATCAGCACAGGGCTGGAATTGGTTGGCTGTATGGAGTGGGGCTCGGTGAGCAAGCGATACATACATGCTAGCCACCTTAGGGAGAGACCCAAGTTGGGCTAAATGTAGCGGGACGAAAGAGACCGAAAAGCCCTCTACTTAAAGGAAATACATAGTGGATGCTTTCCTGAAACGGAAAGTACTTGCAAGCAGCATAATACAAAGAATAGCAGGTTTACCCAGAATCCTTTGCAGTAGGCGGAGCTATGCAAATCATCTCTTTCCACCCCTGTCTAATCCACAGCGCTTGGAATCGCCAAGCGTGCAATGCTGCGGATTAGTTTCTAAATTTACACAGCCAACCAATTCCTACCTGTGGACACGTGTTTCGGGCTTTAGGCCCTCATCAGCACAGGGCTGGAATTGGTTGGCTGTATGGAGTGGGGCTCGGTGAGCAAGCGATACATACATGCTAGCCACCTTAGGGAGAGACCCAAGTTGGGCTAAATGTAGCGGGACGAAAGAGACCGAAAAGCCCTCTACTTAAAGGAAATACATAGTGGATGCTTTCCTGAAACGGAAAGTACTTGCAAGCAGCATAATACAAAGAATAGCAGGTTTACCCAGAATCCTTTGCAGTAGGCGGAGCTATGCAAATCATCTCTTTCCACCCCTGTCTAATCCACAGCGCTTGGAATCGCCAAGCGTGCAATGCTGCGGATTAGTTTCTAAATTTACACAGCCAACCAATTCCTACCTGTGGACACGTGTTTCGGGCTTTAGGCCCTCATCAGCACAGGGCTGGAATTGGTTGGCTGTATGGAGTGGGGCTCGGTGAGCAAGCGATACATACATGCTAGCCACCTTAGGGAGAGACCCAAGTTGGGCTAAATGTAGCGGGACGAAAGAGACCGAAAAGCCCTCTACTTAAAGGAAATACATAGTGGATGCTTTCCTGAAACGGAAAGTACTTGCAAGCAGCATAATACAAAGAATAGCAGGTTTACCCAGAATCCTTTGCAGTAGGCGGAGCTATGCAAATCATCTCTTTCCACCCCTGTCTAATCCACAGCGCTTGGAATCGCCAAGCGTGCAATGCTGCGGATTAGTTTCTAAATTTACACAGCCAACCAATTCCTACCTGTGGACACGTGTTTCGGGCTTTAGGCCCTCATCAGCACAGGGCTGGAATTGGTTGGCTGTATGGAGTGGGGCTCGGTGAGCAAGCGATACATACATGCTAGCCACCTTAGGGAGAGACCCAAGTTGGGCTAAATGTAGCGGGACGAAAGAGACCGAAAAGCCCTCTACTTAAAGGAAATACATAGTGGATGCTTTCCTGAAACGGAAAGTACTTGCAAGCAGCATAATACAAAGAATAGCAGGTTTACCCAGAATCCTTTGCAGTAGGCGGAGCTATGCAAATCATCTCTTTCCACCCCTGTCTAATCCACAGCGCTTGGAATCGCCAAGCGTGCAATGCTGCGGATTAGTTTCTAAATTTACACAGCCAACCAATTCCTACCTGTGGACACGTGTTTCGGGCTTTAGGCCCTCATCAGCACAGGGCTGGAATTGGTTGGCTGTATGGAGTGGGGCTCGGTGAGCAAGCGATACATACATGCTAGCCACCTTAGGGAGAGACCCAAGTTGGGCTAAATGTAGCGGGACGAAAGAGACCGAAAAGCCCTCTACTTAAAGGAAATACATAGTGGATGCTTTCCTGAAACGGAAAGTACTTGCAAGCAGCATAATACAAAGAATAGCAGGTTTACCCAGAATCCTTTGCAGTAGGCGGAGCTATGCAAATCATCTCTTTCCACCCCTGTCTAATCCACAGCGCTTGGAATCGCCAAGCGTGCAATGCTGCGGATTAGTTTCTAAATTTACACAGCCAACCAATTCCTACCTGTGGACACGTGTTTCGGGCTTTAGGCCCTCATCAGCACAGGGCTGGAATTGGTTGGCTGTATGGAGTGGGGCTCGGTGAGCAAGCGATACATACATGCTAGCCACCTTAGGGAGAGACCCAAGTTGGGCTAAATGTAGCGGGACGAAAGAGACCGAAAAGCCCTCTACTTAAAGGAAATACATAGTGGATGCTTTCCTGAAACGGAAAGTACTTGCAAGCAGCATAATACAAAGAATAGCAGGTTTACCCAGAATCCTTTGCAGTAGGCGGAGCTATGCAAATCATCTCTTTCCACCCCTGTCTAATCCACAGCGCTTGGAATCGCCAAGCGTGCAATGCTGCGGATTAGTTTCTAAATTTACACAGCCAACCAATTCCTACCTGTGGACACGTGTTTCGGGCTTTAGGCCCTCATCAGCACAGGGCTGGAATTGGTTGGCTGTATGGAGTGGGGCTCGGTGAGCAAGCGATACATACATGCTAGCCACCTTAGGGAGAGACCCAAGTTGGGCTAAATGTAGCGGGACGAAAGAGACCGAAAAGCCCTCTACTTAAAGGAAATACATAGTGGATGCTTTCCTGAAACGGAAAGTACTTGCAAGCAGCATAATACAAAGAATAGCAGGTTTACCCAGAATCCTTTGCAGTAGGCGGAGCTATGCAAATCATCTCTTTCCACCCCTGTCTAATCCACAGCGCTTGGAATCGCCAAGCGTGCAATGCTGCGGATTAGTTTCTAAATTTACACAGCCAACCAATTCCTACCTGTGGACACGTGTTTCGGGCTTTAGGCCCTCATCAGCACAGGGCTGGAATTGGTTGGCTGTATGGAGTGGGGCTCGGTGAGCAAGCGATACATACATGCTAGCCACCTTAGGGAGAGACCCAAGTTGGGCTAAATGTAGCGGGACGAAAGAGACCGAAAAGCCCTCTACTTAAAGGAAATACATAGTGGATGCTTTCCTGAAACGGAAAGTACTTGCAAGCAGCATAATACAAAGAATAGCAGGTTTACCCAGAATCCTTTGCAGTAGGCGGAGCTATGCAAATCATCTCTTTCCACCCCTGTCTAATCCACAGCGCTTGGAATCGCCAAGCGTGCAATGCTGCGGATTAGTTTCTAAATTTACACAGCCAACCAATTCCTACCTGTGGACACGTGTTTCGGGCTTTAGGCCCTCATCAGCACAGGGCTGGAATTGGTTGGCTGTATGGAGTGGGGCTCCATAGGTACCTTCACACTGAGCAACGTTTGAACGATAACGATAGCGATCCATGACGTTGCAGCGTCCTGGATAGCGATCTCGTTGTGTTTGACACACAGCAGCGATCAGGATCCTGCTGTGACATCGCTGGTCGGAGCTAGAAGTCCAGAACTTTATTTCATCGCTGGATTGTGTGTGACGTCACCGCTGTGCTCTGCTTTACGGCCGGCACTCACACTCAGTGCGGGAAGCTGACGGCGGGGGACGTGACAGACATCGGAATGTAAGTATGTAGTGGTTTTTTTTTTTTACATTTACAATGGTAACCAGGGTAAATATCGGGTTACTAAGCGCGGCCCTGCACTTAGTAACCCGATGTTTACCCTGGTTACCCGGGGACTTCGGCATCGTTGGTCGCTGGAGAGCTGTCCGTGTGACAGCTCTCCAGCGACTACACAACGACTTACCAACGATCACGGCCAGGTCATATTGCTGGTCGTGATCGTTGGTAAATCGTTTAGTGTAACGGTACCTTTAGGGTATGTTTCCACGTGCAGGAAACGCTGCGTGTCTGACGCTGCATAGAGCCGCAGCGTCAGACACGCAGCGTCCAGATGTTACAGCATAGTGGAGGGGATTTAATGAAATCCCGTCTCCACTATGTGTGGTAACACGCACGCGGAGGCCCTGCGACACCGGACATGCTGCGCGTCTTTTCAGATCGCAGCATGTCCGTATATCTTGCGGCGATGCTGCGTCGCCGCAAGATATAGCACAGGGCCCTATGCGATGGGTGCGATGATGCCGGATGTGTGCTGTGAACACATCCGGCATCATCGCGTCCCAGAAGGTGGCGGGGCTTAGCGCAGAGCGGCAAAGCCGCTCCGACGATACCGCCGGCCATCCTGACCGTGGACACGCAGCCTTAGGGTATGTGTCCACGCTCAGGATTGCATCAGGATTTGGTCAGGATTTTATGCAGGTAAATCCTGACCAAATCTGCACCTGTGGTCACTGGCAGGTCACCTGCGCTGTCCTTGCGTTGTTTCTGCAATGTAAGGACATGCTGCGTTCTTAAAAGACGTGCCGCATGTGCGTTTTCGCGGGTCTGCCGCATGCGACTTTTAATGCATAGTGGAGACGGGATTTCATGAAATCCCCTCCACTATGCTGTAACATCTGGACGCTGCGTGTTTGAAGCTGCGGCTCAACGCAGCGTAAAAAACGCAGCGTTTCCTGAACGTGGAAACATACCCTAAGGCCAGTCTCACACGTCCCGATTTTTCCGGTACGTGAAGAAATGGTCCCGGAGCTATCAGTGTCGGTGTGTGCACGTAGGCCATCCGTGTGCTATCCATGTGTCCATGTACTGAAACAATTTGTTTCAATTTTAACCCTATGACTTTAAAAAAAAGCACACGGACGGCATCCGTGTGCGGTACGTGTTTACACGCATCCATTGACTTTAATGGGTCCGTGTGATCCGTGCGCTCCCACGAACACTGACATGTCTCCATGTTTTGCACACGGACACACGGTCCGTGAAAACACGCTGACATCTGCAGAGACACATTTATCTTAATATGTCTACGTGTGTCAGTGTCTCCAGTACATAGGAAACTGTCAACACACGTACCGGAGCCACTGACGTGTGAAACCGGCCTTACATGGATCTTCAAAATAAGTTCACCACCCTCATCAGGTCTGAAATGTTTTTTTTTTGTACTTTTTATTTTTAAAGTGGTTTATTTTATGAAATCTGATGACAAAGCCTTGTCATTGCATGTGGGCTCACACAATTAGATCAACATGTGTTTTAGTTGGGGTACAAAGACATAGCGTGGCTTAGGCCAGGATCACACATGCGAGAAACACGTCCGTGTCTCACATGTGAAATCCAAGCTCTGGCGCCGGCACTTGGGAGCGGAGCGTGCGGCCGTATAGCAACACATGGAGCCGCACGCTCCGCTCTGGAGTGCCGACGCCAGAGCTTGGATTTCACATGCGAGACACGGACGTGTTTCTCGCATGTGTGATCCCAGCCTTAGATGTAGGATGAAAATCATAAGGTTGTTTGCCAATTTATTGCTTACAGTAAAATATACTGACATTTTATCTACAAAGCTGTAGTATCATTAACTATAATCAAGTAACAATCAATTTTATTTATTTTAAACATCACCCATAGAATGTATTGGACACAGTTCAATGACCACATGCAGATTCACCTGCGTTCAAAAGACAGCAGCGCTTTGGGGCAGAAGACATGTGCTGCGTCCAGAGCCCTGCCTGTTCTGTCTCCGCCATCTAATATTGTTACCCTGATTATTTGCTTGCATAATTGCAGTTTCCTCAGTATACAGTATTGATATATTCATGCCTTTATTCATCTGTGATGCTTTGGCTCCCTCTAGCGGTCAGAGTTATGTTGGCAGTTCAATCTTGTTTTTGTATTATCCATGTCTGATTCTCCTCCTCCTTTGCAATGCATTATGGTAGCTCAGCCTCCATTTCCCTCCATTTTTCCTTTCACTTTCTTCAGTTTGCCTTCAAGGAAAGACGCTTCACTTCATCCCCCTTGCGATTGCATTGCCAGTATGTCTTTATGCTTCATATAGATATTCCTGCTCTATATTAGCTTAGTTTAACCAGTTGTACTCCTAGTTTAGTCACTAGCTTTCTAAATGTTATGCATAATGTATATCATGTGTATTATGTATCTTCTATGCCATGCACTGATTCTATGTATATCATTGTTCACAGTTTCACCGCATCAATATACCACTACGTTTAATAAAGCACAGACTCAACCACAGTCTCCTTATTGGACCCCGGTATAGCGGTTTAGCTGACTGTATAGCTACGTATGAGCCTGCCTCAGCTAGTGAGGACAGAACAGTGAAACGGCAATCATCCAACTAGTGGGATTCAACAGTGAAACGGCAGCCATCCAACTAGTGGGATTCAAGTCACCGGCTACACAGAGGCTGAATACAGCTGCAGCAATCTCTGCACAGCCAAGCACTCTCCCAAGACACCATGTCTCACAAATCACATAGGACAAGATCTGTTACTTCCGTCTCCTCAAAGACAACATCCATCAGCAGCGCGGTCGCCATTGCCCGCGCAAATGCTGAAGCCGCCAAAATACGAGCGAGCTTTGCTGACCAAGAGATGCAACTTAAATTAGAAAAAGCACGCCTAGATGACGAAGAGAGAAGGTCACTCTTAGAGAGAGACGAGCAAGAGAGAAGGTCACGCTTAGAGAGAGCCGACCAAGAGAGAAGAACGCAGTTAGAGAAGGCACGTGTGGATGCCGCCTTAGAAAGCCTAGCAGCAAAAAGGGAAGCTGCCGCAGCCCTCGCCGAAGCAGAATCGCTAGAAGCCGCGCAAAATCCAAAGCTGCATAGCCAAAGCAGTATGTCGAGTCTGGAGTTCCCACTGCAAGACTCACCACAACGCACATCTCAGTATGTTAATGAACTTCCTGATCCAAACTATAACCCTGAACCAGTACCAAAACCAGAATACGACACCTCCAGCGAAGTGAGCAAGAGTCGTCACGAGGCTCAGGACAGAAACAAACTCGAAAATGTGAGGCAAAACAACTCTGCTAATGACTACCTTGCCCCTCATCAGGTAACCAACGTGGATCACCCTGCTGACGCACCGTACATCAGGCCGAAGCAATACGACACCGGCTGGCGCCACCATGAGGACACTAACAGGTACGAACGCACCTCACATCACTATCAGGGCGACCCATCACCAGTATACTCTGCTGACAACCGGTTCACGACAGAATTTGCCAAGTTCTTCACACGACGTGAACTGGTTGCCAAGGGACTCATGAAATTCACTGACCGAGCTGAAGGTTACAGAGCTTGGAAAGCTTCCTTCCAAAATGTCATTAGAGACTTGGGGCTACAACACAGGGAAGAGATAGACCTGTTAGTCAAATACCTGGGAGAAGAGTCAGTCAAACACGCAGTAAGGATCAGAGACATTAATATAAACCGCCATGAGACTGGCCTCAAAGAGATCTGGAAAAGGCTGGATGAGTGTTACGGCTCAGCAGAAGTAATAGAAAGAGCCTTGTTCAAAAGAATCGATGACTTTCCTAAAATATCTAACAAAGGTCTCCAGAAACTTAGAGAGCTAAGCGACCTGCTAAAGGAAGTCCAAGTTGCCAAATACGAGGACGACCTACAGGGACTTGCATTTCTCGACACAGCCAGAGGTGTTAATCCTATAGTCCAGAAGTTGCCCTACAATCTACAGGAGAGGTGGCTCACACATGGTTCCACGTACAAATACAAACACAGCGTTCCATTCCCTCCCTTCTCCGTTTTTGTAGACTTCATACACCAACAAGCGAGAATTAGAAACGATCCCAGCTTTGACTTTGCAATACCATATGCCACACCATCACCACCTGCAAATCCATGCAGAACATCTGTGGCAGTACACAAGACTTATGTTTCTTCTCCAGGTTCTAATTACAGGTCTACTGGCTGCTCCCAATCAGAGACAAAGGTGCAGGACCCTGACAAGCAGTGCCCACTTCATCAGAAGCCTCATCCTCTCCTGAAATGCAGAGCCTTCAGAGGAAAATCTATGCCAGATCGCAGAAGCTTCCTGAAAGAAAACGGTATCTGCTACAAGTGCTGCTCGTCCACAGCTCATCTCGCCAAGGATTGCAAGGTCAGTGTAAAATGCACAGAATATGGCACCAAAGATCATAACACCGCTCTACACCCTGGCCCAGCTCCATGGAGTACACAAAACACGCCAGCTGACAGTGAGCATGGCGGGGAGGAAAGGAGCACTGATACAGCTACGCCAGAGATCACTTCACAATGTACCGAGGTCTGCAAAGGGACAATAGACAGTAGGTCCTGTTCAAAAATATGCCTCGTCAAAGTATACCCGAAGGGCCATAGAGACCAAGCTGTAAGACTGTATGCTATCTTGGATGATCAAAGTAATCGATCCTTGGCTAGATCAACGTTCTTTGACCTATTCAACATCAAAGGGCCAAGCACTCCCTACTCCTTAAAGACGTGTGCAGGTACTGTGACAACAGCAGGCAGGAAAGCTACTGACTACCAGATCGAGTCCTTAGACGGACAATTCTGCCTACCGCTACCCACGATCATCGAATGTAACCAGATCCCAGACAACAGATCTGAAATCCCTACACCAGATGTAGCAATCCATCACGCTCACTTAAAACGAATAGCACACCTTATACCGGAACTCGACCATCAGGCCCAGATAATTCTGCTGTTGGGGAGAGATATCCTGCAAGTCCATAAAGTGAGACGTCATATCAATGGTCTTCACAATGCTCCCTATGCCCAAAGGCTAGACCTAGGATGGGTCATAATTGGCAACGTATGCTTGGGACGCATGCATGCCCCATCTTCTGTGACAGGCATGCTGACAAATACATTGGAGAAAGGACGTCCATCTCTGTTTCAACCTTGTAACAATGAGTTCCATGTCAGGGAACTGCCACACAGCATCCAACTGCCCAACCATCTAATAGACTTTACTCACGACAGCAATATAGTGTCGGGAAGCTATGAGGAGCAGTTAGGGTGCACAGTCTTCCAGAGAACTAAGCAGGACAACCAAGTTGCAATGTCGGTAGAGGACAAGTTGTTCTTAGAGGTAATGGACAAGGGACTCGTTAAAGATGAGACCAACAGCTGGGTCGCACCTCTTCCCTTCAAAACCCACAGACCACGTCTACCGAACAACAGAAATCAAGCATTACAACGTTTCTCCTCTCTCATTCGTAATCTGCAAAAGAAACCAGAGATGAAAGATCACTTTTTCTCCTTCATGTCAAAGATTTTTGAAAACTGTCACGCAGAACTAGCTCCCACTCTCAAAGACTCTGAAGAATGCTGGTTCCTACCCATGTTCGGAGTATACCCCCCTAAGAAACCAGGCCAGATCAGAGTCGTGTTTGATTCCAGTGCTAAATTTAATGATGTCTCCCTGAATGACGTTCTGCTGACAGGACCAGACCTCAATAACAAACTACTGGGTGTACTTATGCGCTTCCGTAAGGATTCCATTGCCTTCATCGCTGACATCCAGCAAATGTTCCATTGTTTCCTTGTGAGAGAGAGAGACAGGAACTTCCTAAGATTCTTCTGGTACAGAGACAATGATCCTACTAAAGAAGTCACAGAGTATCGCATGAGAGTGCACATCTTTGGCAACAGTCCTTCACCTGCAGTCGCCATTTACGGACTCAAAAGGTCAGCTCAGGAAGGAGAACCAGAATACGGAGCAGATGTCAGACAATTCATAGAAAAGGACTTTTATGTCGACGACTGTCTAAAAGCCATGCCTTCAAATGAGACTGTCATCAGTCTTCTCAGGAGAGCTCAGGACATGCTTGCCTACTCGAACCTTAGGCTTCATAAAATAGCCTCAAACAGCCAAGAACTCATGGAAGCGTTCCCTTCTCAAGACCTATGTAATGGTCTCAGAGACCTGGACCTGGGGTCAGACCCCGCACCAATGCAACGCAGCCTCGGGCTTCTCTGGAATCTACAATCAGACACTTTCACCTTTCAGGTCAGCCAGGAAGAAAGGCCTTTCACACGTAGAGGCGTCCTGTCTACCATCAACAGCCTGTACGACCCCTTGGGTTTCGCAGCTCCTGTTACTATACAAGGCAAGGCCCTACTAAGAGACTTAACTAGGGAAACATCTGACTGGGATGAACCTCTGCCACCTGATAAGAGGATCCAGTGGGAAGAGTGGAAGAACTCGTTAGCGGCACTCTCCAACTTGCATATGCCAAGACCATACACCCCTGTGCCATCTACTGAGATACAGAGCCAAAGACTGTACATATTTGCAGATGCTTCTGTCAAAGCAATTGCCGCTGTTGCCTACCTCAAAACTGTAGACTCCAAATATCAGTGCCACATTGGTTTCGTCATGGGAAAGGCCAAACTCGCACCACAACCAGAGCACACTATACCCAGGTTAGAGCTTTGTGCCGCAGTCTTAGCCGTTGAGTTAGCGGAGTTCATCGCATCCGAAATGGATATTGACCTGACACAAGCCAAGTTCTACTCAGACAGCAAAGTAGTCCTGGGATATATCCACAACGAAACCAGGCGATTCTACGTTTATGTCAATAACAGAGTGCTACGAATCAGGAGATCAGTTCACCCACAGCAGTGGCATTACATACCCACAGACCAGAATCCCGCAGATCATGCAACTAGAGCAGTTGACGCAAGTCGACTAGGAAGCACAACGTGGCTCTCTGGACCAAAACTATTGTACATTGAGGAATGTTTTCCAGACACCTTCGAACTTGTAGGAGAGGACTCAGATGCTGAAATCCGCCCTCAGGTGTCTACACTACATACAATGACCTCTGTTATCCAGCTTGGATCTTGCAGGTTCGACAGATTCTCAAGTTGGAAGTCACTTACTCGAGCCATTACCTGCCTGACACATATAGCTCGCTCATTCAGGACCACCAGAACTCGTGACATGGAAAAATGTAAAGGAGCAGCGAGGCTTACCCACGAAAGTCTCATCACCTTCATGGCTGAAGCTGCAGCTATAATTAACGCAAGACCCCTAGTTCCAGTTCCTAACGACCCGGAGGAGCCTTTGTTATTGACTCCAGCTATTTTACTTACCCAGAAAACAGGACTGTCCAGTGCCCCTCCAGGAGGATTCGACGTGAAGGACCTCTACAAGCGCCAATGGAGACAGGTACAAAGTCTTGCAAATACTTTCTGGGACAGGTGGCGCAAACAATATTTGTCTACCCTGCAGCCACGGACGAAGTGGCAATCTACTAAACCTAATCTGAACATAGGTGACCTGGTTCTTGTGAAAGACTGTCAGATTCACCGGAACCTGTGGCCACTTGGTCTAGTTACCGCAACGTTCCCGAGCAAGGACGGCAACGTCCGCAAAGTTGAGCTAAGGATGACCAAAGGGAATGAACCTAAGACATTTTCCAGACCGGTATCTGAACTGAAAGGAGTAGTGACATCCGTTGATGCCAGACGGGGAGTGTTCTGTCTCCGCCATCTAATATTGTTACCCTGATTATTTGCTTGCATAATTGCAGTTTCCTCAGTATACAGTATTGATATATTCATGCCTTTATTCATCTGTGATGCTTTGGCTCCCTCTAGCGGTCAGAGTTATGTTGGCAGTTCAATCTTGTTTTTGTATTATCCATGTCTGATTCTCCTCCTCCTTTGCAATGCATTATGGTAGCTCAGCCTCCATTTCCCTCCATTTTTCCTTTCACTTTCTTCAGTTTGCCTTCAAGGAAAGACGCTTCACTTCATCCCCCTTGCGATTGCATTGCCAGTATGTCTTTATGCTTCATATAGATATTCCTGCTCTATATTAGCTTAGTTTAACCAGTTGTACTCCTAGTTTAGTCACTAGCTTTCTAAATGTTATGCATAATGTATATCATGTGTATTATGTATCTTCTATGCCATGCACTGATTCTATGTATATCATTGTTCACAGTTTCACCGCATCAATATACCACTACGTTTAATAAAGCACAGACTCAACCACAGTCTCCTTATTGGACCCCGGTATAGCGGTTTAGCTGACTGTATAGCTACGTATGAGCCTGCCTCAGCTAGTGAGGACAGAACACTGCCAATTCCAGAATGTGTCCACATACAATTAGGCCCTATTCACACGTTACGTATTCGCCCAGTATTTTACCTCAGTATTTGTAAACCAAAACCAGGAGAGGAACAATCAGAGGAAAAGTATAATAGAAACATGTCACCATCACCACTAGTGGCGGGCGCACCTGCTTGGATAACGCCTTATCTGAGTACGCTCGGGTGTTCTCCAAGTGTTTTAGGCGTGCTCGCATATTATGTTCCAGTCCCTGTGGCTGCATGATTTGCAGCTGTTAGACAGCCTGAACACATGCGAGGATTGCCTGTTAGGCTACTTTCACACATCAGGTTTTCAGTGTCAAGCTAAATCCGGCGAATGTTGCAAAAACTGGATCCGGCACAGATTGTGAAAAACTGATGCGACGGATCCGTTTTTTTACAGATCCGGCTAGCCTATCTAGATTATTGGATAAAGAAAAAAATTGGAGCATGCTCAGTTTAAAAAACCGGATCAGGCCGGCGTCACACTAGCGAGTTTTACGGACGTATGAGTGCAAAAAATACGTCCGTAAAACACGCCTAACAAACGTCCCAATTATTCTGTATGCCCCTGCTCCTATCTGCCGTATTTTACTGATCAGTATTATACAGTGTTCTACGGCCGTAGAAAATCGCAGCATGCTGCGTTTCTCACCGTATTGCGCAAAAAAAACGCCAATGAAAGTCTATGGAAGCCAGAAAAATACGGATTACACACGGACCAGCAGTGTGACTTGCGAGAAATACGCAGCGCTGTTAGAGAGAAAAGCCGGCAATTCAGTGCGGTGTACAGTAAAATCACACTGACAGCTTACAGTAGAATAGGTAGAATAAATGTGTACACATAGAATAGGTATATATATATATGTCAGTGAGACACATATATGTATATATATTATTACTTCATACAGCGCTAGATAGCTTTAAAGCCGGTAATTCAATTGCCGGCTTTTGCCATCTCCTTCCTAAACCCGACATGATATGAGACCTGGTTTACATACAGTAAACCATCTCATATCACCTTTTTTTTTTGCATATTCCACACTACTAATGTTAGTAGTGTGTATATGCAAAATTTGGCCGTTCTAGCTAGTAAATTAAAGGGGTTAAATGGCGGAAAAAATTGGCGTGGGCTCCCGCACAATTTTCTCCGCCAGAGTAGTAAAGCCAGTGACTGAGGGCAGATATTAATAGCCTGGAGAGGGTCCACGGTCCACAAAAAATGACCACAAAATCAGAAAAAGACATACACTGTGCTCACACATAAACACTTAATAAAAATGGAGTAACTAGGTGTCCCTAATGTATGCTATTCTCGCACCTTCCTACCTGTGGGGGTTGGCACCCTATAAGGGAAACGATATGGCGCCCCCACTCCACGGCGGCTATCCCTAGGGGCCCTGTAATACCCTATATCCCCTAGGGAAACCCACTACACACAGACTAGGGAAACCGCTGTAGATAGACAGAGGTGCTCCTATGCTAAAGGAACCCTAGATCCCCACAAGTATAAAAACAGAATAAGGAACACAGTAGGCAAAAATGTTGGCATTATCGGCGATAAAGGAGAGGGATATTTGGCCTAAATGCTTATAGGGCCATAATATCTGTGATAGGAGAGTCAATTGTAGTACCCCAATACGGCTACAGACATGTCCATATATTAAGTATCTCCACTATAGCAAAGGACTGAAAGCACTTATCTCCCTTCGCCTGCAAGTTGCCATACAGATGAGCAGCGCCTCTACGCGTTTCGCCCAATTGGGCTCCTCAGGAGGCTCGATAGTAAGATAGGTAGTGTCCTGATGCGGTGTGATAGTAATCAAACGATTATATATTTTTGAGACCCTAGTCATACAATTTCTTTTTCTAAATATTATGTGCCGATTTTCCCCAATAGGCCAGCGTCACACTGGCGTTTTAAACGGCCGAGTGCAATGCGATAAAAAATCGCATTGCACTCGGACCAATGTTAAGCTATGGGGCAGCTCCCACCAGCCAACTTTTTGTCGGCCGTTTTCGCATGCTGTGATTGTCTCGGACCGAGGAAAACTCTCGACTCACTCGCACCCATATAAACCTATGGGTGCGAGTGAGACAGCGCACACCACTCAGATATCATCCGAGTGCTGTGCGCTATAAGCGGACCACAGCAATGGAGGAGATGGAGAAATTCATTTCTCCGCCTCCTCCGCAGCTGTGCTCCCATCCTCCCTGTGCGAGAGAATCGGAGCACAGACGCATGACACTCGGCTCCTGCTCTGCTGCAAGCAGGAGCCGAGTGTCATTAGCATATCGCATCCGATGATCTCGCATCGGATGCAATATTCCAGTGTGACGCCGGCCTAACTCAGCAAATCTGCAAACATTTTTATACCTGCATTTTGCTGCGGATTTGACTGACTCAATTGAAGTCAAATGAGTTAAAATAGCTAAAAATCCACGCAAAGAATTGACATGCATAGACTTGCATAGATGCAGAAAATCTGCAGGTAAAAACTGCACATTCATTTTTTAGTGCGTTTCTGATTGATTCAAAAAACGCATGTAATCCGCACCTAAGTATATCAATTAAGTTTTATCAAAGCCAAATACCAATAAGTATAAAAATCAAGCAGCTTTAATTAAAGCATGATCCACCAAAAGAGACAAAAAACTGCAGGATCAAAAACGCAATAAAAATGCATGTTAAAAAAAGCTATGAAAAACCACAAATAACTTAATTTAAATAATAGGTGCAGAAATTCACCAAAGGCCGGGGTCACACTTGCGTGTGCAATGCGAGAAGCTCGCACGAGTCTCTCGCATCAATACCCGGCACTGCCGCCGGCACTCGGGACCGGAGCGTACAGCTGCATGTATTTCTATGTAGCTGAACGCTCTGTTCCCGAGTGCTGGCGGCACTGACGGGTATTGATGCGCGAGTTTCTCGCATTGCACACGCAAGGGTGACCCGGGCCAAAAGCTCATTGTTGGAGTGTTACCTTACAGTTCAAGCAAAGTCTATGGGGTTTATAGAAATCTCATGCCCACTCTGTTTTTAATGCAGTGTAAATACGCAACATGGTAATTTCTCTTGCTGTTACGCTGAGTGTTATGTGCAGATTTTCCACATAGAACTGAATTCGGTAAGGAATATACCCAGGTCAAAAATACACATGCATTTTTTGTGCATCGTTAAACGTGCTTGTAATCTGCATATGACTGTCAATAAAGTTTTGTCAAAGCCAAAAAAAAAAAACAGGAAGTATCAAAAACAAAGCAGCCAGTCTGAGCTTAGCCAGAAGAATACGTGGCAGAACACAGCCAGCAAATAAATTACAATCCATGCCACATGTATTCCAGAAAGGGCAACTGAAAGAAGCAGCAAATTCATTGTGTCAACAAAGGAATTTGTTGCATCTTACTCCAGCGGATTCTTCATCAGGACTGGCATTTCTTAGGACAGTCTTTATGGTGTAAGCCCTGGGCAATGCTTTCTAGCATTTTTGACACCAATGCACAGATTCATCAAGATCCGTGTTTTTCACACTGGTTTTGATGAGGGGACGTGCTGGAGTCAGATGCTCCTCTTGAAGAATTTGGCGCGTATGAAAAGTGGACTGCAACTCGGTGAGCGCCTTGTCACAAGTCTTCCTCCAGTCAGTGACAGGAACAAGATTTGTAGTGTAAGGAACGCGAACACTTATTATGAACTAAATGGTGGCCTAATTCTAAAGCATCGGGTATTCTAGAATATGTATGTAGTTTATTTATGAAGATTTCAGAATAATGCAATGAATACATAGGATTTGGCCATCAGGGCGCGACCAATTAGCGAAGAGTGGTTCAAATCGGACTGCGCCTGTCACTGATTGTTCACGGCCGGCCATGTAGTATATAGCACAGCTACGTAGTATATAGCACAGCCCACGTAGTATATAGCACAGCTCAAGCAGTATATAACACAGCCCACTGAGTATATAACACAGCCCATGTAGTATATACCACAGCTTACATAGTATATAGCACAGCCCACGCAGTATATAACACAGGCCACGTAGTATATAACACAGCCACGTAGTATATTGCACAGCCATGTAGGATATAGCACAGCCCACGTAGTATACAGCACAGCAAGGTAGTATATAACACAGCCCACGCAGTATATAACACAGCCCACGTAGTATATAGCAATGTAGGCACCATATCCCTGTTAAAAAAAAGAATTAAAATAAAAATGATTTATATACTCACCTTCCGGCGGCCCCCGGATCCAGCCCAGGTCTTTAGCGATGCTCGTCACGACGCTCTGTTCCCAGTAATGCCTTGCGGCATTAACCCATGATGATGTAGCTGTCTCGCGGGACTGCTACGTCATCACGGCTCGTTGCCGCAATGCATTCTTGGGACCGGAGCGTTGCGATGAACGGGAAAGGCTGCCGCAGACAACGGAAGGTGAGACTATAATGATTTTTTTATTATTATTTTTAACATTATATGTTTTTACTATTGATGCTGCATAGGCAGCGTCAATAGCAAAACGTTGGTCACACTTACAGGGTTAATGCCACCGGTAACGGACTGCCTTACACCGCGTTATGCTGCGGCGTAACGCAGTCCGTTTAACGGACTTCTGAAACGCTATGTGGGCACTGACTGCAAAGAGTTTGTATGTTCTCTCCGTGTCTGCGTGGGTTTCCTCCGGGTTCTCCGGTTTCCTCCCACATTCCAAAGACATACTGATAGGGAATTTAGATTGTGAGCCCCAACGGGGACAGCAACGATAATGTGTGCAAACTGTAAAGCGCTGGGGAATATGTTAGCGCTATATAAAAAAATAAAGATTATTAAGATATTAAAGACTGGAGGGGAGTAGGGAGGGGCCAATTCGCGGGCGGACTGTGCCTGTCGCTGATTGGTCGCGACCAATAAGCGGCATGGGATTTCCGTGACAGACCAACAGACGGAAGTGGAAAACAGACAAACAGACGGACGTGGACCTTAGACAATTATATAGATAGATTAGATGAGTGGGAGTTGCCACAGCCCCACCCCAGCTAAACCCTTTTTGTCTGACCTGGGTAAAAATCGTTAAATCTAGCACAGCTTTGTGTTGTGCCAACATTCTGCAACTTTAGAAAAGCTTTTTATTCTAGAATTTTGGTGTAAAATTTTTGATGACTCAGCCCCCCAAGTTATAAGATATAGGATATATAGGTAAATTCTAGTGACGAGCAAACATGCTGGGATAAGGTGTTATCTGAGCATGCTCATGTGCTAACCGAGTGTGCTCTAAGGCTATGTACACACCTTGCGTCGGGTCCCTGCGGGTTCTCCCGCAGCGGATTTGATAAATCTGCAGGGCAAAACAACTGCAGTTCTCCCTGCAGATTTATCGCGGTTTGTTCCGCGTTTTCCGCTGCGGGTTTCCGCCTATACTATTGATGCTGCATATGCAGCAATATGCAGCATCAATGGTAATGTTAAAAATAATAAAAATTGGTTATACTCACCCTCTGATGTCCGGATCTCCTGGGCGCTGCACCCGGCGTTCCGGTTCCAAAGATGCTGTGGGAGAAGGACCCTTCGTGACGTCACGGTCATGTGACCGCGACGTCACCGCAGGTCCTGGTCGCACAGCAACTCTGACCGGACGGCCGCGTGCAGCGCCCAGGAGCTCCGGACATCAGAGGGTGAGTATAACCAGATTTTTTATTTTTTAACCCCAAATATGGTTCCCAGGGCCTGGAGGAGAGTCTCCTCTCCTCCACCCCGGGTACCACCCGCACATTATCCGCTTACTTCCCGCAACGTGGGCACAGCCCCATGCGGGAAGTAAGCGGTTCAATGTATTCCTATGGGTGCAGAATCGCAGCGATTCTGCACAAAGAAGTGACATGCTGCGGGTTGTAAACCGCTGCGTTCCCGCGCGGTTTTTCCCGCAGCATGTGCACAGCGGTTTGCGGTTTCCATAGGGTTTACATGTTACTGTAAACGCTATGGAAACTGCTGCGGACCCGCAGCATCAAAATCGCGGCGGTTCCGCGGTAAAAACCGCTAAGTGTGAATATAGCCTTATACTATGTTCAAGTCCCAGCGGCTGCATGTCTCTTGGCTGTTCAACAGACGCAACACATGTAGGGATCACATAACAGTCAATCCCTACATGTGTTGTGGCTGTTGAGCAGCCGCGAGACATGCAGCCGCTGTGACTCGCGCATATTTTTTGAGAAGGTCGAAGACACTCGGTTGGCACCAAAGCATGCTCAGATAACGCCTTATCCAAGCATGTTCGCTCATCACTAGTACATTCCTCTTTTATTGCATTTTAGTATTATCTCCCTCTCACATGTACAACGGGTTCTCATCAGAGGAATGACCTTTTTTTTTGCATATTTCAGGAAATAATTATATGTGGGAGGCATCACCCGAAAAAAAGAAAGTATCTGACTGAGAAATCCTCCTCCCTGTTTGTGTCCTAAGAACAACCTCTCCAGGGACTTATCGTTACAAGAGCGCCCTCTGCTGCTTCTAGCACAGACATAAACCTGTAAGCAGAGAGTAGGTTTCTCATGTTCCCCAGCAGTTTTCACCCACAATCCCAGGATATAGGTCTTAAAAAAAAAAAGTCAAATCACATCTGCATCAAAATATTTTCTATCGCATCATTTGGGAAAGCATTTAACATCTCACAGCACAGTGCAGCCACTAGCACTACATGGACAGGCATGCTGATGATGCACCTAAGTGCAATGCTCTAATTGATGCAGATGCACGACTGCTTGTACTTCAGATTCACAGTCATTGCCCTGCAACTCCATAAGTCTTCAGGTTTTCATTTCCAGCAGCCTTGTGGTCCATGAGCTGAGATGTAAAGCCTAGATCCTTCTAACTTCAGTTGTTGGTGTAAATGGCTAATTTAAATGAATGTCAGAATCTATAAGACGGGTCTGAATGGTGTGACAAAGTCACTGGCAAAGTACTGGAGGGGAGGTATGTTTCACTAAGGCTGTTAGCTTCAGTGATGGTGACCTAGGAAAAAGCTCCAGCACACCAAGTGCTGAAAGAGGTTAATCGTCCATGTTTGGAGCTAGGTTGATTGAACAGTTGTAGAGTAGGAGGAATCCAGAGGATAAATCCCCAGCCTTCTAGAGCATTCAGTGTGGGGTGAGCTGGAGGTACAAGCTCTGGAGCTGAGTTTTCAGGTTAAAGAAAGCTGAACCTTTTGTTGTTTGTTCCTGAGCAGGCAGATTCTCATAGCAACAAGGTCTGTGCCATACTTTGTTTCTGTTTTTCTATCAGGCCAGGAAGGCCTGTTTGTGTTTGCTAATGTTGCACTGGTTTATGCAGTACTTTTAATAAACCAGTGGAAGATTTAAAGAGACAGTGTTCCTGTGTCTACCTCTATGTGCAACCGAGTGAGCCGATCGACCACTATGGTTAGAAATCTTTCTGTGTAAGGTTTCATGTAGACATCTGTGGATTTCGGTCCAATTAAAGACCGCACTGTACAAACTGGCATAGCCCACCTCAAAGTCGCGACATGCCAGCTGTTGAAAACAGCTGACATGTGCCCGCAATAGACGCCAGTGGAATCATGATCCGCTCGCGCCTATTAACTGACAGCGGCATTTAAGAAGCGTTTCCGGCCACCGGGAAATACGCGCACCACTGACCCCGTCATGTGATCGGGGGTCATGGATGCATAGCCATCACAACCACAGGTTTCCTGGAGACCTCTATGGTTGTTGATGACTGATTGCTATGAGCGCCACCCTGTGGTCGGCCCTCATAGCAATGCTGTAATTCAGCTACATAGAGGTGATGATCTGTACATCACCTCTATGTAGCAGAGGCGGTCGAGTTGTGGCAGCTTCTATTGAAGCATGCCAAAAGTAAAAAAAAAAGTGTTTAAAAATATAAACAAATAAAAAAATATAAAAGTTCAAATCACCCCCCTTTCACCTCATTCAAAATAAAACTATATTAAAAAAAAACCTACACATATTTGGTATTGCCACGTTCAGAATCCCCCGAT
Source organism: Ranitomeya imitator (assembly GCF_032444005.1). Taxonomy (NCBI): domain Eukaryota; kingdom Metazoa; phylum Chordata; class Amphibia; order Anura; family Dendrobatidae; genus Ranitomeya; species Ranitomeya imitator. The sequence goes on from NC_091289.1 coordinate 57,673,129, forward strand.
CTATCAATAAATAAAAGTATGAACGCATGCATGTCTATGGAAGAACGACATGGCTGTACATATGTTCAATCTTTGGTTGATTCTTTTAACTGCTTCAGGGCTCGGAAACCCTGGTGAAGTTAAAAGAAGTAACATTTTCATTCTTCGGACAGTTTCTGATGGAAAGGCGCCTGCTCACTTGATAGAAGATATAGTAAAAAAAAAAAAACGCTAGCAGCAGAGCCGTCACAAAAATGGCGGCAAACCCACTAGTAAAAAACACTTCAAGAAAAAAGATGCTGTCTTTTCCTTGATGCGGCTTTGTAAAGGACTGCTCAGGTGGCTCCGTTGTCTGATTAAAGGTGTTGTGTGTAAAATGATAATCTATGGCAGAAATCTGCACATAAAACTCAGCGAACCCGCAAAAGAAATTGACATATTGCGGATTTGAAACACGCACCACAGGTCACGTTAGTCAGTAAAAAAAAAAAGCACAGAGGCCATGAGATTTGTATAAATCCCATCCACTGTGCTGGCACTGGAAGAGGCTGCGTAAAAAATGCAGCATCAAAAACTCATTGTGGGCACACAGCCTTAGGAGAGCGGACCACACTCCAGCAACAAATCAAGGGAAGTCACAAGTCAAGTACCAGAAACAAAAGCATCTTTTGAAAACCTCCAACAATGTTACCTTACTGTCATCAGATCATATATTAAATCTCGTTTACAATGCTACAGAATATGTCAGTACATTTTTTTGCAATTTTGTTTACATTTTTTTACTGCAAAATTACTGTATCAAAAATGTACTTTCAGACAAAAAAGAAAGTTAATCATTGTGCATGCATACAACTCCTTCCTCCCACTGTTTATCCCTCGCGTGGAAGAAAAAAAACAACAAAAACTGACGAGCCGCACTTTAATACGGCAATTTTAAAAGTCGACCTGTATTGATTTTTACCTTCATCCGCAATAATTTTGAGACATTCAGTATTTTATTGCAATAGCGTTCGTATCACTGAATAAAGTTTCTGATACTTCTTTTCGAAGTTGTTCAACATAAATGTATCACATCTTTTTGATATTAGGAGAGTGCGTTAATTTCAGTATGTCACATTGTGAGCCTATGAAACACATAATATACACTGCTCAAAAAAATAAAGGGAACTCTAAAATTCTATATCCTAGATATAACTGAATTAAATATTCCAGCTGTAAATCTTTATTCATTACATAGTGGAATGTGTTGAGAACAATAAAACCTAAAAATGATCAACGTAAATCACAACTAATATCTCACCGAGGCCTGGAGTTGGAATGATGCTCAAAATCAAAGTGGAAAATGAAGTTACAGGCAGATCCAACTTCAGTGGAAATGCCTCAAGACAAGGAAATGATGCTCAGTAGTGTGTGTGGCCTTCACGTGCCCGTTTGACCTCCCTACAATGCCTGGTCATGCTCCTCATGAGGCAGCGGATGGTCTCCAGACCAGACTGAAGCAGAACGTATAGCTGACAAAGAAACCCAGCTAGGAGTAAGTATAAATACCCCTCTCATCTTGAAAGAGAGAACAACCATATTAACCCTGAGAGAACAGGAAATTAACCATGTCCTAACCATGACAAGACCATCCTCATGGAGTTGATTTCTAACCGTTTGTGCAGACACATGCACACTTGTGGCCTGCTGCAGTTCATTTTGCAGGGCTCTGGCAGTGCTCCTCCTGTTCCTCCTTGCACAAAGGCTGAGGTAGCGGTCCTGCTGCTTGGGTTGTTGCCCTCCTACAACCCTCTCCACATCTCCTGGTGTACTGGCCTGTCTCCTGGTAGCGCCTCCAGCCTCTGGACACTATGCTGACAGTCACAGCAAACCTTCTTGCCACAGCTCGCATTGATGTGCCATCCTGGATGAGCTTCACTACCTGAGCCACTTGTGTGGGTTGTAGAGTTTGTCTCATGCTACTACGAGTGTGAAAGCACAACCAACATTCAAAAGTGACCAAAACAGCAGCCAGAAAGCATTGGTACGGAGATGTGGTCTGTGGTCCCCACCTGCAGAACCACTCCTTTATTGAGGGTGTCTTGATAATTGCCAATAATTTCCATCTGTTGTCTATTCCATTTGCACAACAGCATGTGAAATTGATTGTCAAACAGTGTTGCTTCCTAAGTGGACAGTTTGATTTCACAGAAGTTTGATTCAATTGGAGTTATATTCTTTGTTTAAGTGTTCCCTTTATTTTTTTGAGCAGTGTAGAAATCATTATACACAAATACACCTCTATATGATGAAGTCTTTCAGGGCACATGGTCATATAAACACCAGTCGAAGGCTTAAAGACTTTGCTCCGTCATTTTCCAGGATGTAGCCTGAGTTCACAACTCTTGTTTTAAACATTTGCAATTTTTCTTTTGTTTATTTTTCTTCCATGTAAGACATGAGCAAATTAAAGCAAGAAAAGGAAAAAGGTTTCCAAAGGTATTGTACTCATGGTCTGCTGTAATCTTCAGTGTTTTCCTGGGAAGTCGGCAATTTCTAACACTATTATTTATATACCAGATACCTAAGCTTACTGAGGATAAGTGCTCCAACAGAGCCACTAAGGAGGAAGACCATCTGTTGCTTCCTATGGACAATAATCATACCATTTACAGAGAACTTCTCATTGTGACAAATTTCAGCCTAATCCTAAAGAAATACTGTGCATTCTGTTATCAAAACTGAAATACTTTTGACTATTTTTTTTTGCTCATCCTTCCAGCGATAGTAATCACCGTGCTAAATGGTTGCAGCAAAATGATTCTCAATAGTCTACCAAATGTCATAATTAATTACAACTCCTGAGATAGGCGGGCTATATTTTATGTAAATGTACAGGGTGGGCCATTTATGTGGATACACCTGGGTGGGCCATATATAAAGTTGGATCCAAAATGGCCAACTACAAAATGGCCGCCATGGTCACCACCCATCTTGAAAAGTTTTCCCCCTCCCATATACTATTGTGCCACAAACAGGAAATTGATATCACCAACCATTTCCATTTTATTGAGGTGTATCCATATACATGGCCCACCCAGGTTAATCCCCATATATGACCCACCCTGTATATATCTATAGAAATGCATATCATGCACAATCAAAATAATAAGTTACATTAATATTTAAGGTAGGCTGTGATTTCTGGCAGAGGAACTGAACTAACGCAATGAGCGGGTGTTTACTGAGATAGTCATATTTCACGTAAAGAATCGTAATGTGTATTTTGAAGGGGTTGTCTCAGTATGTTGTCTCAGTACATGTCAAGTATTCAAATAACTATATTACATACATGGACATTTATAGTCACAACTTGCAGCCAATGAGCTCTAAGAATTTGCATCTTCAGGGATAGATACTTGGCATCTAAAGGGCTTTCACTCCAAGACTAAATTCAAAACTGTCCCCAACCAACATCATTATTGCCATACACATTACAAAATAATGGCACATCACAGAATAAATCTTGGGCGCTATCATTACATTTTGGCTAAGAAAGGCTCTGACCCGTCGGCCCACCCTACAGTGGTCCAGCAGCTATGGTGTTGGCTTACCTCTGGGAGAACAAAAGGATTAAGCGTCTAAATCCAAACTGCACAATCCTTTTTTCCACCTCCAGGGAATCAGGACACTCCTATATACAAATAGTTGGCTGACTCTGCCCAAATCAGATGGTTTGGAGGTCTGTAATGAGTATGGAGTTTTAGCACATTAAACTTGTTTTAAATATAAATGAGGATCACGTGGATGATCACAATACTTGGTGTTTAAAGTATTTGCAGTACATTGCATTAATTTAATAAAATCAGCTCCAATTTCAGCACAGCATTGTGGAATAACAAGATTTCTTGATTTCTTATATACCTACATGCTGTAGGCGAAAGACAGGGAAGATACTGGACGGAGTGTATATCTCTTCCAGAAAGTTAAGCCGGGTGAGATATTAAAAGCCGGGTAGTAATGGTTGGTGCAGCAGCTTAGATGTTGAGCTGTTTCATTTATGACCATACCAGCTGCGTTTTATTGGAGTGATGAGGAGGATTTAGTGGTGGGACTCATCACTCCCACTCCCTCTTCAGTACAGGTAGTACTGGAGCCTTAGCCAGCTCAGCTGGGAGAGCTTCAGAGGGTCACAACCTCCAAACTCATATGTGTTCCCGAGGAAGAAATGCACAGTGGTTAAATGTGCTAAATGCTGACTTACTGGAAAGCCAAGCCCGCATACATCTCTGATAGTGTGAGTCAGCGATATGTTAGTTAGCGCCTAGCTGGGCAAGTCTTTGTTGTTTTTGGTTTCTTTACTGTTCGTTACCTTTTTGGCTGAAAATAAAGCCCCACGCTATGTCACTGCCGTGATGACCTATAACGCCCTAGCACGTTACAATGCCTAATCTCAGGCTCAGTAAATATATGGCCAGCATATTACTGATTTATTATAAAATGTATTAGATTATTGAAGCCTGGAAAGCATCCATCTTAGGACTGACAAGCAATGATGATGGAATGTTAAGTATCTATCACACACTGTAGAAAACACTTCATTACTATCCTTTAATAACACTGCCAAACCCATGCAAGATATTAAGCCATACTATTCATCTTAACCCTTCTCAGTCCAGACTAGTGTCAGGGAGTACGGTAAATCAAATTATCGTAATTGTCAGTTCCTCACACATTTGTCATGTCCGATCACCTGAAAATAATTCTTTAAAATTGTCCTTGAGATTCCCACATTTTACACTGCACTTTTACAGTTTGTCTATTCTATATGGAAAAAAAATGTGTATTTTCCGTATACTGAACGAAGGAGGTCAAAAGAAGACTCTTTAGGTCTCTGTTGTCTTCTAGCCATTCCAACATATTTTTACAGCAAATCTGTCTCACTGAGATATGGGTCACAGGAAGTTATTACGGTATACCATAATTAGACAAGTTTACATACATTATCATAATGGAGACCTGAACCGTACACCCAAATATTTGCATGGAAAGGACTGTTTATGAGATCAGTTCACTTGTGCTAATGCTCTGGCAGCCATTGCTGCTGTGGTCGGGTGGTGGTCTGACCCAAGGGGCTTTGCCTGGCAGGAGAGATGTCTCTCCCTGAGGGTGCGGCGCTGCACTTAGTAGAGGAGGGACCCCCTTATAAATAGTTCTCCATAACATGGCGGTGGGTTTATACAATTTGATCAAAATGTTAACTAACAACATCATATTCAGTTTTGAAAAATGTCGCTTAGCCACAAAAAATATATGTAAAATATTTGCATATGCAATCACTGTCTTATTTTTCTACAGTTATTACATAATTAGACCTTTCAGGGGGCTGGGAAAGTGGAAAAACAATACCATGTAGCAACTGAAAACATATTTGTTCTCAAATTTGCCAGAAGCAGAAACAGAGGGTCTATATTTTAAGCTGAATAGGTGTCTGTGGAGGTCTTATTGTAGGCTACTCCTGAAGTCAGCTGCATGCACATACAGAGTCATTTCCTATATAGGTTTCCTTTTAGGTTAATGACTACTGATGCCAAACCAGAAACCATTAATAGGCCACTCGGGATAGTGTAATTTAGATATTAAATCTTTCATATATTGCCTGCAGCATCCCTTTAAATATTTCTCTCTGGAGGAAAAACTACATGCTGTCAAGGTCTCAGTTATACCACAAGTAACAACAACGCTGTCCTCGATAATGTGTACTTTACATCATTGGGTCTATCTTTTCAGCGATCGATACATATATTTAGTTCTTCAGGGTTTGCAAACTGTTTTCTGCATATTTTACATCAGTGAAGATTTGGACTTGCAATCTCCATTTGATGTGACATATCACATTATATTTCCAATTTGAAGCTACATTATGATTTTCATACTACAGTCCATATTACCCGCCAGACTAAAGACCCTAATACGCATTACAGTCCTGGCCGAAGTGTTGTCACCCTTGAAATAGTTCCAGAAAATGAAGTGTTTCTCCCAATTATTGTAATTACAGATGTTATACACATGTTTATTACCTTTGAGTGCATTGGAACAACACAAAAAAAACTGAAAAAAAAGACAAACTGGAAATAATTTCACACAAAACCCCCAAAATGGGCCGGACAAAATTATGGGTAAACAACTTTGCTTCAAGCTTGTGATGCTCGATCAAATGCACATGTGGCAAGGAACAGGTGTGGGCAATATGAAAATCACACCTGAAATCAGATAAAAAGGGGAAAGGTTGACTCAATCTTTACATTGTGTGTCTGTGTGTGCCACACTAAGCATGTAGAGCAGAAAGAGGGAAGAGAACTGTCTGAGGACTTGAAAGTTAAAATTGTTGATATTTTTAACAATCTCAAGGTTACAACTCCACCACTAGAGATCTTGAAGTTCCTTTGTCCACGGTGCACAATATAAACAAGAAGTTTACAAACCATGGTATTGTAGCTAATGTCCCTGAACGTGTAAATGAGAAAATTTGATGAAAGGTTGCAAGGCATGATGGACCATATGGTGGCTAAGCAGCCCCAATCAAGTTCCAAAGGAATTCAATCTGTCCTGCAGGCACAGGATGCATCAGTGTCAGCGTGAATTATCCGTTGACATTTGAATGAAATGAACGCTATGGCAGGAGACCCAGCAGACTGCAGTTTGCCAAAACGTACGTGAGTAAACCAAAATCTTTCTTGAGAAAGCATTGTGTGGGCAAATGAGACCAAAATAGAGCTTTTTGGTAAAGAATAGTGATGAGCAGTAGCGTAGCTACCGGAAGGCAGAGGGTGCGGAGGCCCCGGGCCCGGTGCTCTGAGGGGGCCCACCCAAAGCTACGCTACAGTTAACTTCTGCGGAAGATCAGGGAGAATCGATCTCCCTGCTCTGCCGCTATGGGGCCCCTGAATAGGCGGAGGGGCCCGGTGCCAGCAGTGGGCCCCCCCACCTGTCATCGCAAGGTCAGCTGTACCGGCATTTAGCCGATACAGCTGACCACAATGATGAGGGAAGGAGCGCTACGCTCCTTCCCTCATCATCCCCGTCAGCGTCGGTGACGCTGACAGGGGGCGCGATGAGTCACTGCCCGGCGCCAAGACGAGCGGGAGCTCAGAGCAGCGCAGGAACCAGGAAGAAGAGAGGTGAGTATTTATTTTTTTAATTGGTGCTGCCTTATAGTACAGAATCTGCCTATTGGGGGGGTCTGCCTAAGGCCGGGATCACACATGCGTGAAACACGTCCGTGTCTCGCATGTGAAATCCAAGCTCTGGCGCCGGCCCTCCAGAGCGGAGCGTGCGGCCACATAGCAACACATGGAGCTGCACGCTCCGCTCCTGGACTGCCGGCGCCAGAGCTTGGATTTCACATGCGAGACACGGACGTGTTTCTCACATGTGTGATCCCGGCCTAATACTACAGGTCTGCCTATGGGGGTCTGCCTAATACTACAGGGTCTGCCTATGGGGGTCTGCCTAATACTACAGGATCTGTCTATGGGGGGGTCTGCCTAATACTACAGGGTCTGCCTATGGGGGTCTGCCTAATACTACAGGGTCTGCCTATGGGGGGTCTGCCTAATACTACAGGGTCTGCCTATGGGGGGTCTGCCTTATACTACAGGGTCTGCCTATGTGGGGTCTGCCTAATGCTACATGGTCTGCCTATGGGGGGTCTGCCTTATACTACAGGGTCTGCCTATGGGGGGTCTGCCTAATGCTACATGGTCTGCCTATGGGGGGTCTGCCTATTGCTACAGGGTCTGCCTATGGGGCATCTGCCTAATACTACAGGGTCTGCCTAATGCTACAGGGTCTGCCTATGGGGGGTCTGCCTTATACTACAGGCTCTGCCTTTGGGGGTCTGCATTATACTACAGGGTCTGCCTATGGGGGGTCTGCCTTATACTACAGGGTCTGACTATGGGGGTGCTGCCTTATACTATAGGGTCTGCCTATGGAGGTGCTGCCTTATACTACAGGGTCTGCCTATAGGGGTGCTGCCTTATACTACAGGGTCTGCCTATTTGGGTGCTGTCTTATACTACAGTCTGCCTATGGGTGCTGCCTTGTGCTATAGAGTCTGCCTATGGGTGTTGCCATGTGCTATAGTCTGCCTATGGGGGGTGCATTATACAATATAGAGTAGGCCTATGGGGAGTGCATTATACTATATTGAGGACTATCTGGTACATTATACTATATTGAGGACTATCTGGTGCATTATACTATATTGAGGACGATCTGGTGCATTATACTATATGGAGGCTATCTAGAGGGGTATCATACAGTGTGGGGATTACAGTGTTGGGGCCATCAGTTTGGAGGCTACTAAGGGGTCAGTATACTGTTTATAAGAGAGCATCATGCTGTGTATAGGGGAGCTGTACAGGGGGAGACTCGGGACATTATTAAATGTAAAGTGGGCACTTATTGTTATAGGGGAACTCCGGTTACTGTGACTATCAAAGGGGCACACAGGACAATATTACTTTATAGGGGGCAAAATATGGGCACTGTTTTCTAGGGCATTTGCACCTGGCATTGCTATATTATAGAGGAGTGCCTTAGAATTTAGAGGGCACAGAGAACCACATAGCTGGGGCAGTAATAGGGACAAATACGGCATCAGCGGTTCAGTATCGGGGTATCAGGTGTAGTAATAGGGACACATACGGCAGCAGCAGCTCGGTATTGGGAGTATCAGGGGCAGTAATAGGGTCACATACGGCAGCAGTGGCTCAGTATTGGGGTATCAGGTGCAATAATAGGGACACATACGGCAGCAGCGGCTCAGTATTGGGGTATCAGGGGCAGTAATAGGGTCACATAGGGCAGCAGCGGCTCAGTATTGGGGTATCAGGTGGAGTAATAGGGACACATACGGCAGCAGCAGCTCAGTATTGGGGTATCAGGGGCAGTAATAGGGTCACAAGGGCAGCAGCGGCTCAGTATTGGGATATCAGGTGCAGTAATAGGGACACATACGGCAGCAGCGGCTCAGTATCGGGGTATCAGGTGCAGTAATAGGGACACATATGCCAGCAGCGGCTCAGTATTTGGGGTATCAACAGGATGAGGAGTTTGTGCAGGTTGGGAATAGATGGTGATGGGGCTGGAATATGAGAAGTGAAATGTGTCTTTGTTGTATTCTCTGCAGCCATGTCATTGCTGGAAGAAGTTGTCATGTCGGTCTGGGCCAGATGGAAAAGACGGGAAAAGTGATGATTCCATCAGAAAGGACGTCAGCGGTAAGACATTATCTGTAACTTTGCTGTGATTTATGTTCTGTAGGACTGGTATCTACCACTGACCATATGGCGGTAATATCCATGTTGGTAGTTATATAGAGATTATCTTCAGTAACAGTGCTGTCATCTGCTGAGGTTCTCCTCCACTATTAGGGCGCGTCACCGAGTTGTAATCAAGGTTACCTGGTTAGGGGCCCACTCAGAAGCTTCGCCCCCCCCCCCTGAACCCCTGAACCAAAACCCTAGCTACGCCTCTGGTGATGAGCGAACGTGCTTGCATAACGTGTTATCCGAGCATCTTGAGCGAGCATGGATAATAGATCAACACATACAGGGATTGCCAAACAAACACGCAATCCCTGTCTACCTCTGCATGACATGCAGCCGCAGGGATTGGAATATATTATCGTGCACACCCAAGATACTTGGATAACATCACAGAATGCTCGGCTAACATTTCCGAGCATGTTCGCTCATCACTAGTACAGAACATCATTCTACCGTTTACTGAAAACGGAATGAGGCTAACAAAGACAAGAACACAGTACCTACAGTCTTAACTGTGTGCAAGGAATCATGAAATCTGAAAATTACCAACGGATTTTGGGTCGCAATGTAGTGCCCAGCGTCAGAAGGCTGGGTTTGCGTCCTAGGTCATGGGTCTTCCAGCAGGACAATGACCCCAAACTTCAAGAAGCACCCAGAAATGGATGGAAACAAAGTGCTGGAGAGTTCTGAAGTGGCAGCAATGAGTCCAGATCTACAGTAAATCCCGTTGAACACCTGTGGAGAAATCTTAAAATTGCTGTTGGGAGAAGGCGCCTTCACATGAGACCTGGAGCAGGTAAAGGAAGAGTGCTCCAAAATTCCAGATGAGAGGTGTAAGAATCTTGTTGATGGTTACAGGAAGCGATTGATTACAGCTATTTATTCCAAAGGGTGTGCAACCAAATATTTAGTTGAGAATGCTTTTTTTGTCTTGTTCCACTACACACAAAAGAAATAAACATGTTCATAACAAAACATGTGTAATTGCAATAATTTTCTGGGAGAAATACTTCACTTTCTGGAACAAAATCAAAAGGTGCCAATACTTTTGGCTATAACCTGTAGATGAACGTTGGGCTAATCGTTCTCCTGGCAACTATGTGCCCAACTCTCCCATACACAGGAGCGAGCGCTCTGCTCTGGCATTCTTTACAAGAAAGCCTCTGCCAGAAATCTCTGGTGGTAGATTATCTGTAGAGAACAAAAGGATCTGCAGTCCAAGATCAGACATACCAGAACCTTATTTGGACAACCCCTATGTTTCCCCCCTTGTAAATTAACACCTATACTCACCTCAGATGCTGACGCCGTTCCAGCAGTGTTGTCACTGCCTCTCCAGGGGCTCACTTGACATTATGTCATGCAATCTCTGCAGCTTATTAGCGTCCACTTTACTCTCCTGTCCTTCGGAAAAATCAGACATCCGGAGTAGGTGAGAGCAGCTACAGCTCGGACTCCCCCTTAGCAAGGGAAAACCCCTTTAAGTGTCGGTTTACACAAACTGACCGGCGACTACCGATTGGTAAATATTTACCGACTGTCAGTCATTTAGCAGCCTATTTACACAGGCTGACCACATTAACCGAAGAGTACTCAATGATCTGTAGATTGATCAGAGCGCGTTGGCTACCATTGTTATCAGCAGTGTGAGTCCTGTTTACACCTGACATTACGCCACCAAGCAAGCACAAAACTCAGTTCTCCTGATGAATGACTGTTTTGATCATTTATTAAGTGAATGCCAGCTTGTTTACACTGCAAAATTATCATAAGGAGTCTTATGATAATTTGTCAACCTTAACCCCTTACTGACCTCGGAAGGGATAGTACGTCCGAGGTCAGCTCCCCTGCTTTGATGCAGGGCTCCGCGGTGAGCTCGCATCAAAGCCGGGACATGTCAGCTGTTTTGAACAGCTGACATGTGCCCGCAATAGCGGCGGGTGAAATCGCGATTCACCCGCCGCTATTAACTAGTTAAATGCCGCTGTCAAACACAGACAGCGGCATTCAACTACCGCATCCGGCCGGGCGGCCGGATATGAGCGCATCGCCGACCCCCATCACATGATCGGAGGTCGGTGATGCTTCTCCATTGTAACCATAGAGGTCCTTGAGACCCTATGGTTACTGATTGCCGGTAGCTGTGAGCGCCACCCTGTGGACGGCGCTCACAGCACACGTGCAATTCTGCTACATAGCAGCGAACAGCAGATCGCTGCTATGTAGCAGAGGCGATCGGGTTGTGCCTGCTTCTAGCCTCCCATGGAGGCTATTGAAGCATGGCAAAAGTTAAAAAAAAAGTAAAAAAAAAATGTGAAAAAAATAAAAAAAATATATAAAAGTTTAAATCACCCCCTTTCGCCCCAATCAAAATAAATCAATAAAAAAAAAAAAATCAAACCTACACATATTTGCTATCGCCGCGTTCAGAATCGCCCAATCTATCAATAAAAAAAGCATTAACCTGATCACTAAACGGCGTAACGAGAAAAAAATCGAAACGCCAGAATTACGTTTTTTTGGTCGCCTCGACATTGCATTAAAATGCAATAACGGGCGATCAAATGAACGTAGCTGGACCGAATTGGAATCATTAAAAACGCTAGCTCGGCACGCAAAAAATAAGCCCTCAACTGACCCCAGATCATGAAAAATGGAGAAGCTACGAGTATCGGAAAATTGCGATTTTTTTTTTTTATTTATTTTTTATTTTTAGCAAAGTTTGGAATTTTTTTTCACCACTTAGGTAAAAAATAACCTAGTCATGTTAGGTGTATATGAACTCGTAGTGACCTGGAGAATCATAATGGCAGGTCAGTTTTAGCATTTAGTGAACCTAGCAAAAAAGCGAAACAAAAAACAAGTGTGGGACTGCACTTTTTTTGCAATTTCACTGCACTTGGAATTTTTTTCCCGTTTTCTAGTACACGACATGCTATAACCAATGATGTCGTTCAAAAGTACAACTCGTCCCGCAAAAAATAAGCCCTCACATGGCCAAATTGACGGAAAAATAAAAAAAGTTATGGCTCTGGGAAGGAGGGGAGCGAAAAACGAACACGGAAAAATGGAAAATACCAAGGTCATGAAGGGGTTAAAGGGGTTGGTCACCTTTGGGGACAATTTTCTTCTTTTACAGAAATGTATGTATTTTATCATTTAGCCATTTTTGTAATTGGGTTTCATCACAAATTTTGCAGTTTTGCCTTTTGTAGGCCTTTTATCTCCCTGCACATTCAACTTTAATGTGATCTGTGATCACAAATCCGCTGAGAAATCAGAAAATGAAAGATAAAGAAGAGTTCCAAACTATTGTTAGTCTATCAGAACGAGCACACCGACGGATTCTCACTTTCTAAGGCCGGGATCACACATACGCGAGCTACGGCTGAGTCTCGCAGGTGAAAACCCAGCTCTGGCGCCGACACTCCGGAGCGTGCAGCTCCATGTATTGCTGTGCTGCTGCACGCTCCGCCCAGGCAGGTTAGTAACGCTATTGACCTGCTCTATTATGGGTATACTTTGGCGATTGGTGGAGCAGCTTAACATACTTTTTTTTGCAAGAAAACGTATTAACTACTGTAAATACCCTGCATTTTTTCATCTTTTGACTAGTAACACTATTGACCTGCAGATAATCCTCATATCTGCAGGTTGGTAGCATTTTTGGTGACAGGTTCCCTTTAAGGATAAGTCTGTGTATTGTAGTGTAATTGTAAAGAAAAAAAGCATTGTACAAAAATGTAGCAAAATGTAACTAAAACACAGCTGGAAGGAAAAAAATAGTGAAAAGTAAATCTGCCTTTGGGCAGTTACAGGCGGCTATAATAAGGACTAGCTGAAGAGCCCGGCGTTGCCTGGGCATAGTAAATATCTGTGGTTAGTTATAGCACCTCACTTCTCTTATTTTCCCATCACGCCTCTCATTTTCCCAATCACATCTTTAATTTTACCCCTCACATCTCTCATTTTCTCCCTCACACCTCTCATTTTCCCCCTCACTCCTCTCATTCCCGCCTAACACTTGTCATTTCGACCTCACATCTGTCATTTTCCGATCACTACACTATTTTCCCTCACTCCTCTCATTTTGCACTCACACCTTTTCATTTTCACCTCACACCTCTCATTTTCACCTCAGTATATACATGTTTGTCATCTCCCTTATATATAGTATACATCTGTATGTCATCTCCTGTATATAGTATATACCTGTATGTCATCTCCCCTGTATATAGTATATACCTGCTGTGTGTCATCTCCCCTGTATATAGTATATACCTGTATGTCATCTCCTCCTATATATAGTATATACCTGTATGTCATCTCCTCCTATATATAGTATATACCTGTATGTCATCTCCTCCTATATATAGTATATACCTGTATGTCATCTCCTTCTATATATAGCATATACCTGTATGTCATCTCCTCCTGTATATAGTATATACCTGTGTGTCATCTCCCCTGTATATAGTATATATCTGTGTGTCATCTCCTCCTGTATATAGTATATACCTGTATGTCATCTTCTATATATAGCATTTACCTGTATATCATCTCCTCCTGTATATAGTATATACCTGTAGGTAATCTGCTCCTGTATATAGTATATACCTGTGTGTCATCTCCTCCTGTATATAGTATATACCTGTATGTCATCTCCTCCTGTATATAGTATGTACCTGTATGTCATCTCCTCCTCTATATAGTATATACCTGTGTCATCTCTCCTGTATATAGTATATATCTGTGTGTCATCTCCCCTGTATATAGAATATACCTGTGTGATCTCCTGTATTAGACCTCGTTAACACGTTATTTGCTCAGTATTTTTACCTCAGTATTTGTAAGATAAATTGGCAGCCTGATAAATCCCCAGCCAACAGGAAGCCCTCCCCCTGGCAGTATATATTAGCTCACACATACACATAATAGACAGGTCATGTGACTGACAGCTGCTGTATTTCCTATATGGTACATTTGTTGCTCTTGTAGTTTGTCTGCTTATTAACCCCTTCGCGACATGCGCCGTACTAGTACTGCGCTGCCGGCACTGCATTAGTGCCAGCAGCAGTACTAGTACGGCGCACCGATCACCGCGGTCTCGCGCTGAGCGCCGCGGTGATCGGGTGCGGGTGTCAGCTGTATACGACAGCTGACACCCCGCAGCAATGCCCACGATCGGCGCTATCGCCGATCGCGGGCATTTAACCCCTCTGATGCCGCTGTCAGTAGTGACAGCGGCATAGAGGGGGATCGCGCAGGGACGGGGGCGCCCTGCGCTCTCCCACCGGAGCAACGCAATGAGATCGCATTGCTCCGGTGACCCGGAAGGAGTCCCCGGATCCAAGATGGCCGCCGGACTCCTTCCGGGTCATGAAGTGACCTGGCTAGCCGGCGCCTGCTGAGAGCAGGCGCTGGAGAGCCAGCTAAGCTGCCTGTCAGATCGTTGATCTGACAGTGTGCTATGCACAGTGTCAGATCAACGATCTGATCTAATACAGAGATGTCCCACCCTGGGACGTTAGAAAGTAAAAAAATAAAAAAAATAGAATGTGTAAAAAAAAATAAAAAAAAATCCCCAAATAAAAAAAAAAAAACATTTCCCAATAAATCCATTTATTTATGTAAAAAAAAAAAAAAACAATAAATGTACACATATTTGGTATCGCCGCGTCCGTAACGACCCGCTCTATAAAACTATCCCACTAGTTAACCCCTTCAGTGAACACCGCAAAAAAAAAAAAAAAAAAAAAAAACAGGCAAAAAACAATGCTTTATTATCATACAGGCGAACAAAAAGTGGAATAACACGCGATCAAAACGACGGATATAAATAACCATGGTACTGCTGAAAACGTCATCTTGTCCCGCAAAAAAAAAGCCGCCATACAGCATCATCAGCAGAAAAATAAAAAAGTTATAGCTCTCAGAATAATGCGATGCAAAAACAATTATTTTATTATATAAAATAGTTTTTATTGTGTAAAAGCGCCAAAACATAAAAAAAATTACATAAATGAGGTATCGCTGTAATCGTACTGACCCGAAGAATAAAACTGCTTTATCCATTTTACCACACGTGGAACGGTATAAACGCCCCCCCTAAAAGAAATTCAGGAATTGCTGGTTTTTGTTCATTCCGCCTCCCAAAAATCGGAATAAAAAGCGATCAAAAAATGTCATCTGCCCGAAAATGTTACCAATAAAAACGTCAACTCGTCCCGCAAAAAACAAGACCTCATATGACTCTGTGGGCCAAAATATGGATAAATTATAGCTCTCAAAATGTGGTGATGCAAAAACTATTTTTTGCAATAAAAAGCGTCTTTTAGTGTGTGACAGCTGCCAATCATAAAAATCCGCCAAAAAAACGCTATAAAAGTAAATCAAACCCCCCTTCATCACCCCCTTAGTTAGGGAAAAAAAATAAAATGTAAAAAAATGTATTTATTTCCATTTTCCCATTAGTGCTAGGGTTAGGGCTAGGGTTAGGGCTAGGGTTAGGGTTAGGGTTTCAGTTATAATTGGGGGTTTCCACTGTTTAGGCACATCAGGGGCGTCCGATCTCAATTCCAGCCAATTCTGCTTTGAAAAAGTAAAACAGTGCTCCTTCCCTTCCGAGTTTTCCTGTGTGCCCAAACAGTGGTTCCCCCCAACATATGGGGTATCAGCGTTCTCAGGACAGGTTGGACAACAACTTTTGGGGTCCAATTTGTCCTGTTACCCTTGGGAAAATAAAAACATAGGGGATAAAATATCATTTTCGTGTAAAAAAAAAAATTTTTTATTTTCACGGCTCTGCGTTATAAACTGTAGTGAAACACTTGTTGGTTCAAAGCTCTCACAACACATCTAGATAAGTTCCTTGGGGGGTCTAGTTTCCAATATGGGGTCACTTGTGGTGGGTTTCTACTGTTTAGGTACATCAGGGGCTCTGCAAATGCAACATGACACCTGCAGTCCATTCCATCTAAGTCTGCATTTCAAACGGTGCTCCTTCCCTTCTGAGCTCTGCCATGCACTCAAACGGTGGTTCCCCCCCACATGTGGGGTATCAGCGTACTCAGGACAAATTGGACAATAACATTTGTGGTCCAATTTCTCCTGTTACCCTTGGGAAAAAAAATTGCGGGCTAAAACATCATTTTGTGGAAAGAAAAAATGATTTTTTAATTTTCACAATGCTACATTCTAAACTTTAGTGAAACAATTGGGGGTTAAAAGTGCTCACCACACATCTAGATAAGTTCCTTAGGGGGTCTTCTTTCCAAAATGGGGTCACTTGTGGGGGGTTTCCACTGTTAAGGCACGTCAGGGGCTCTCCAAATGCGACATGGCGTCCGATCTCAATTCCAGCCAATTTTGCATTGAAAAGTCAAATGGCACTCCTTCCCTTCCGAGCTCTGCCATGCGCTCAAACAGTGGTTTATCCCCATATATGAAGTATCGACGTACTCAGGACAAATTGCACAACAACTTTTGGGGTCCAATTTATCCTTTTACCCTTGGGAAAATAAAAAATTTGGGGCAAAAAGATCATTTTTTGTGAAAATTAATAAAAAATTTTTTTTTTACGGCTCTACATTATAAACTTCTGTGAAGCACTTGGAGGTTCAAAGTGCTCACCACACATCTAGATTAGTTCCTTAGGGGGTCTACTTTCCAAAATGGTGTCACTTGTGGGGGTTTCCACTGTTTAGGCACATCAGGGGCTCTCCAATCGTGACATGGGCTCCGATCTCAATTCCAGCAAATCTTGCATTGAAAAGTCAAATGGCGCTCCTTCCCTTCCGAGCTCTGCCATGTGCCCAAACAGTGGTTTACCCCCACATATGGGGTATCGGCGTACTCAGGACAAATTGTACAACGACTTTTGTGGTCCAATTTCTCCTGTTACCCTTGGTAAAATGAAACAAATTGGACCTGAAGTAAAAATTTTGTGAAAAAAAAGTTAAATGTTCAATTTTTTTAAACATTCAAAAAATTCCTGTGAAGCACCTGAAGGGTTAATAAACTTTTTGAATGTGGTTTTGAGTACCTTGAGGGGTGCAGTTTTTAGAATGGTGTCACTTTTGGGCATTTTCTGTCATATAGACCCCTCAAAGTCACTTCAAGTGTGAGGTGGTCCGTAAAAAAATGGTTTTGCAAATTTTGTTGCAAAAATGAGAAATCGCTGGTCAACTTTTAACCCTTATAACATCCTAACAAAAAAAAATTATGTTTCCAAAATTGTGCTGATGTAAAGCAGACATGTGGGAAATACCGGATTACGTACCGGTAATGCTCTTTTATAGAGCCCACGACAGCACCCACTAGAGAGAGGGGATCCGCCCCTAGGAACAGGAAACCTACAGAGAGATAAAAGGGGCGGCCCCCCCTCGCTCCTCAGTTGTTTTACAGAGAATAGGAGGAACCGCCGCCAGGTTTTAGTTAACAGGTTCGGGTATATCCATATATATACATATTTACAACCTCATACTATATTTTCTAATATTTACACCTCACCAAACAAGCACCATGTGCAACTATATACAGAAAAGGGAGGGATGTGAACGGGTGCTGTCGTGGGCTCTATAAAAGAGCATTACCGGTACGTAATCCGGTATTTTCTATTCGCCACGACAGCACCCACTAGAGAGAATTGCAGAGACTATAGACTGGGTGGGTTTACTGAGTCAAGGACCGATACACCAAAGGTGAGATCAGAAGTAGAGGATAGATCTAAACTATAATGCTTATAGAAGGTATTCGGTGAAGACCAAGTTGCAGCCTTACATATAAGGTCTATTGGCACATTCGCCCTTTCTGCCCAGGAAGTCGACAAGGCTCTTGTAGAGTGCGCTCCCACATGCATTGGAGGATCTTTCCCTCCAGCCTTATACGCCAAGATTATTGCCTCTCTGATCCAGCGAGATAATGTGTTCTTTGTGACTCCGGCACCCTTGGTTTTACCCTGAAAAGACACAAAGAGAGCCCTACTCTTCCTCCAGTCCCTAGTTCTCTCTAAATAGGCTAAGACAGTCCTTTTTACGTCTAGGGTGTGAAGTCTTTCTTCTTCTGGAGTTGAGTGGTTCTCATAAAAGGTAGGTAACTGGATCTCCTGGGATCTATGAAAGGTAGAAGCCACCTTAGGGAGATAACAAGGATCTGTTTTTAAAAGTATCCTATCTGATGTTACCACAAAAAAGGGAGGATCTATAGATAAAGCATGAAGATCACTTACTCTTCTGGCAGAAACTAATGCCACTAATAATACCGTTTTTAAAGAAATATTTTTTAGTGAGGCTGCATGGAGAGGCTCAAAAGGTGATTGAGTCAATGCATTTAGGACTATTGATAGATCCCACTGAGGGACCCGAGGTATGCTAATTGGTCTCGATCTCTCACAGGCAGATATAAACCGAGATATCCATTTATTACCTGCTACATCAAAATTAAAAAGAGCTCCTAAGGCTGACACCTGCACTTTCAGAGTGCTTACAGAGAGTCCTAATTCCAGACCTTTTTGTAGAAATTCCAATATTGGAAATATAGGAATATCAGCGGAAAGTTGTGTAGTATGGAATTGAAGGAATTTCCTCCAAATTCTGACATAAATCCTGGTAGTTGAGGGTTTTCTACTTTTCATCAGAGTATCTATTAACCCACTAGAAAACCCCCTGAGATTTAGTAACTGCCTTTCAAACTCCATGCAGTTAAATTCATGCCCTTTGCCTGAGGATGAAGGAACGGACCCTGAGAGAGCAGGTCCTTGGATTGAGGCAGAATCCACGGGTCCGACACTGACATCGCCCTCAGCCATGAGAACCATGGCCTTTTGGGCCAGAATGGGGCTATTAATAGAATTCTTGCTCCTTCTTCTCTTATTTTTCTTATTACCAAAGGTAGTAGATTCAATGGAGGAAAAGCATATGCCAGGTCGAAAGTCCAGGGCACTTGGAGGGCATCGAGTATGTCCGGCTTGTCCTCTCTGTTTAGAGAGGCAAACATCCTGACCTGTCGGTTGGCTCTTGTGGCAAACAAGTCTATTTGAGGAATACCCCATTGCGCTGTTATCATTTTGAAAATTTTTCTGTTTAGCATCCATTCCCCTTGATGAAGGGTGTGACGGCTCAGAAAATCGGCACGAAAGTTGTCTGTGCCCCTGATGTGAACTGCTGATAGTGATAGCAGATGACCTTCGGCTAATTCCATGATGTCTGATGCCAGCTGCCTGAGTCTGTCCGACCGCGTACCTCCTTGATGGTTTAAGTAAGCTACTGCCGTGGTGTTGTCGGAGAACACTCTTGTGTGAGAGCCGCTGAGCTGAGGAAGAAAGTGAAGTAGGGAATAATATATTGCCCTCAACTCTTTGACATTTGAAGAACTATCTAGTTCCGAACTAGACCAAAGATCCTGAACCCACTGATCCTTAAAATGTGCCCCCCAGCCTTTAGGCCCAGCATCTGTGGTCACTATACTAGAGGGGGAAATTACCCAAAGAACCCCTTTTGAAAGGTTTTTCTGATTTAACCACCACCTAAGGGAGTGTAATACTTCCGTTGTTAGATAAACTGTTCTATCCAGACAGCCTCTATTCTTAATGTCCTCCTCTAATATAAATTTTTGTAGAGGCCTAGTATGAGCCTGTGCCCACTGGACCGCAGGGATACACGATGTCAGAGAACCTAGTAATGACATGCTCTGTCTGAGTGACATACTACGATTTTCTATTGCTAAAGATACCTTATCAACTATGGAGATTTTCTTATCCTCAGGCAGCTTACAAATCTGGTCAGCTGAATCTAGAAGGAGCCCTAGGAATTTCTGACACTTAACCGGCTGAAGTCTAGATTTTTCCCAATTAACCAGCCACCCCAGGGATTGTAAGGAAACCACTACTTCCCGTAACCTCTGCTCACACTGTAGGGGGTCTTTACCCACAATCAATAGGTCATCTAGATATGGAATGACTAAAGTATCTTTTACTCTTAGGAAAGACATAACTTCCAATAGCAATTTTGTGAAAACCCTTGGGGCCATGGATAATCCGAAGGGCATCGCCTTATATTGTAGATGACGAATTTGTCCCTCTATACAGACTGCTACCCGAAGGAACTGCTGGAATAAATGATGTATAGGAATATGATAGTAAGCATCCTTAAGATCCAATACTACCATGTAACAGTTTGGAAATAAATTCTTTATGGCTGAACGAATGGATTCCATTTTGAATGTTTTAGGCCTTATAAAGGAGTTCAGCTTTCTTAAATTAATTATGGTTCTGAAAGAGCCATCCGGCTTATTAATCAGAAACAAGGGAGAATAAAATCCCCTCCCCCTCTGGGAAGATGGGACTTCCACTAGGACTTGTTTGCGTAGGAGGGTTTTAACCTCTGTTTCAAGTGCCTCTTGCTGAGGCCTGGATCTTAAGGTGGTAAGGAGGAAGGAGTCCGGTGGAGTTCTAATAAAGTCTAATGTGAGGCCTGAAGATATTAATTTAATGGCCCAAGTATTTATTGTTATCTCTTCCCATTGTTGCCTAAACTGTTTTAATCTTCCACCCACTGGAGGAATATAATTACTGGAATTTGTCGGCTGGCTTGAATGGACGTTTATTAAACAGGTTTCCTTTTTGTTTAAAATCCTTATTGTTCCATCTGTCTCTGAAGCCTCCCTTCTTTCCGAATGGTGGCTTCCTGAAGGCCCTTCTGTAAGATGGAACAAAGGGATTAGGGAATCCTTTTTTCCTTTCACCTGCCTTCTTGAGTATATCGTCAAGGACTGTTCCAAACAGGTACTCACCCTGACAGGGTATGGCACATAATTTTGATCTAGATTGGGCATCTCCTTTCCAGTTTTTTAGCCATAAAGCCCGCCTAGCCGTGTTGGAGATATTAGCTGTTCTGGCCGCCAGACGTAGGGAGTCAATAGAGGCATCCGATATAAAGGCAGCCGCACCCTTGATCAAAGGGATAGACGCTCGTAACTTCTCCCTGGATACACCATTTTTAATATTTTGCTCCAGCTGATCCAGCCAGACTAACATTGATCTGCCAGTACATGTGGCTGCAATTGCCGGTTTGAATGCCGTGACACAGGCCTCCCACGATTTTTTAAGGAGCGCATCTGATTTTCGGTCCATGGGATCTGTTAAGGAACCTGCATCTTCCACGGGCAAGGAGAACCGGCGAGATGTAGATGCAACTGCAGCATCGACCTTTGGTATTTTGGTCCATGTACTTAAATCTTCGTCATCA
Organism: Ranitomeya imitator; assembly: GCF_032444005.1. Classification (NCBI taxonomy): domain Eukaryota; kingdom Metazoa; phylum Chordata; class Amphibia; order Anura; family Dendrobatidae; genus Ranitomeya; species Ranitomeya imitator. Next base: position 57,694,667 of record NC_091289.1, read on the forward strand.
AATGGGTAGCGCCTTTTACAGGGTATTGGTACAAAACCTTTTTGACCTTTACCCCATTCCTTCTTAACGAGGTCCTTTATGGCCTGGTTTATTGGAAACACGTGGCCTTTCCGTTGGGAAAGACCAGCAAACATGATTTCCTGTGGTGTTTGGGGTTCTTTTGACTCCGATACCCCCATCGTATTTCTCACCGATTTAACCAAGTTGTTTATGCCTTCAGTTGGAAAGCAAACAAAGTCTTCTTCCCCTGAAGAATCAGACAGTTGAGAGACCTCAGAGTCGACCTCCCCACTCTCTGCTGACGTGTCGGCTCTAGGTGAGGATACTCTTCTTTTCTTTTTCTCGGTATTAATCGAGGAAGAACCGCCTCCTAACGACTGAAGTTCTTCCCTAATTATGAGCCGTATCTCGTTCATTTTCACCGATTCCTCCTGCCGTAAGGTGTTATCTATACATGCCTGACATAGACTCTTAGTATAGGAGTCAGGCAGGGGTTCGGTACATATAGCACATTGTTTGTGCTTACTCTTTCCCGTCCTTTTTGCCTAAAATAATACAAGCAAAGGAATCAATATATACTTCAGTGAAGTATGCGTACACTCACCCAGCGTATTAATTTTACCGGCTGCGGGGTTGTCTTAGTTTGGGATGTGGAACGGGATGATTTTCTTCCCGATTTATCAGTGGAGTCACTTAACTTAAAGTGTCCACTGCTGTTTTTCCTGGTTTCGCTACTAGGTACTAGTGGCTCTTCCATGGAGTGCACACGGACCTCCTCTTGGGATGACATAATGCACACTGACTGCACTTCTCATCCTGACTTTTATAGTGTAGCCACTCCTGCATACATCCCCATCCTGTTTTTTTTTTTTTTTTTTACTCACAAGTCCGGCATCCAGACGCTGGGATCGCATGGGGGAATCCAATATGGCGGTTCCCCCGGAAATGGTACTCTGACACCGCGACCCCGGAAGTTCAAGCTTCCTTCCATGGGACGCCGACGCTACTGCGCATGCGCCCGCGTCTCTGCAAACCGGAAGCGCTCTCAGCGCTGCTTCCCACCATGTCGCCTCTTACCTCTGGAGGGAACGGAGGGAAGATTCCGCCCAGGGATACCACACCGCTGCTCAGCTCCACTCAGGAGGGCATTACCACAGGTATCCACACTGCGCCGTGCCTTTCATTAGCACTTACCCAACGGTGTCCCAGCAGGGAGACCGTTGGTACCTTCAGGCTTCCCTGTCAGCCGCACCAGATGAGGGGGGAGCCCGCAGGAACATTCCCCCGACACTGTCCACCTGCTCTGGGACCCCTGTCGCTCAGCAGAGTCGATACAGGCGGTAGCCCAGGCAGGTCTTCCTCTTCTTAGCCATAGAGTTCTTCTCTGTGGGTTCCCTTCTAGGAACAGGAAACCAACTGAGGAGCGAGGGGGGGCCGCCCCTTTTATCTCTCTGTAGGTTTCCTGTTCCTAGGGGCGGATCCCCTCTCTCTAGTGGGTGCTGTCGTGGCGAATAGAAAATGTTGTTTATTAACTATATTATGTGATATAACTCTCTAATTTAAGGGCATAAAAACGAAGAGTTTGAAAATAGCTAAATTTTCATAATTTCCGACAAATTTTTGTTTTTTTCACAAATAAATGCAAGTCATATCGAAGAAGTTTTACCACTATCATGAAGTACAATATGTCACGAGAAAACAGTGTCAGAATCACCAGGATCCGTTGAAGCGTTTCAGAGTTATGACCTCATAAAGTGACAGTGGTCAGAATTGTAAAAATTGGCCCTGTCACTTAGGTGAAAACAGGCTTTGGGGTGAAGGGGTTAATCAGCTTTTTATTTTTGAAGGCTAATACCAGACTTGTGTGTGTTTTAGGGCGAGTTTCGTCTGTCAAGTTGTGTGTGTTGAGTTGTGTGTAGCGACTTTTGTGAGATGAGTTTTGTGTGGCAACATGCGTGTAGCAACTTTTTGTGTGTCGAGTTGCATGTGACAGGTTAGTGTAGCAAGTTGTGTGCAGCAAGTTTTGCGCATGGCGAGTTTTGCGCGTGGTGAGTTTTATGTCTGGTGCCTTTTGAGTATGTGCAAGTTTTGTGTGAGGCAACTTTTGCATGTGTTGCAAATTTTGTGCATGTGGCAATTTTTCCGCGTGTGCAAGTTTTGCGTGTGGCGAGTTTTCCATGAGGTGAGTTTTGCACTTGTGGCGAGTTTTGCGTGAGCCTAGTTTTTGCATGTGGCGAGTTTTGAGCGGCGACTTTTGTGTTTCGACTTTTATGTGTCAAGGTTGGTGTATGTGTGGTGAAATGTGTGCTGATGGTGGTATATGTGTTCAAGCACGTGGTAGTGTGTGGCGCATTTTGTGTGTGTTCATATCCCCATGTGTGGTGAGTATCTCATGTCGGGGCCCCACCTTAGCAACTGATTGGTATATACTCTTTGGCGCCATCGCTCTCATTCTTTAAGTCCCCCTTGTTCACATCTGGCAGCTGTCAATTTGCCTCCAACACTTTTCCTTTCACTTTTCCCCATTATGTATATAGGGGCAAAATTGTTTGGTGAATTGGAAAGCGCGGGGTTAAAATTTCACCTCACAACGTAGCCAATGACGCTCTCAGGGTCCAGACGTGTGACCGTGCAAAATTTTGTTTCTGTAGCTGCGACGCCTCCAACACTTTTCCTTTCACTTTTTCCCCCATTATGAAGATAGGGGCAAAATTGTTTGGTGAATTGGAACGCGCGGGGTTAAAATTTCGCCTCACAACATAGCCTATGATGGTCTCGGGGTCCAGACGTGTGACTGTGCAAAATGTTGTGGCTGTAGCTGCGACGGTGCAGATGCCAATCCCGGACATACACACACACACACACATACACACACATTCAGCTTTATATAGTAGATGTGTTTGTGTTGTGACCACAAGATCCTCACCCACTCTACAGAACCAACCTCCAGTCGCCTTACAACCCTTTGATGTGATAGATACAAGTTTTGCAGTTGTAACACAGACACAAATATGCGGCAATATTACGCTCATCAATAAATGGCCTTAAGCCCACTGTACACATTAGATGGCTGTTGGCCCAACAATGGTTCAGCTGACAGCCATCTCTGCCATGCACAGGAGAGATTATTTGGCCGAGCGCCCCTGTGCTCTGTGTAAGCTGCCGCCCGACATGTCTGATGGTGGCTTATCTCCAGAGGAACCAGAGGACTGGCTGTCCAGAATTAGACATGCTAGATCCTTAACGCCCCAAGTGTTCAGAGGCCACAGACATTAGACTGCCGTCCGCACTCACTCATATTGGCAGATTTGACTGACAATAAAGAGGATATTCGGGACTTTAGACAAAAAGGCATGTAGCTACTAAGGCTACGTTCACATTTGCGTTGTTGTGTGTTGCGTCGGCGACGCAACGCATTGTTTTGTGACGCATGCGTCCATTTTTGGCCGATTTTGGACGCAAAAAAAATGCAACTTGCTGCGTCCTCTGCGTCCTGACGCTTGCACCAAAAAAGACGCATGCGTCACAAAACGCAAGACAACGCATGTCCATGCGCCCCCATGTTAGATATAGGGGCGCATGACGCATGCATCGCCGTGGTTGCGCCCGACGCACCCCAAATGTGAACGTAGCCTAACAGGGAATTATATGCCTTTTGTGCCCATCATTGACCGCTTCTGCCGGAGATTCAGCTACTCCCTGTCAACAGAGCAGTTTCTCTTCATGTTGACAGCTGGCTTCCACTGCCTCACTGTGGGACACTGGCTGTCAATCAGCATGACACCAGTAGTCCTGCCCTGTCAACAGGAAGAGAAACTGCTGCTCTGTTGACAGGGAGTAGCTGAATCTCTGGCAGGAGCGGCCAGTGACCGGCACCGGGTACAACAGGCAGGTAGTTTCCTCTGTTAGCAACTACATGCCTGTTTTTTTTTTTTCATTTATAGTCCCGGATATCCACTTTAATGTGTATGGAAGATCAGTAAATGGAGTTTGCTGCCTTTTTGTGCTTTCACATTTTATATATTATTACTGCTGCATGTCCTATTTGTTAAAGAATCTTCTTTTATTTACCCATTGACACCAATTAAACTTACCGATGTGCGCAACCACCATACAGTAATTACATTTCCTTTTGTAATTGAAGCAGTTGTGTGGGACTTTAACATTCACGACCTAACCTTGGTATAGGTCATCAATGGCTAATGGGTGGGATGGAGCACACCTGGCACCCCCGCCGATGAGCTATTCCCAGCGCCAGTCAGAATCGCTTAGTTTTGGAGCTAAACAACACAGTTCCACCAGCTTTATAGTGGCCACAGCTGAGTACTGCACATACGCCCCCCACTCGAATCAATAGGAGATGGATGTGCAGTACCTGTCCACAGCCGTCCTGGTGATGGAGCTGTGCTGCTCTGCAGCTGAGCAATGCTTTACACTGCCTGCACCAAGTATAGCTGATCAGCGGGGTGCCTGTTGTCATACTCCCACCCATCAGACATTAATGACCTATACAAAGGATAGGCCATCAATGTTAAACCCCTTTAAGTTTGAGCTTTACATGAGCAATCTCACATTGGGCTGCACCAAAACTCAAAAGTTTGAGCTCAGCCTTTGGCCATTTACCCACGTTTTTTTTTTCTACATCAGAATTTTGCATTAGCATTGTCATCTAAATCTGGGAATAGGTACAAAACATGGAAGAGGTACAAATATTTGCATTCTGCACTCTTGATTTTGGCTTACAAAATACTGCATAGAAGTGGCCTATTGCAGATGCTTGAAAGTTTGCAGGGAAGTAGAAACTGGGAATACAATATGTTACCGTGAAGTTGAGTCAGATTGGTAGGTAAAAGGGTTAATGTGTTTTAAAAGGTTAATGGCTAATTAATAGTTCCTGGTAGGTTAAGCAAAGACACTTCTTGTCCGTAATAATCGCTACCCCCCGCCGCCAGGCTCATGGCATCAACATCCAATGGGGACGTCGCATGAGCGCTGCAGCCAATCACTGGCTGCAGCACTCACGTGACATTTCAGCTGATGCCAGATGGGCAGAGGAAAGATGCCAGACCACGAGACAAGTTGTTGTTTTTTTACCCACCTTTCCAGTCCTGTTAACAAGAGGTTGTTCAGTAGTAAGGATACCCCTTCAATAAAAAAGGAACAGTTTTAGATTTTAGTGGATAGTAAAATCTAGTGTGAAAGCATTATAATCTATGTCCATGTTATCAGGAGAAATGAATGCAGCAAAATTCCTTTAATCCAGTATTACCTGGAACAGTAAAGTACTATTAGCCTAGTGTGTTTCCTTGGATGAACATAAAAACATAAAGAATTTACTTGCAAGAGTGGAAACACTCAGGACAGTATAAATAAAATATTATAGAAAATAAAAAAAATGAGAACTACAAATTACACTTACATCCCCTTTGATGTATCGGCTCTTGTGAGACTGTAGTCCAGTGCAGTCTCTCATGGCATGCTGGGAGTTGTAGTTTTGCACTTGCTAGATCATTATTCTAGATTTAATCTAGAAGATTGTCAAGGAATGTTACTGTAAAAAACCTGCCCATCAACATCACAGCATTAATAACTTAAAACAGATGAGGTTCATGTCTTTTTTTATTTTGAAACTCAGGAATACAAAGTTTAGGATTTAGTCAATGCTAAACTACAAAGCAATCACACGTCAAAGCTAACGACAAAATAAATCCTCCCATTAAGTCCATAATTAATAAATCATGTATTGAAGAAAAGACCTGGTCTAGCCTCCCACCTTTTTACATAGAAAAAAAAAATACATATATACCAATGGCAAAAAAAAACAAAGACTTATCCTCTAGTAAAGTGTTTGTGATCAGTTTATAGAATTGAGCTGAAATTGGAAAAGTGCAATTCTTCTGTAGACGACGCTGGAAAAAGAATGAGAAACAGTCGGCAGCGTACGGTTCATTGTCAATGATTAAACGGGTGAGAATATAGTCCAGCATGGTGGAGCCGTGGCCAGGATCCAGGAGGATCTGTTCTCAGGATTGCCGGCCAGGGCTGGTGCTGATATTACATATCCAGTATACACAGTAACGGATACCGACACATCCACTTCTAGATCCCAAATCTCTCACTAATCATTATTTACTTGGGGACGGAACTAACTGAGCTTTATAAAAAGAAATAAAAATAAACAATACACTAAATTAATTGTGGACATGGTGGCTCCGTAGCACAGACGTGTATTACATGATATGGCTATAATTCCAGCAATGTCACCGATACAGATCACACATGGGATGTATACAGCCTACACATATGGGAAATCTCTACTGACTGGGACGCGGATTACCAGTGACTACAGCCTATAAATTAAAGGTAGAAAATTAGTGCAGGAAATAAAAACAAATATTAATGCCATCAAACTTTTACATCCCCCCCCCCCCCCCCCCCCCCCACACACACACACAAAAAGAAAAAAATCAAATTAAAAAAAAAAATGTCCATAAATAAAGGTATTGTCCTCAGGAATTACAGGGAAGCGGATCAGCTTAAGAAAGTTGCACAGGAGGAGAAAAAGTTAAAGGTTATAAAACTATGTACAGGACTCGTGGGGAGCTGTCCAGCCGGCTCACTTCTTCCTTGTAGACTTCTTTGGGCTGGCCTTGGCTTTGGGTTTGGCCGGCTTGGCCTTCTTCACCTTGGATGCCTTGACAGGTTTGGCTTTCACAGTCTTTGTCTTCTTGGCTTTCTTAGGGGAGGGGGCCGGCTTCTTCTTGGCCACCTTCTTTGCCTTTTTCTCCGGGGCTTTGGCCTTCTTGGCTTTGGCTGGAGACTTGGCAGCTTTCTTAGGCTTTGCAGCTGCTTTCTTGGGAGAAGCCACTTTTTTCACCTCCTTCTTGGCTTTCTTGGCTGGTTTCTTGGGTTCATCTCCCTTGGCCAACCTGAAGGAGCCGGAGGCGCCCACGCCCTTGGTCTGTTTGAGGACGCCGGAGGTCACCAACCTCTTGATGGACAGTTTGATCTGGGAGTCGGCGTTCTCCCCCACTTTGTACTGGTTCTTGATGTACTTCTGGATGGACTGACGGGACGAGCCGGATTTGCTCTTCTCCGCCTGGACGGCGGCCACAATCATGTCCGAGTACTTGGGGTGGTCTGTGGATTTTTTGGCTGCCTTGGACCTCTTGGGTTTGGCCGCAGGGGCGGACGCAGAGTTCTCTGCCATCTTCTCCAACAACTCAGGTGTCTCAAACTTTGGAGAACTTGTGTTCCCAGCTGTCTCCTCTGGCCACTAGTATGGGTGAGGGCAGACTGTTCTCTCAGCCAAGTTCAGGCTGGCTTCGTCTTTGTGCACACCAGCCCTCACTTTCCACCTGTCAGTCAGTCTCCCAGGTGTCAGCCCGGTATTTTCCTGTCAGGTTCGGTGTGAGATGTCGCCGGGCAGCCGTCTCTCTCCTCAGCTATTTGTTCGCAGTCTCTCCTCCGCTCAGTGACGGTCGCAGGCGCTCTCTCCTCAGCACCTTCCCTCCCTCTGCTGGCCCCTCCCGCCGGTTCCCGCCTTTTATTTGCTGGGGTCGGACCGAGTTGAAGACTGGCGGCTGCGGGCGGGAAGAGGCAGACATGGCGCCGCTCTGCTGCTATCTGTGTTTCTTCCCGCACACAAAGTGTCCATTCCCTGAGCCCCCGGAGGCTGTGCCATTCTCCCAGCCGGAGCTCCCGTGAGCCCAGTCTTTGGTCTTTCGCCCCCTCTTGTCTCCCGGTCCCGGGACATCGCACAGCCCCCGGGAGAGCCCCGAAACCCGCCGTGGTGCTGCAGGAATCGCACTCATTTCGTCCTTTCTGGCCCCTGTGGAGCAGACCCTGGGGGCCCGTTCGGCGTGAGACTGTGGCAGGGTGTAGGTGTAACCCTGAGCCATGGCTGGGGGTCCTAAAATGCCTGCTGGCTCCTGCCCTGTCCTCACTGAGGGGGGCAAAAGCGACCCCAACTAACACACAGCCCTGAGAGCACAGTGTGTCCATCAGGGAGAGGTGGGAGGGTCTGCAGCCCTCCTGGGGGACACAGCAACAGCATGGGGTGCACCCCAACACCCCGCACACCGGCACCCCCAAAATCCCCGGCCTGCACCCTTCCCGGCAATGTTTCACAGCTTCTTGGCAAAACTTTCCAGCTGACTTTTGTCATGTGCATAGGCTGCCATTACTGTGCTGCAGCCAGGAAAGCAGGGGGACAGAGCAGGTGACCCCCAGCAGGAGCCCACCCAGGACACCCCCCAAAAGCAGGGGTACCCCCACCTCACTCCTCACCACGGGGGCAGGCACTGTGCCCCAGCTGGGACAGCTCCAGTGTTAGGGGGGCTCTGACCTCATTTATAATAAACCCATCCTGTACATTGAGCCTTACTTCACCTGCCCCCAATACTGAGGGGTCTCACACATGGACCCCCCTAAAGTGCCTTGCTGTAAAGCTGGGTCTTGCCACCACATTTTGAGTTGTTGTTTTGTGCCCCCAGATCTTGCTATGACTAGGTGTAATGTCAGTATTGTGATATAGGAATACACTGGTACTAATGAGAGGTAATGGGGTTGTGTCTGGTTCCTGGTATGGGGGGCACAGAGCCTGGTGAGACCCCCTGCTGTGTGTGTGGCACTGCAGGGCACAGTGCATGGAGGGCAGGGCACGATTATGGCGGGGGGATTAGGGCTGTATAGCCGACCACACACACATCATGGCTGCTGTTTAATCTCAGCCTCTCTGGTCCATGACTAAACAAAGGGATTAAGCCGATTTTAAGGATGTCAAACCTTCCTAAATTGTCTTGCCAAGAGCATAGCAGCTCTGATCGCCATCTTGCTTGGAGGGAGTTGCTAGTGTGTTTTTTTCCCTCTCCCTTCTCCATTGAAAACAAGACAAGTTTATTACAGTGCAATCACCTGAGCCGATCACACCGAGGAGCCAGGGTATATATGTATATACTGTGTATATGCCACAGCTGCAAGGGTCCTGCTTCTCATGGGGACAGAAATAACTTGCAGACATCTCCTCTCCAGGATCCCCCCTTTCTGCAGCAGGGATCACTTACAGCTCCTTAATCTCCATCACATGCTTCTGCCAACTCTGCATACCTGTAACCATCTTTACTCTAGACATTGCACGATTCCTGGAATAATGTAACCAGTCACCCAACCTTTGTGGGATCAGATTACTTATTTGAGCAGTTATGTAACATTTGACAGCAGACACTATGGGATTTTGCATCACCAACTGCATTAAAATGTAGCACATTTTTCTTGTGTTTTGTAAACCATTTTATGTTGTTTATTGTGCTTTTTTTATAATATTAACACCTGCGTTCAAGGGTGACAAGAAAAAAAGGAGGTGGTTAAAGGAGTCATAAAATGCATAACATTTCGTTAAAAATGACCTTTTTGTTTTTCTTATAAAATAGTGGTGAAAATATTCTCCGGCCACAAATGAGTAAATTGTGTAACCTGCCTAATGAATTGCATCACATTAATGCAGACATTTACCCCAATCAGATATATTTAGCGTAATATTTACACGTGTTTTTCTGCTATGCCTAGCGTGTGCGTAGTCTGATATGCATTATCTGGTTTCATCATATTTTGCAGAATTCATTAAACACTTCCTGCCTAAAATAGAAAAAAAAAAGTTTCAAAATTGTGCTGAAACATTTTCTGTAGACATGATTTGGAAAAAGAATTAGGGTATGTGTCCACGGTCAGGACTGCATCAGGATTTGCTCAGGATTTGACGCGGGTAAAATCTGCACCAAATCTGCACCTGAGATCACTGGCAGGTCACCTGCGTTTTTGATGCGTTTTTTTTTTCATGCAGATTTGTGTGTGTTTTTGTAAGCTAAATAAAGATATACAAAAAAAAGAATTGTGATGTCATTTCTTGTCCACCCTCTTCATTTACATACTCCATTGAAGAATAATGTTTATGCACACAGCTAGCTATCTATCTATCTATCTATCTATCTATCTATCTATCTATCTATCTATCTATCTATCTATCTATCATAGCCATCTATCATATCCATCTATCATATCTATCGTATTTATCTATGGTATCTATCTATCGATATATATATTATCTACTGATATATCTATCTATAAATATATCTATCTATATATAGATATATTGATAGATAAATAGATAATAGATAGATAGATGGATACGATAGATGGATCACACATGTGAGAAACTCGGACGAGTCTCACATCTTAATACCCGGCACTGCCGCCGGCACTCGGGAGCGGAGCGTGCTGTTGCATGTATTTCTATGCAGCCGCACGCTCCGGTCCCGAGTGCCGGCATTAAGATGCGAGACTCGTCCAAGTTTCTCGCATGTGTGATCCCGGCCTTAAATAAAGACACATACACCCATGAAATCTGCGTTAGGCCGGGGTCACACTCGCGACAAACTCACACAAGTCTCTCGCTTCAATACCCGACACTGCCGCGAGCACTCGGGACCAGAGTGTGCGGCTGCATGTATTTCAATGCAGCTGAATGCTCCGGTCCTGAGTGCTCGCGGCAGTGTTGGGTATTTACCCCGGCCTTAAATGCAATATGTTTAATTTATAAAAAAAAATTTTTTTTAAATGGCATGTGTTCCCGTGCAATTTTCTGCGCCAGAGAGGGAAAGCCAGCGACTGGGGGACAGATATTTGTAGCCTGGGAAGGGGTTAATAACCATGGAGCTTTCCAGGCTATGAATATCAGCCCGCAGCCTTTACTGGCTATAAAAATAGGGGGACCCCCCCAAAAAATGTACAGAAAGGCTACACAGACAGCTGCGGGCTGATATTCATAGCCTAGAGAGGGGCCAAGGATATTGTTTCCCCCCCCTCCCCCCGGCTACAAATACCAGCCCCCGGCCACCCCAGAAATGGCGCATCTGTAAGATGCGCCAATTCCGGCGCT